>NC_042622.1:168239791-168561382 GCF_901001135.1 Rhinatrema bivittatum | reverse complement strand
GGCAGCGCTGACCATGCCGTTGATTTTGGCGGGGCCACACTGCTTTTTCTTGGCAGCACGGACCTCTTTTTTCCACCCCCGGTGGGATCGGGTCCACCGGCGGCACCACAGGTCTCCTCTTCTTCTGCTACTGGTGGGATCGGGTCCACTGGCGGCAGC
Organism: Rhinatrema bivittatum; assembly: GCF_901001135.1. Taxonomy (NCBI): domain Eukaryota; kingdom Metazoa; phylum Chordata; class Amphibia; order Gymnophiona; family Rhinatrematidae; genus Rhinatrema; species Rhinatrema bivittatum. Next base: position 168,561,223 of record NC_042622.1, on the reverse strand, counting down.
ATGGGCCTCTCCCTGCTCCCAACGCCGCCCCACTGAGTGTGCCGCCCTCTGCAATTGCATGGTTTGCACACCCGGTGACGCCAGACCTGTTGCTAGGACACATCCCCCCACCATGATGGCCAATTGCTGATGTGAATCTCTTGGGCATTATTCATACATGGCCTCTGAAAGGGAGGGCTATGCCCACCAGCAGCACAGGGAGGGGGCTGGCCAGATATAACGTTCCCATTTCTGTGACTGAAGCCTTATAGAGAAGGGCATAAGGCATCACAGCTACTGGTGTGGCTGATAGAAATTCTCCTGTACCTGAAGCGATAAAATATTCTGCTTATCGTGCAGCTGGAGGCCAAAGTGCTGGCGAATCTGCCAACTCTGGCCTTATTTTAGGATATTTACAAGGAGTGCTTAGAAGGTTGTAAACTAAAATTTTGGAAAGATTAATAAGCCTTATTTGAACGTTGGTTCTGTGCTGCCTACTCCCAAACTTCTCCCTCCCCTACACACCCAGCTATCCTCAGCGCTGCCGCCTGCCCTGTACATCCAGCAGACCTCAGCGCTGCCGCCTGCCCTGCATACCCACCCTTCCTCAGCGCTGCCGCCTGCCCTGTACATCCAGCAGTCCTCAGCGCTGCCGCCTGCCCTGCCTACCCACCCTTCCTCAGTGCTGCCGCCTGCCCTGTACATCCAGCAGTCCTCAGCGCTGCCGTCTGCCCTGTACATCCAGCAGTCCTCAGCGCTGCCGCCTGCCCTGCCTACCCACCCTTCCTCAGCGCTGCCGCCTGCCCTGTACATCCAGCAGTCCTCAGCGCTGCCGCCTGCCCTGCCTACCCACCCTTCCTCAGCGCTGCCGCCTGCCCTGTACATCCAGCAGTCCTCAGCGCTGCCGCCTGCCCTGCCTACCCACCCTTCCTCAGCGCTGCTGCCTGCCCTGTACATCCAGCAGTCCTCAGCGCTGCCGCCTGCCCTGCCTACCCACCCTTCCTCAGCGCTGCCGCCTGCCCTGTACATCCAGCAGTCCTCAGCGCTGCCGCCTGCCCTGCCTACCCACCCTTCTTCAGCGCTGCCGCCTGCCCTGCTTACCCGCCCTTCCTCAGCGCTGCCGCCTGCCCTGCATGCCCAGCTGTCCTCAACACTATTTGAAGCGTTCAGTACATTTGGTTTCAAGACGCAGAACTTTTGGTAACACCTTCTATTAATAAAGAAAAAAGAACTCCTGCCCAATGTCCCATTCTGAGTCAGAGAAATGAGGCCATGGGTGTGTCCATGGCGGACAGAGAAAATGAGACAGCTGTCGATTTTGGGTATTGAGAGGCGTGCAAATCCCCCCCGACAGATGTCTGCTGGGACCCACTGACTATGCTCTCATTTCACTTGCTTACAGCATCCTAATTGTTAAGATTTCACCGTACCCTGACTACCAAACCTCCCTACCAGCAGAGGCCTCGGGTGAGCCCCGCTGGGAACTGTCCTCCTCATCTCATGCCTGGTCTCATGGTGCAGCCTCTCCTCCTCCAGGGGACCTCCACAAGCACACTCTCCAGTCTAACCAAGCTTATCCTCTCTCTTCTTGCCACACCCTGGTTTCTGCCCTGTGTAATCCAGCCCTGCCATGGCCACCTTGACGGTTCATGGAGTTACCTTTGGCTCCTTGTCCTGGCATCTGTCTTTCTTGTTACTTTTCCTCTGGTCCTGTCTTGTGGCCTCCTCAGGCCGTCTACCTTGCCTTGCCTTGTGACCATCTGGCCTTCTCGCTTCTAGCCTTGCCTTGCGGCCTTTGGGCCTTCTGCCCCTTGTTTTGTCTGTCCTGTGGCCTATCTGGCCCTATTCTGTTGCCCAGTGGCCTATGGGTTGCCTACCTAGCTGCCTTTGGGCGCATTCGTTCTGTCTTCTGTGTTGCCTTGCTCAGCCTCTGTTCTGTCTTGTTCCAGTCCTGTCCTGTTTCTGTCCTGCCCTGTCCTAGTCTGGGTGTTGTTGCATCCTGTCCCTATCCTTGACGTGTGTTTGCTCACAGACCCAGCTTCCCCACATCCAGCCTGTCCACATCCTTTCCTGGTCCAGCCTGTCTGCAGCCTCGCCTGATCCACCCAGCTCACAGCCTTGCCTTACCCAGATTGTTCATTGCCTTGCCTGAGCCCGCCTGCCTCGGACTTCCCATGCACTGCCGCTGTGCGGGACTGCTTGTGGCCCTTAGCACCCAAAGACCCAACCTACGGGGAAGGAGGCTAGCTAGGGAGAAGGCCACGCCATGTCCAGCCTGCCGTCCTGTGCTGCCCCTCGAGCGATGTTCCCTGAACAGAGAGTGAGTAACACCAACGAACTCAGTTCTAAGGCTTCTTTTTGTGAAGCTGAGAAACAAAAGGTCTAAAAGTAGCAAGAAATACAATTACAAAAATAAAATCTGGAAATAATGAGGAAGCAGAAAATATGAATCTGGAGATGTTAAAGTAGCTACTCATCTTTTATCTTGCACGCTAACTTCCTCTATATCATCTATCCTTGATTCATCCCATGTTGTAAGACTAGGGGAGTCCCTGTAACCTCCTGGAGTCTTCTCCCCTCTCACCCCTATACTGTAACACACTAGAGGTGTTCCCCTATATCCTAGTAACCTCCTGGGTTTTGCTCCCGCTCACCCCTATACTGAATAAATAGAAGTGTGCTCCTTTTCCCACTTTGAACCCTGAATAAACCTTCATCAGATTTTGTGTTTAGAGGGGACTAGCAGGTGTTGGTTAATATAATGATTGTCATATCATTTTTGTTCCCGGTGGAGTGGGGTAGAAGTACAATAACCCCACAATATTGTACAATAAAGCTAAGAACAGACCCTCCTCAGCTCCTAACTCAGAACCTGCACTTGGATCCTAGGCAGTCGTATTCCAGTTTATTTGATATGAGTACTTTAGCTTTTCAGACAGTAGACCAATCTTTTCTTATATGTTTGCTGGACTACTGTTAACTGTTTGTTAGTGGGTTAAGCAAAGAAATGCATTCAGTGCGCGTAAAGTCCTGCAAAATCTGACTGCAAGGCTTATTTCTGGGTGCGCAGCTCCATCATTGCATCGCCTGCTTTGGTTTACCATTTGTGAAAGGACAAAGTTTAAGATGATGATGCAGGGTTTTCATGCAATTACTGCTGTGGGAGCTGGTTATTTGCAGTCATTCTTGGAGGGTTGCACAGGCTGCTCCGCTTCAGGTTCTGACATGGTCCAGAAGTGCATTTGGAGAGCTTTCATAAAAGAGTTTTTTCTGTGGCAGCCCCTGAACTGGATTTCAGCACCTTTAGAGGTCGTATTGGAATCAGATTGCGTGGCTTTTAGAAAAAGAGTAAAAAACAACCTGGCTATTTTTTGGTCAGATAATAGTTGGTGGTGAACAGGGCCAGAAGAAATGGTGTAGGTGCTGTGCTAGCAGATGGATGGTAGGTGGGTCAGAATTGTCTTTTATTTTGATGAATGTTTGATTATGTGGTTGTGCACCGCTATGAGCAGGTCTTGTGTGGGACTGTGGAAAATAAAACAATGAAGGTGAAATGAAGAGAAAGTGAACAGGAGGTTGGTTTGACGTTGGTTATGGCCTTGACCCCGTGGAGCTGGATAGAGGAGGGACCCACAGATCTCCAGGTGGACTCTCCTTTTTCCCTTAGGGTAGTGCAGTCTCTGTGTGAGATTATTGCATTGGGTCTGCGACTGCCTCCCTTCCTCAGGTTATATGAGCACTAGGATAAAGCCAAGCTGTGCTGCCCAAAAGAAGGAGTAACATTGTAACACTGTAATGATTGCAGAAAAAAACCAAAATGGTCCATCTAGTCTGCCCAGCAAGCTTCCCAAGGTAGAAACTGCCACTCTGTGCAGGCTACCCGCATGTTTCTCTTAAGGGTAGTAACTGCCGCTCCGTGCAGGTTACCCCCAAGTTTCTCTTAAGGGTGGTAACTGCCGCTCCGTGCAGGTTACCCCCATGTTTCTCTAAAGGGTAGTAACTGCCGCTCCGTGCAGGTTACCCCCATGTTTCTCTAAAGGGTAGTAACTGCCGCTCCGTGCAGGTTACCCCCATGTTTCTTTTAAGGGTAGTAACTGCCGCTCCGTGCAGGTTACCCCCATGTTTCTTTTAAGGGTAGTAACTGCCGCTCCGTGCAGGTTACCCCCATGTTTCTTTTAAGGGTAGTAACTGCCGTTCCGTGCAGGTTACCCCCATGTTTCTCTTAAGTAAACAGGTCAGGGAGAGCCCCAGCCCTCTTTCCACCTCTGTTGCTTCAGAAAGAAGTGGAGATTATTTCATAACTTTTAAAATATGAAGCAATCTCCCACAAATGTAGAAACAGTCAAATGGGACCTTCCCTGTTCCTATCTGCAGAGGTCAGGGGCTCTGATTTGTGGCAGTTTTACAATATCTATTGTTATTATATTCACATTGTTGTTATGTGCTACTGTATTTTGATGTTTTTGTACCAATATGGGATTGTATTTATGTACTTTAATGTATTTTGAGGATATGTTGGGAACCTCCCTGGGTCTTTTTATGGAGAAGGGTGACGTGTGAATCTAAAATTTAGCGTAATCTGTCTGAAGAATGTGTTTCTTACTGCAAAATTGCAAGAATCCTTCCAACAGCCTTCAGTGCCTTGTTCTCTGCGCCTGATGTATCCCAGGCAGGCACTGGGCACACCAGGACGTGCTGCGCAGCGTCACTTCTCAAGACAATTCCCTCTTCTAGAAAGGTGTGTGAGAGCAAGGCTCCTTCTCCCTGCCAGAGCAGAAGATGCCAGTCTCCCCTGACGCTCTCCTAAATGAAGATTACCAACCCCAGATTACCAGGTCATGAGCTGGGGCCCACAAAACTCAGGATCCAGGTCCTGCAGAACAGATCCACAAATATACTAAGCATGCAGCAAAAGGAGGAGAATCTAATCTGAATACAATGAAATGAACTGGCCGAGAAGGATGCCTTCAAAGGAACAGAACCAGCCCTGACCGATGCCTTCCTGCACCCCCCACGTATTAATCTCTTCCATCCACACTCCCCCCTCCCCCACCCTCACAGTGAGGTGGGGGAGAGAGTTCACAACCTTCCAAACGCCTCAGGGGAATCTCCTGTTTCATACATGCAGTGGCGCGTGAGGCAGACAGGGTCTGTCTGTCCATCCCTGGCAGGGCTGGCCCTTGGGGATAAGGGAGGTGGGATGAATGTCTGAGGCACTTCCCCCACCCCCACCTCTCCATCCTTCCAGCAGGATGCTCTCCCCTCTCCCACCAGCAGGAGGCGAGCAGGGCCTCCTACCTCTATCTGCTTCTCCTCCATTGGAGTCACTTACGTTGTTTGAACCATGTTGGGGGGTGGGGGGAGGGGACTGCAGGCTCTTGAGTCCTTGCACAGTTCAGACTGAAGCCAGCAAAGGAAGAGGCAGGTAAGAAGCGCCGCTCTCTCCCTACCAGAGATTGCACTTAGCCGGGAGCAGAGGACACACACTCCTCACTGGGAGGCTTTACCCGCTTCAGCATCGGATTACCAATGCTATCCCATCAGCCATTACAACCTCATGTTTACAGAGCGCAGTGCTATATGAGATGAAGCACATTTTTACATGGTCCCTGCCCTGAGTTTACACAGGAAGGATGAGCCTTTCTCTGTGGCACAGTAATGAGCGGCAGCAGTAGTTGGATTGGAAACTGAATCTCCCCATCCCATTTTCCAATTTTACGTTAAACGGTTTTATTTTTTGTATTTTTAATTTAATGCTTGTCGAATTTACGTTGTTATACAATGTGTTTGTTGTTTATATTTTATTTATTTAATAAAATTTATGAATTGCTTTCCAGATTTAAGTTAAAATTTCCCAGGTGATGTAGATGTTGTTATTGTACATTGTCTTGCTTTATCAAATAAAATTAACTAACTATTGTGAAGGTCCGGATCCAAGCACTAAGGCAGAACTTCTCTGTCCTCTTTACCTCTCCCAGAGCGTCTCTGCAGGGTTCTCCTCTCCTTTTTCATGCTCTGACCTGTCTCTCTATCCCTCTTGTTCTGCTTTCTCCAAAACCAAGGGACACCTCCCCTCCCGTGAGAGGTGTCACAAAGCAGGAGATAACATGGCCCCTAATTCCATTGGGGCCACAAAACGTTTTGGACCCTGACCTCACCGAGAGGACTCCTGTTAAAAAAAAAAAATTAGAGATAGAGAATCACGTCCCCAGCGCACACACTGTGCATGCCATAAAGTAGGAGGCACTGGTTCAACGTGCTCAATGCATTGGTTTCTGATTAATCTGGGGACTAAATCAGAAAAGACCTATTTGCAATGCTCAAAACTACCACCAGGGGGGCCACGCTCCTCGGAGAACAATTAGCGTCACAAGCCCCAAGGTGAAGTAAGGGCGCAGCGGCCCTGGGTGGCAGAGGCAGTGCACGAGAGACCAGAAGAGCGCGTCCAGAGTTTTATGGTTTGGAGCACAGGTTTACGCTTCACCTCTTACTGTTGCTGACAGAATCATAAGCAAATACAATTTAAAGCATAAAACCACAGCGGCTCACACTCCTTAGCTCGTTTCCACAGTAACTCCTGCTAGTTTCTATCTAAAGCCCTACCAAGCTGGGGATGTAGCAGATCAGACTTTAGGTGCATTGACAGAGCCGTGCGGAGCTCTCAGGACTAGAACAGCAGGATAATGCTAGTTTATTTAAACACCAAGCTATTTTCATTATTTACAAGAACACGTTAACCTGCTCAGTTTTGTTTTTACCTAAGGCAGAGAGTACAGCTCTCAAAAGCTTGTCACTAATGCTTTTATTTTGCCTTTCCATGTGGACTAACACCACAAACAGGTGACTTTACTCTTGGTTTCCAAGAAATGCTACAAAGATGCTCATGCGGATTAAATGAAGATTCTTCGAAGAGCACAGCCAATGTCTTGGAGATTTCTGCAAATTAAACAGCGGCTGCGTCCCTCTGTTTTCTCCATCCAGCACCTCCTGGCTGGCTACTGAGCGCCACCTGATGGGGAAGAGGCGGTACTGCCACCAGGTGTTCTGCAGAGAAAATACAAGAAGCCCCCCCAACTCCTTACTCCTACCATTCTCCACAATCAAACCACTCCAAATGTTGCAGAACGCGATGGCCAGAATTCTTACTAACACCCGTAAATCTGATCACATCACCACGGTTCTTAAAGAACTCCATTGGCTCCCCATCTCCTCCCGCATCCAATACAAAGCCCTCACCATCATCCACAAAACCCTCCACAGCCACAATCTCCATTGGCTCGATAATGCCCTCCACTTCTGCCCCTCTAATAGACTCACTAGAACAGCCCACAAAGGTACCCTCCATGCCCCCACACTTAAAACTGCTCATCTCACCAGCACAAGGGAGCGAGCCCTCTCTGGTGCAGACCCAGCTCTTGGGAACACCATGCCCCCTGAAATCCGCCTGGAGTCATCCTCTCAAAAATGTAAAAAAAAAAAACAACTTAAGACATGGCTCTTTAAACAAGTATATCCTGAATAGGACTCTTTTTAATCAGCCCTAGCTTACTCGACCCACAGCATCCCCGGCTGCCGTATGATAATATTCACTGAATAGTAAATTATGATCCCTTTGCATGCTATTTTGTAATTAGTTATTTTTTGCATAAATGCAAAATTCTGTTCCATACTATACTTGTGCGTCATGCAAGTTATTGTTTTCCTTTAGTTATTCTACCTGTCCTTTCACCCCTGTACTTTGCTCTCTACCTTTCCCTCTGCTCCCCTCTCCCCTTCCCTGTTTTTTTGTATTTTCTCTCAGTTACATGTAAACCGATATGATGTTCCCACGAATCCCGGTATAAAAAAGTTGTTAAATAAATAAATTCTCACTGCCCAGTCTGAGCGCTGATATCTGCCAGCCTTGGGGAAGACACCGCACAGCCTCCCATTGGAAGTCAGAACCGAGTTTAATTATGTAGGAAATTTAGGATTTGGATAAATCACGGCTATTTAGGTGAGACTGGAGCTAGCAGGTTGAGGGTAGATGGACCAGCAATGAATTGTTTTCACACTCAGGCCACTACAGTAAACTGCGCGGGAGAGCTGGCGCGCCAAGGCGAGCGCCCGCTCTCCCAACACGCGCCCAGGCCCCTCTCCTGGGCACGCGATTCAGTGTTTAAATTAGGGCCCACACTAATGAGGCGCTAGGAACACTAGCGCGTCCCTAGCGCCTCCTTATTGGTGGAAGCGGCGGCTGTCAGCGGGTTCGACAGTCGACGCTTAATTTTACCGGTGTCGGTTGTCGAACCCGCTGACAGCCACGGGTTCAGAAAACGGATGCCGGCAAAATTGAGCATCCGTTTTCCAACCCGCGGGCCGCAGGCAGAATTTTTTTTAATTTTTGGGGCCTCCGACTTAATATCGCTATGATATTAAGTCGGAGGGTGTACAGAAAAGCAGTTTTTTCTGCTTTTCTGTACACTTGCCTGGTGCTGGCCGAACTTAACATGTGCGGCTTGGCCTCACATTTTGATTTCTGTATTGCGGGTGACTACCTAATAGGCTCATCAACATGCATTTGCATCTGATGAGCGCTATTAGTTTCAGGAGGGTTGGCCGTGCGTTTTCCACGTGCTATTACCCCTTATTGTATAAGGGGTAATAGTAGCGCATCAAAAGCATGTGGCCAAATGGGGGCTAACGGTGCGCTCAGCCGAGCGCACCATTCTGTATTGGCTTGACTGTGCATTTTAAGCAATATTTTAAAATTGTGCTGTGTTCTAATGTTAGAAGATTAATGGCGAGTAACCATGTTTTCTGCACACAAATCAAGTTTTACATGCATGAATTCTGTACAGGGGCGGATTGGCCTATCACGGGATCGGGCATTCCCTGCTGGGCCGGTCGCTCTAGTCACGTGGTCTGCCGAGCTCGGCAGACCACGTGGTATCTCCTGGGCCGGCCTGGGCGGCGAATCCCCGGGCCGGTCGTCATCGGGAATCCGCCCCTGATTCTGTACACAGGATCCCTGCACCATGCGATCCAGATTCAATCCCATAGTCAAACACCAGCCCCAGAAACTTTATGCTACCTCATCTGAGCAGGCGTTAAGAAACCTGAGTTAAGCCTGGGCACCTCTCTGCACAGGGGAGTAATAGCGAATGCCTTGACTATCAAGCGAGTGCTAATCTGTCCACATAGATTTACTCACGTTTGTGCACATATTTGTTCACTTGGGAATAAAATTGTCTGCACAACAATGTGCACACAGCCAAGCACACCTTATTTAGTCACATAACATTTGATTTATCTTAGCCATGCTGGGTTAGCATACTTTTTTAAACTCCTGATGTATTAGCATGTCATTAGCTTTCTGAGGGGGCTGATGCAATGTCATGTGCTCAGGCTAGCCTACAGCTTAACCAGCAATTGGACGTGCATTTTGGATGGGCTAGGCTAACACCCGATGCAATAAGGGGATTAGCAGGTCCAAAATAGGGTTGCCGACTGAATCCAGATTTTCGGGACAGGTTGATCCAGTCCTGGTTTTATTCCCCTGCATACACTGACTTGAGGTCTTGCTTTTTCTTAGGGAATGCAATAGGGATAGCAGAATAAGTCCTAGCATGCAATAGGGTAAAACCAGGCCTGGATCAACCTGTCCTGAAAATCTTGAGCCAGTTGGCAACCCTAATCCAAAATGCGCATCCAAACTCACGCGTAGCTAATAGGACTCATCACATGTAAATGCCATGTAAACGAGGCTATTAGCTATTACCCCGATATAAAAACTGCCATGTGCCCAAAACGTAATTTTTAACGTGGCACATTTATCACCTGCCCCGGAGCTGACATTAAAAACTCACTAAAAATAAAAAAAATCCTGCTTTCTGTGGTCCCTCCTACTTTTAGTATCATCACCATACTAAGTAGGAGGAACCACAAATAGAAGCAACATGGGGGAAAAAAAAAAGTCTTGTCAGCAGTCATGTTAGGGAAACGGATGCTCAATTTACCAGCGTCTGTTTGCCTAACCCGTGGCTGTGCGTGCAGCCACAAGTACTGGGCACCTGATGCCAAGGACGCACTAGGGACACACAATCGATTCCTGGCATGACCTTTTTAGTGCGGCACCTCATTACCATACTGCATCGGGCATCCAGGAGATGTGGCTATGCGCGCATTAAAAAAAACACAGGCACCCCAGTTTGGACGCATGTTTTTATACGCAGCGTATTGCATCGGCCCCTGGATTGGGAGTTAACTCTTATTTCTTTTAGCACATGAGCAAAGAAAATGTTCACTGAAGTTCAGGGTACGTTTTTAACTCCTATCTGATTGCAATGGGGGCCGAAGTTTGGAGGACGGTACACCTTGTACTGGGAAGCATGCTCTCCAAATCTTCCTCCTAGGAGTGGAACTGAATCCCCCCTTCAGTTAGGCTGCAAATTTCCTGGAACGTACTGTCCAGGATCAGGCGTGGGGCGATTTGTCCATTTGCTGGTGTGTGGTCAGGCCTAGCCTTAAAGGAGGACACTAGCAGGGCAGCTGCCTGGCACCCCAGAACCTCAAGGGAGCTGCTTGGCCCAAGCTTCAGAGCATCTGGCACTGGCTGGGTTCCATCCTTAGTTTCTGCCTTGGGCTCTACTGTGTGGTTATTCAGTACAGTCCGGGTTTTTGTTTTTTGTTTTTGTTTTTTTTAAGAAATCCACATTTTTGTTATCTCTTAGTGTGGTAGGAATAGCACTGCATGCAGGATGGGTAGTGCCGGAGGAGGAGAATTAGCAGTGAACACTAGAGCCAGGACATTAAAAACTGAATGGAAAAAAGGGGGCCTGGAGTGGGCAGAGAATTTTTCCATGAAGTGATCCCCCTTCCTGTCATTAATGGTCCTGAAAGGATGGAATCCCTCCAGCCGTCCTGGCAGTGGCCTGCGCTAGGTAAGTCTTAGCCTTGGTTCAGGTAGGAGTAAGAGAGAAACCTCTGGGCCTTGCCTTCAGGAAGCTCCATGCTAAGGGGCGAGGCCGCAGCCTCTGGCTCTCTCTCACAAGACTCTTTCGCAATCTGGGCCTGATTTATTAAGGTCTGTGTTCCATTCTGTGTCTATAGGGGAAAAAGAACTTGGCTAATCCGGCCCTGATAGTTCTGTACATTGCAACACAGCCCAGCTTTGCCAGGATGCTGCCGCCTTCTCTGCTGTGTTTGGGTGCGGAGATGAATTAATTCTCACCTTTCCTGCAACATCACAGTCCATTGCCATGGAGATGCCTGTGACAGAACAAAGAAATGTGCCTACACTGAGGAAGCAGTGCCCGGATTTAACCCTGTCAGGCTGGGCCAGAAAGCAGCACTGCTTGGCGTTTTTCACCCTTCCCCATATTGCATGTTTGTGACACAGGGCTGTCAAGTGCCTTGCCCTGTGCCTCAGCTCTTCAAATAAAGGTCAGATTAAAATAGAAGCTGGGCTTTGTCGTCACTTAGCTTTTCCTGTATCTCTGCATTATGAGCTTGTGGCCAGAAGGCTTGTGCAGCTGGCAACAGGAACAGGGGGCTCTGATGCACTGCAGAAATTTAAGAGAACGGCAAGAGGACATGTGGAAAAAAGGATTTGCATTCACAAAAAAGCAGGGGAGTAGCTTGCTTGTTACGGTGGTTACTACCCCAATGCATATTCAGCATAGCTCTCTGCTTCAACAGCAAGGGAGAAAGACCGCTACTTCATGCATATCCAGCATAGCTCTCTGCTTCAACGGCAGGGGAGCAAGACCGCTACTTCACGCATATCCAGCATAGCTCTCTGCTTCAACGGCAGGGGAGCAAGACCGCTACTTCACGCATATCCAGCATAGCTCTCTGCTGCAACGGCAAGGGAGAAAGACCGCTACTTCACGCATATCCAGCATAGCTCTCTGCTGCAACGGCAAGGGAGAAAGACCGCTACTTCACGCATATCCAGCATAGCTCTCTGCTTCAATGGCAGGGGAGCAAGACCGCTACTTCACGCATATCCAGCATAGCTCTCTGCTTCAACAGCAGGGGAGCAAGACCGCTACTTCACGCATATCCAGCATAGCTCTCTGCTTCAATGGCAGGGGAGCAAGACCGCTACTTCACGCATATCCAGCATAGCTCTCTGCTTCAACGGCAGGGGAGCAAGACCGCTACTTCACGCATATCCAGCATAGCTCTCTGCTTCAACAGCAGGGGGAATGAAGAAAAGTGGATCCATATTCAGACAACAACCAACAAGGACTGAATTACATAGACTGGGTAAACAAATAAGCATGGGTGTAGCTTGCTTATTGCGGCGGTTACTACATCTAACTAAGTAAGCTAGATATTTCACTTAGATGCAGTTCCAACACTGCTCTCTACGTTAATGGTGGGGGTGGAAGGGAAATAGAACTAAAAGGTTACTAAGAGCCAAGAGAAACAGATTAGTATGAGAAAAAAAAAGTGCGAAACTTGCTGGGCAGACTGGATGGGCCATTGGGTCTTCTTCTGCCGTCATTTCTATGTTTCTATGAACCTTGGCCACTGTAAAAACTAGTCTAGTCTCCATGTGGCCACCATGATTCAGAAAGGGTGACCTGGGCGGAGAGTTAGAAAGCCAAAGCTGTCCGGCCCCTCTGGGTTTGCTTTGCAGGGCTGAGGGGGTGAGGTGGGATGCATCCAGACTGAGGGTGGGACAGGAGAGCCCGGTCACATCCCATTCTCAAAGCTTCTCACACGCACACAGTGACTCAGAAACAGCCCGGGGATGGCACACGTTTACAGGGACACCAGGACAGACAGCACCGAATAATGCCCTGAGAGGGGGGGGGGGTCCTCTTTATGGTTCTCCGAGTGTAACAAGAGTCCGCAGGTCAAAATGCCCACTCGGGCTGCCTTGCCAGCGGTCATTTCCCGGGCTCACCTCCTCTCTCTGTGATCTTCCCTCCCAGCACAAGAGGGGAGGGGGGGGGGGTGACAGAGGTGAGATCAGGAGTCAATAAAAGGCAGAGGCAGATGGAGGGTCTGCCTCTTGCTTTATCTCGCCCTTTGAAACCCCGGCCTCCTGCCCTGTTTGAATGTGCACTCTGGTGTGTGTGTGTGGGGGGGGGGGGGGGGTAGGTGCTCGAGATAAGGGTGCTGTGGGGACCTGTCCCGTGGCACCACTCTGATTGTGGAGGTGGGAGGAGAGGTAACTGCAGCAGGGTGGCAGCGTGGGCAAGGATGGTGATGCGGTGGTGGGGGGGGGGGGGGGAAGGGTCAAGCCCTGCCAGCTGGCCATGGCTGTGTGGCGGGACCACCCCCTGGATACCACGGGTGGAGCAAGTCGACTGGGCGGTCACTGTCCAAAGCAGATGACCTCACTGTCTCTATGGCAAGCAACCGTGGCTTGGGGGCCCCGCCGGTCCATGGCGGGCCCACGTGGCAGCAGCGAATGCATTGGATCGGCTCGGGTACCAATGGGGATCGTAACTCAGTAAAGCTGCAGCCCTGTATTTCTACTTAAAAATGATGTTGGCTCAATGCTTTTATTGTGTTTGGGAATGGGTGGCATAGGCAAGCCTGTGTTGTAAAGGAAGAGTTAAAACTGTGCTCTGAAATTCAGCAGTTTCTTAACCTGCTTGCTCAAACGATTTTACCTCTCCGTGCAGTAAGCTAATGCATCAGGAGTTAAAAAGTGCGGACAAACGCCAGATAACGTGTGCTCAGACCCCTCCCGTGTGGAGCAGTTGAATTAAACTTCTCCTCTCCTTGTGCAAGATGCATTAGGAAGAAGAGCTCTGATGGATATTAATTTGACTTGGGCATTCTCTCCTTCACTGCTTTCTTAACATCTCTCTGCACTGGGTGCTTGGATGCGAACTGGTTAGAAAGCCTGACGTATTCCTTCAATATTGTGGGGGGAAACATTGCTTCTTCTTTTTTTTTTCTCGTGTTTTCTGTAATTATGGAAGCTTTCTGGATTTGCATATCTCGTGAATCTGGTGTGAAAAGGAAAACAATACTTTTTTTTTTAAATGTGTGCTCATTCTTTTGCCTAGGCCGAGCACACCCTCAGCCCCGGAGACTCTCTACAGTGCACCCAAGTTTCACATCAAAACAAACACCAAGCCCAGAAAACCTGGTTTCTTGCACAGAGCAGGCTCATGCCGATTTCAGGTCCCGAAGTCGGAATTTCAGCTCCTGCCCACAGCCTGACACTTTCCTCCGCCTCTGACCAGGCTAAGAAAACCTGAGTTAAGCCAGCGCCTCATCAACAGGGGATTTCCACGAGAGGATGCTAAGCAATGCACCAAGTTTGAGGCACCCAACGCTTTGCTGCATGAGGAGCACAGTTTGCATACAACTGCGGGTAAAACAGCGAGCTCCGCTGAGTGCACCTCATTACATTGGGGCAGTGCAGTCTGCAGCACTCACTCATGCTTCCTCATGTCAGGGAAGCTCAACTATCACACAAGGCTCCCTTATTCATTCATTGTTCAGTGTGAGGGGGGTGGGCAATGACAAACAGCAGCTTTCAAAACATGTTCTTGATTCAACTTAAAAAAACAAAACGTGTGGTTTTCCGAATTAGCTAAAACCATTTCTAAAATAAAGCAGGGTGACAGCAAATGTATTCTGTCCGCCTCCTCCAGCACATCTCTAACATACCGGGTGATATGGGATATCAGCCTTGCAGCACCCCCTACTATTCCACTTCCAGTACTGGGGCCCTCAGACAGAGCTCGGCTAGTGCAACAGCCCCTGCTATTGCAGGACCGAGATCCCCCCCCAACACACTCACATACAGTCTGCCCGTGCACCCCAGTCCTGCCCCTGCAGCTCTCCCTGCTATTTCAGAACTGAGAACCCCAGCACACTGCTCTGCCAATGCACCTCGCTCCTGTCCTGCAGCAGCCCCTGCTATTTCAGTACTGAGACCCTCACACACAGCTCTGCCAATGCACCTCACTCCTGTCCTGCAGCAGCCCCTGCTATTTCAGAACTGAGAACCCCAGCACACAGCTCTGCCAATGCACCTCGCTCCTGTCCTGCAGCAGCCCCTGCTATTTCAGTACTGAGAGCCCCCGCACACTGCTCTGCCAATGCACCTCGCTCCTGTCCTGCAGCACCCCCTGCTATTTCAGTACTGAGACCCTCACACACAGCTCTGCCAATGCACCTCACTCCTGTCCTGCAGCACCCCCTGCTATTCTAGTACTGAGACCCACACATACAGCTCTGCCAATGCACCTCACTCCTGTCCTGCAGCAGCCCCTGCTATTTCAGTACTGAGACCCCCAACACACACATTTTGCCAGCGTACCCCAGGGAGGGAAATATGTTTAGAAAACTAGGAACCAGTCAAAAAATGTTAAGCGACAAGGACATTTGTTTCCTTACCTTTGTCCTGTTGCTAGAATTTGCTATTTTGCTTATTTTCTTTCTTATTTTGCTCTTTTTTGTTTCACTTTCTAAATACTTTTTACTTCTTTTCTGTTTGTTGTTTTTCTGAATTTTAGGCACCAGGTGACAAGCTTGTGGTGCCCTTGTTCCTGGGATGTTTCCAGCTCGGCCCCTGCTGTTATGTGCTGGCAGCTTAGAAGGCTGCAGGCGGGGTTCGGGTTACAGGGGTCTGTGATTTACAAGACCCAGTCTAGCGGGAATTTTCTACAAAAATAAAAAGGTGCCAGGTCTGTGCCAGCGGCAGCCTCCAACCTCTACTCCCACTGCAGTGGGGAAGTTCCAAAAGTTCCAGCTCGGTGACCTGGGCAGAAAATCACCACTGCACAAGTCTTTTGACTCTCAATGAAACACAATAATATTACAAGACTGAGCGATAACTGTCAAGTGATAACTCCAGACAACCAGAGGGGTAGCCAGGTTAAGTCTGGTGAAGCAAAAAGAATACGAGGCGGAGGGGGCAGCTTATTAACTAACCAATGTATTGAGTCATGAGCTTCCGAGGACAGAAGGCATGCATCTGATGAAGGGGACTCTGTCCTCGAGAGCTCAGGACTCAATACATTGGTTAGTCTATAAGGTGCCACTCCCCTCATGTCATTTTTACTACAAGATGCATCTGATGAAGGGGACTCTGTTTTTGAAAATTCATGCCTCAATACATTGGTTTGTCTACACGGCGCCACCAGCCTCATGTCATTTTTGCTAAACCCTGTATAGGATCATGAGTCACTGACTGCGGAGCAATGACCACCAATCTGTAACTGACAAATCATACTCAAAAAAGAACAAGGATCAAGCAATGGCCTGAAAAATTATCTTTGAGCAATAAGTGCTGAGTATCAAACACTGAGAAATAGCCGATAACCAGCAAGAGTCCAACAATGACTGCTGAGCTATAAGCAACCAGGAATACCCAACAAACAAATGAAATATGACCACCAAGTAATAACCACAGGACAAGACATATTGAGCAGTAACTACTGAATACCAAGTCCACTAAGCAATTATCAAATGTCAAGCAATGTCCACTGAGTAAAGTTTATCCAATGCCAAACTGGTCCATTGAGCACGTTAGTACAGCAAATGTCAGCAGATAAGGGCCAATGAATTCATCCTGTCTGCCTGGTTGTCTCTGCCATACTGATCCAGCTCAAAATTATCTCCCTGCTGTTTGTCTTACAAGTTTAGCCTCCTGCAGGAGATCACTCCTCATCCAAGTCAGTTTTGTTCTCTTCCATACCTACACCAATACCCAGACCTTGAATGCCAGGCAATGTCTACTGAGTAATGAGCCCTGCTGACTTATTGCCTCTGGCTTCTCTTCACCCTTGATGGTATTCTTCACTTAGAAGCCTATCTTTGAGTGTGTCCAGAAATATGTTGTGTATGTATATAATGGCCCCTCAACCTGCATTGGCTATTCCTTAATAGTGACCATGATGGCATTTGGGTGGATGTGAGGAGAACCTTCAACCCCTGAGTCCTGCTCTCTCCCCTATGCCAGGCTGGCTGAGAACTGTCACATCTAGTAGAAACATGGCTGAGAAAAAGGATAAGAATATAAGAACTTGCCAAACTGGGTCAGACCGAGGGTTCATCAAGCCCAGTATCCTGCTTCCAACCGTGGCCAATCAAGGTCACAGGTACCTGGCAGGATCCCAAACAGTAAACAGATCCCATGCTGCTATTCCACAAGGGAGGAGGAATAGCCTAGTGGAGGGAGGAGGAATAGCCTAGTGGTTAGAGCAGTGGGCTACAAACCAGGAGACCAGGCTTCAAGTCCTACTGTCACTCCTTGTGCCCTTGGGCAAGTCACTTTACCCTCTATTGCCTCAGGTACAAAAACTTAGATTGTAAGCCCTCTGGGGATAGTAGAAATACCTACAGTACCTGAATGTAAACCAATGTGATATCTCAGATTGAATGTCAGCATAAATGAAATCTGCTTCATTAATAACAGTTTATGGACTTCTCCTCCAGGAACTTATCCAAACCTTTTTTAAATCTAGCTATGCTAACTGCCTTAATCACATCCTCGGGAAAAGAATTCCAGAGCTTAATTGTGCCTTGAGTGAAAATAATTTTTTTTTCTGATTTGTTTTGAATGTGCTACTTAATAACTTCATGGAGTGCCCCCGCCCATGACTATTTCTCATTTACTAGGTTTTCTCTCCATAGAAGCAGAAAAATAAAAACATTGAACAAGCCTGAAAGGAATAAAAGTCATCAGTTAAAACAGCGGCATTATTCACACCCCTAATCTCTTTTTTTTCCAACCCCCGCTTCAGTGCTAAGGTAAATCCAGCACTTGCATGTTTTGAAAATATATTCTCCCCCATAGCCTCTCCCACTGGGATAGACTTAAGTAAAGTGGGGTGCTTACCAGCAATATCCTAACACAGGGGGTTCCCACCCCATCCTCAGGACACACCTACCCAGTCAGGTTTTCAAGAACCCCTGCCCTAATACAGCCATAATAGTTATAGAGCAAGAAGAGAAAGAGGAAACTCCAGAAAAATTAAAATTCCCAGCATGCCACATGCATCCAGTTTGATTTACCATACATATATATATATATATATATATACTACACAATACTTATAAATGTGTTTAAGCACACACATACTAGTTTAATTATAACAAAAATTGATATATCTGGACCAAAAATAAGGGAAGACTGAGAAATAAACCCAACAGATTTATAAAGGAATTCCTCGCTGGATTGATGGTAGATTGATGGCAGACAGGGCGAGTGCTCTGAAAAACAAGGAGGGGAAAATGCGGAAAACTGTGTCCAGAGGAGCCCCTGGAAACCGGCAGATCCTTGCACAGAGCTCCTGTCCAAGGTCCGGGTCCAGGGCAAGGACAGAGATGATCCCTCCCTCCCTCCCCAAGGCCTTCCTGCTTTGTTTGCCCTCCCTCCAATGGTCCCTGACATTCTGCAGCTGCAGCAGCCGCCCTGGCCGCCTCTTAAACAAATACATTAGGATCCTCTCTTATCATTTATGGATCTGCAATTCCAGAGGAAGTACACAGGAGCACTGCTGCAAGTTTTCTGCTAGTTTCTTCTGCTCACTTCTACCATACCCACACTGGAGGCATGAGGGTGGCAAAGTCCTGCCAGCGCAAGGCCTAGAGGGGGAGGGCCAATACTTCCATAGCAGGGAGTGCTGTGTGTCACGGTTACTGGGATCCGGGTCCAGCAACCCAGGAGGTGTACGGAACTGCAAGGCAAGACATGGGCCGGTCTTCGTCTAGCCAGCCCCCTCCCTCCCGCAGCTTGAGCCCTTGGGTTCTGGGGGCCAGTAGGGTCTTTGCTGCAGCAGTACAACACGGTGAGTCCGGACGAGCTGGAGCAGAGAGCAGGACTTGGGACAGGATATAAGCGCAGAGATTGGGATATTGGGCAAGGGCAGAATACTGATACAGGACGAGGCAGGCAACAGCAAGACTGGACTGGGCAGGGCAATGTAAGACCAAACAAGCACAGGACTGGTCACGGCAGACAGGTCAGGACCGGACAAGGACTAGGCATGACAACGCACAACAGAGAACATAAATGTCTGAAGGCAGCAAGGCTGGAGGCACGTAGGCCACTACGCTCTAGACCAGAAGGCCCCCAAGGTACAAAACAAGGCAAGGCCTAGAGGAGGCCACAGAGCAAGGATCAAGGAATGGCCTAGATAGGCCACAAGACAAGGTTCAGGACAAGAGCAGGCCCGAAGGCCTCGAGGCAAGGTACAAGACAAGAATGGACAAGTCAGAAAGCCATGGGTGATTCCATGAGGAGGCAAAGGTGTACTGGCAAGGCTGGGTTACATAGGACTGAGACTTGGGCTTGGCGAGGGCAGCAAGGAGAAGCTTAGCAAGGCTGGTAGTGAGGCTCACTGAGGGCCTCTGGAGGTGAGGAGGAGTCATAGCATGCAAGAGCAGGGCACGGAGAGGTTGGTTGCATGGCAGGTGAAACCATGACATTGTGCTGAAGCTTCCACCAATAGGTAACTTGGGGTTGGGGGGTGCAAGACCAAAGATTCGACTAGGATGCCAAATACTCTTGCATCGGCCCTGGTAAAGCCAGAGTGTAAAAGAGTTTGGCAAGGTGTGCGCCCTATGGGCATAGGGAGGAGAGCCAAATGTGCTCTTTATGGGCACCATGGGTCCAACCTGCACCGACAGTCATGGTTTTCTATGGCTGCAGCTGTGAATCAGCCTCTGGCACAACAGACTTTAACACAGACAGACTGACTTACACGCAAACCAGGACAGACAGATGGCCAGACACGGTTGTGCCCTGCATCTATGTGCTCTGTTTGGATATTGCACAAAAAAACACATGAAAAGGCTCAGTGACGATGACTGCCTGCCTAGTGTAACCCTACTGTCACGAGCATGAGCTCCAGTGTTAGCACCTTGACTTTCAAAACAAGACAGTGATATAGAGCCCAGTATCACCTTCAGCAGAGACAGAGACAAGGCCTTCCATGCACACAGGCATCACCTTCAGCAGAGACAGAGACAAGGCCTTCCATGCACACAGGCATCACCTTCAGCAGAGACAGAGACAAGCCTTCCATGCACACAGGCATCACCTTCAGCAGAGACAGAGACAAGGCCTTCCATGCACACAGGCATCACCTTCAGCAGAGACAAGGCCTTCCATGCACACAGGCATCACCTTCAGCAGAGACAGAGACAAGGCCTTCCATGCACACAGGCATCACCTTCAGCAGAGACAGAGACAAGGCCTTCCATGCACACAGGCATCACCTTCAGCAAAGACAGAGACAAGGCCTTCCATGCACACAGGCATCACCTTCGGCAGAGACAGAGACAAGGCCTTCCATGCACACAGGCATCACCTTCGGCAGAGACAGAGACAAGCCTTCCATGCACACAGGCATCACCTTCGGCAGAGACAGAGACAAGGCCTTCCATGCACACAGGCATCACCTTCGGCAGAGACAGAGACAAGGCCTTCCATGCACACAGGCATCACCTTCGGCAGAGACAGAGACAAGGCCTTCCATGCACACAGGCATCACCTTCGGCAGAGACAGAGACAAGGCCTTCCATGCACACAGGCATCACCTTCGGCAGAGACAGAGACAAGGCCTTCCATGCACACAGGCATCACCTTCGGCAGAGACAGAGACAAGGCCTTCCATGCACACAGGCATCACCTTCGGCAGAGACAGAGACAAGGCCTTCCATGCACACAGGCATCACCTTCGGCAGAGACAGAGACAAGGCCTTCCATGCACACAGGCATCACCTTCGGCAGAGACAGAGACAAGGCCTTCCATGCACACAGGCATCACCTTCGGCAGAGACAGAGACAAGGCCTTCCATGCACACAGGCATCACCTTCGGCAGAGACAGAGACAAGGCCTTCCATGCACACAGGCATCACCTTCGGCAGAGACAGAGACAAGGCCTTCCATGCACACAGGCATGGAGATGCATGCACAGATACACACAGGGCATGCAGAGATATGGAAAGATACATGCACACACTTACCCATTACTATCCCACCATTCTGACACTTGGGACTTTGCTGTTATTGGCGCAATCTACATGTTAGTTTCTTGGGGCGCTGGAAATTCTGCAATTATACCCTGAGTCAGGTCACAGCAAATGCTGGATGTGGAGTTTCATGGCTAAAGGTGGGAAGCAGAGACCACAGCAAAGGCTGTCCATTCCTGTCCTCCAGGGCCACAAACAGAGGCCCTGCTTTCTATCAATACTCATCAGACATATTTTCATACACTTGGTACATGAATGAGGTCGATTTGCATATTTTGGTTCCTATGAAACCCAGACCTGTCTGGGGCGCTTGAAGGCCGGCACTGGGAACACTTCCTCTTTGGGTCCACCCGACTCCGTGTTCTGCATTAGGAACTGCTTCACAGGAAGGGAGAAGGACAGGACGGAGGTGTGCCTCTGTCTCAAGGAAATAAAGAGTGCAAAAGGCAAAGGTGCCACTGGACCGGAGTAATGATCAGAGGCTGGCGGGGAAGGGGGAGAGGGCAGGGAAGCACTTCCTCACAGGTAAGGAGAGCATGGCTGCATGAAACGGTCCCTCCATGAAAATGACGGGATCAAAAGCCAAGAAAGCCTGGGATAAGCACAGAGGATCCTCAGTGGGGGGGGGGGGGGGGGGGTTTGGCCAGTTCCAGTCCTTAAGAGCCACAGACAGGTCTGGTTTCCAGCATAGCCGCAATGAATATGCATGAGAGAGATCTGCATACAATGGAGACAGTCCCTGCAGATTAGTTGTGGATATTCAGAGAGCCTGGCCTGTCTGTGGCCCTGGAGGAGCAGAGATGGCAGCAGGAAGGGGAGGTGACCAGACTTAGCTGGGACTGGAGCTGCTTCTCTGCTCTTCTGTTCCAGATCTCGCCCAAGCTTTAGAAGAGGAAGAGCTTCTCAGGGATATTCTGGAAGGCAGCTTTGTCCCGTTTTTGCACACTAAAGAAAACTTTTTTTTAGTGACTCAGAACCTTCAGGGTGGGGGAGGAGGGTTGGGTTTTTTTTCAGGATAAAGAGAGATCATCAAAACTAGCTTTAACTATTAACCACATTTCTTGCAAATGTATGACTTTGATTTTATTTTAAATTGCAAGTGAGGAAAATGCAAGGCATCATCTAATGTGAATGACAATCTAACTCGAGCAGCAGGTCTCTCCCTGACTTTGCACACGGGAAACACAAGTCACGACCTCCACTGGGGAGTTTTAAGGAACTCTCCCATGACCCGGCAAAGTCCCGAATAAGAAAAATAAATAAACGTTTAGCAATAAGATTCAGCAAACTAACTGTTGGTGATACTTTTTTATATGGATTAATTCAGATGTACTGAGTTAGCCCAATACAGCGTCATAGTAAATGACGGCAGATAAAGACCAAAATGGTCCATCCAGTCTGCCCAGTAAGGTGATAAAGGTAGAAACTGCCGGTCCATGCAGGCTACACCCCCCCATGCCCCCTGTTAAGGGTGGTGGATGCATGGAATGCCCTCTTGGGAAGAGTTGGGGGAGACAAGAAGGATGATGGAACGGCTACTGCCTACGCCCTTATTTCCTTAGCCACCAACCCAAACAGGAGTAGCTGGACACAAAAGGACAAACGGGTTCCCTGTGTGCAGTGCATGCAAGAGTCCTACATTATCCAGAAAGCAGGCAACGAGCATTTTCGGCTAGGGAGTTCTCCCTCTGGGATCGCTTACCCATTGCTCTCCGTGATCTGGCAGATTTTAAATTGTCCCGTAAGCATGGTAAAGCAGCTCTTTTCAGTAAAGCTTTAGCTTCCTTTTAATTTTATGCATTGTTTGCTGAATATTGTTTGATGTTATAAATTGTAATCCACTTAGCCTAACAATCAGGCCGGTTTTCAACCCGATAGCCGCCGGCCGACTTCAACATTTTTTTTAAACTTTTTTTACTCTTCGGGACCTCCGATTTAATATCACCATGATATTAAGTCGGAGGGTGCACAGAAAAGCAGTTTTTACTGCTTTTCTGTGCACTTTCCCGGTGCCAGAAGAAATTAGCGCCTACCTTTGGGTAGGCGCTAATTTCTGAAAGTAAAATGTGCGGCTTGGCTGCACATTTTACTTTCTGAATCGCTCGCGAATTCCTAATAGGGCCCTCAACATGCATTTGCATGTTGAGGGCGCTATTAGGTTCGGCGGGTTGGACGCGTGTTTTCCGCCCCTTACTGAATAAGGGGTAAGGGAAAACGCGCGTCCAGTGACAGGTTAACAGTGCGCTCTGTCGGCGCGCACTGGACTGTATCAGCCTGATTGTTATATGTAGGTAGAATACAAGAATTTTAAATAAAGAAATAAATAATCACAACATTTTTTTCCTCTGGATCCAGGTTCTTGGAAAAAGCAATCTACTTTAGGAAGCTCAAGGTATGTTCTGCCTTCTGCCCTTCTCCACACATCCCTGACAGCTCTTCCCCGGAAACATTCTGGGACTGCGTGATCAGTTATCCTCAGTCTGGCCTTCCAGTACCCGAGACCAACAAAGTCATAAGCCTGGGAGACCAAGCAGGCTGCAGAAACTTGCAATGAAATCAGATGTGGCTCATAACCAATCCCCCCAGACAACCGCAGGTCAGAAGGGCATTTTGTACCTGCCTGCTTGGTGAACAGCAGCCTGACAACTTCCTTTTGCAAAACCTTAGGTGGGAGGCATCTGAATTAACATTGTCTTTTCTTTTTTTTTTTTTTGTAATGCTCTACAGAGCAGAAATTCTCTTCTTCCTTCAAAATGAATCACATCTTTCCCCAGAACTTCCTAAATCCAAAGAAAGTAGGAGTGCATTCATGAGGACACAAAGAGTTAAGAAATGCAAACAAGACCCCCTAGGTTTTGCTCCTGGCTGGCCCCTGTGCCTGGAAGACCCTTCTGGAGCTGCTGCGTCCTGCCCTCCTCTCTGTTCCCTCATAGTCCAGTCCTGCCATTTTGACCCTTCCCAATCATAACCATACCTGTATAATAAACACATTTCCTACAGCCTCATATTTGTCTTGCCTGTGCCCACTAGATTACAAGCTCCATAGAGCAGAGTCTGTGCCTCATGAGTGTCTGTACAGTGCTGTGTACTCTAGTGGCAGCGTAAGAAATGATCAGTAACAGTAGTAAGTAGTAGAAGCAGAAGGAGTAGTCGTGGGGGGGGGGGGGGGGGAGTAGAAACAACGCACATCACTTTTTTTCTTTCCTTATATTTCTATCCTAGCTTGGACTTGCTGACAAGCCCACAAGGGCCGAGCCGTGAGCTGCGGTGTTGCTCCTTTTACAATATATCATGTCATCTATGCTGTAGGTGCACTGTACTGATGAGTCGCACGCGGCTCTCGAGATCCTTCCGCGCGGCTCTTAAAAAGTGCCACAGAAGTTTTAACACTTCACAGAACACAACGGCATAAGCACTTCAAAGGTCAAAAGAGGAAAACATTGAGGGTGGCAGAAATTCTAGGCAAATGACAGAAAGTGGCTCCACAGCTGAGGCAGACCAGGAGGGAGCATCAGGGATTCATCTCAGGACGTCTGGAGGAAGGGAAAAGGCTTCTGCCCTGAAGTCCCCTCGGGCCCAGGCGAATTTGCTTAGTAAACCTTATAATCCAAATTGTTTTTCTTCTTGAGATTGAAGGTGAACCGTAGAGCTGGTACTCTAAGTAAGGATTACTGGAAGAAAGAACTCAATAGCAGAAGAAATCTTCCCCTATGAGGAAAGGCTAAACAGGTTAGGACTCTTCAGCTTGGAAAAGAGACGGCTGAGGGGAGATATGATAGAGGTCTATAAAATAATGAGTGGAATGCAACAAGTAAATGTTAGTCAGTTGTTTACTGTTTCGAAAAATACAAAGACTAGGGGACACCCAATGAAGTTACTGGGCAATACATTTAAAAGAGAAAATATTATTTTTCTAAACGTATAATTAAGCTCTGGAATTCATTGCCAGAGGATGTGGTGAAAGCTTGTTAGTGTAGTGGGTTTAAAAAAAGGTTTGGGCACATTCCTGGAGGAAAAGTTCTTCATAAACCATTATTAAGGTGGAGTTTCAGAAATCCACTGCTTATTCTTGGGATAAGCAGCTTGGAATCTCTCTACCCCTTGGGATTCTGCCAGGTACCTGCAACCTGACTTGGCCACTGTTGGAAACAGGATGCTGGGCTTCAGATCTCTAATGATCTGAAGTCGGAGAAATAATGTGACAAGGCGATAGCTAAAGCCAGAAGAATGCTGGGCTGTATAGAGAGAGGAATATCGAGTAAGAAAAGGGAAGTGATAATCCCCTTATACAGGTCCTTGGTGAGGCCTCACCTGGAGTACTGCGCTCAGTTCTGGAGACCGTATCTCCGAAGAGACAGAGACAGGATGGAGGCGGTCCAGAGAAGGGCGACCAAAATGGTGGAGGGTCTTCATCGAATGACTTGTGAGGAGAGACTGAAGAATCTAAATATGTACACCCTGGAGGAAAGGAGGAGCAGGGGTGATATGATTCAAACTTTCAGATGCTTAAAGGTTTAATGATCCAAAGACAATGACAAACCTTTTCTGTTGCAAAAAAATCTGCAGAACCAGAGGTCACGATTTAAAACTCCAGGGAGGAAGACTCAGAACCAATGTCAGGAAGTATTTCTTCACGGAGAGGGTGGTGGATGCCTGGAATGCCCTTCCAGAGGAAGTGGTGAAGACCAAAACTGTGAAGGATTTCAAAGGGGCGTGGGATAAACACTGTGGATCCATAAAGTCTAGAGGATGTGAATGAAGAGAAGAGGCACGGGGGTGGCTTGCTTGCGGGAATGACGGCTACTACCTGGAGATTAATATCCTTATTCAATAAACATACACACAGTTAATGCGACTCCAATATTGCTCTATGCTTCAACGGCAAGAGAAAATGTGGAAAAAAGGATTTGCATCCACAAAAAAAGCAGGGGAGTAGCTTGCTTGTTACGGCGGTTACTACCCCAAACCAAATAAGCCTGATACTTCACTTGGAATACATATCCAGCATAGCTCTCTGCTTCAACGGCAGGGGGGAATGAAGAAAAGAGGATTTATATCCAGACAACAACTAACAAGGAATGAATTACATAGTCTGGGTAAACAAATAAGCATGGGTGTAGCTTGCTTGTTACGGCGGTTACTACCCCGAATCATTAAGCCTGGTACTTCACTTGGAATACATATCCAGCGCAGCTCACTGCTTCAACGGCAGGGGGGAATGAAGTAAAGAGGATTTATATTCAGACAACCAACAAGGACTGAATTGCACAGGCAGGGTAAATAAGTGAGGGAGTAGCTTGCTTATTACGGCGGTTACTACCCCAAACCAATTAGCTAGATACTTCACTTAGATGCAGCTCCAGCACTGCTGTCTGCATCGTTGGTGGGGGTGGAAGGGAATTGGAACCAAAAAGTTACAAATAAGGACCCTGACCTCAGCGGTCAGAGTAACAGATAAGTATGAAAACAAATAGTTGTGAAAGCTTGCTGGGCAGACTGGATGGGCCATTTGGTCTTCTTCTGCCGTCACTTCTATGTTTCTATATATTTCTATGGGCTTGATGGACCTTTGGTCTGAACCAGTTTGGCAAGCCTTATGTTCTTTGGTTCTTAAATAGGCAGGTAACTTTAAAATGATGGAATTTATACATTTTAAACATTATTTCTACAATTAAAAACTGGATTTGAAGTGGATGAGCATTGCCTGTCCTGCTTACTCTGACAAGTCACCCTCACCACCAAAAAGTGCAGGGTCCCGGTCAGAGCAGTCTTTTCATCCAAGTTACAAAAATAACGCAGAACTGCAGAAAGGCAGCACCCAGATGAGAAGGAGCACACAAATGATTCCTACTTAAGCTACTCATTTTGCACTAATTGTTCTTTTAATACTGACAGAGAGAGAAAGAGAAAGACAAAGTGACAGAAAAGGAGGAGGTGACTTGCTGAGATATTTTTTTTATCTTATTAAAGAAGTGTTTGGTTAAATGAGAAAATATTTTGGCTCAGAACGTATTTATACAAAGACCTTTGTACAGGATACCCCAGAGGATACACAAAGGCACAAGGATGGTAGCAAAGCACTGGAGTAACTGGCAAGGCCCAGCAGATGCCCACCCTAAACAGAAGAATTACCATGCTGGGTCAGACCAAGGTCCATCGAGCCCCGCATCCTGTCTCCAGCAGTGGCCAGCCCAGGTCATAAGTGCCCAGCAGATCGTGGAGCAGCAGTTACAACCCATAACGGTAGTGAGCGGTATGACCTGAGAGGATGGCTGGGGGACGTGGGGGGGGGAAGATCCCATGTGGGAACATGCAGGCTCATGTGCCAGGGTGGACGATTCACTGCTGGGCCATTTTGGTCTTTTTCTGCTATGGAGCATGCATGAGGGAGATGGGAATTTCAGGCAAACATGTGGAAGCTCAATGCATGGAAATGTGTGGATTTTAGATTTGATTAGTCTGAGGCACCATCAAGTACAGTAGGCATTTCCCTAATCCCAGAGGGTTTACATTTTGTACCTGAAGCAATGGAGGGTGAAGTGACTTGCCCAAGATCCCAAGGACTGCCAGTGGGGTTTGAATTCTGCCTGCCCTCACTCTCTGCCTGCTGCTCCAGCCACGAGCCTGTCCCTCTTCTCCATCCCAAGAACATATAGGTAAGTGCATAACCCGAGATTAGGTTGCATTTCTGTTAGGATGCTGGCTGCAGTTATAGTGCATGAATCCTGAGGGTAGGACGCCTGCAAACCAGGAGTGAGGGTCTGCAATGATGCTCAGAGGAGCATCAACCAAGGAATAAATCCATAAGCCAGAGTCCACCAGGGAACGAGGAGGCTACAAAAAGGCAGAAAAATTGAGCTAAAGTAACAGGCTGGATGGCCCACAAGTCCTGTCTCTGTCTCACCAGTGTGGAACGCATCAAACGTGGCAGACAGTAAATCTAGAGAGATCACATTATAGTTATGATTAGGTAAAGACTTGAACACTTTGAGTAAAGATTTTTCATAACTCCCCAGAGGAGCAAAGTCACGAGTTACTTAAGGAAACTCCCCCCTCTGATCCCGGAGAGTAACCCAGCACTTTGGATTCTGTGGGTGCCGTGGAGAAATGGCATTTTGCTTAGAGATGTTAGCCACACTCTCGCATTCAGAGGGAGGTTGCCATGGTGCCCTTGGTGATGTCAATGGCCATTGTGACAGCTGAACCACCAGCAGTGACATCCAGGGCCGGCGCTTACATTAGGCGACCTAGGTGGTCACCTTAGACTGCCAAAATTGTGGCGGCAGCAAAATCCTGCCAGCACAAGGTCCGGGGGAGGGGGGGTGTGTGCTGCGCCAGAGCTGGTGGGAGTGTGCTACGCTGGGGAGGAGGGTGCATGGCCAAAGGTTCCCCAAGGGTGCCAAATAATCTTGCACCGGCCCTGCTGACATCTCTGTTGTCTAATTCCAGAGCGACGCTTAGAGTCCTAGAAACAAAGAGCAGCAGGTAAATCCTTGCAAGGAAGCTTGCGGTTATGAGTTAGTCAGCATCAGAATGAAGATAAAATGATACTGACATAACAAGGAAAGTACTTTCTTGCATCTTGGGAACCTGTGCATTGGATGTGACACATTCAAAGTTGTTTTTTTTTATAGAAACATGATGGCAGAGAAAGACCATATGGCTCATCCATCCAATTAATTTAGCATTATAATTCCCATCACTTCCTTAGACTTCCCCTGTATTTATCCCATGCTTTCTTGAATTCAGATACTGTTCTTATCTCCATCACCTCCACCGGGAGGCCGTTCCATGAATCCACCACCCTCTATGTAAAGAAATGTTACCTAAGATTACTCCTGAGTTTACCCCCTGTCACCCTCATCATGACTCCTCATTCTAGGGCCTCCTTTTGTAACCGTATCCTTCACTTTCCTTTGAAACAGGCTCACCTCCTGTACATGGAAACCTTTGAGATAGTTGAATGTCTCTATCATATCTCCCCTATCTCACCTTTCCTCTGGGGTGTA
Organism: Rhinatrema bivittatum; assembly: GCF_901001135.1. Taxonomy (NCBI): domain Eukaryota; kingdom Metazoa; phylum Chordata; class Amphibia; order Gymnophiona; family Rhinatrematidae; genus Rhinatrema; species Rhinatrema bivittatum. The sequence continues at coordinate 168,532,291 of NC_042622.1, read as the reverse complement.
CATGTTTAGATCTTTAAATCTATCCCATCTGCTTTGGAATGAAGACCTCTGACCATTTTAGTAGCCACCCTCTGGACCGACTCCATCCTGTTTATATCCTTTTGAAGGTGCGGTCTCCAGAATTGTACCACAGTATTCCATGTGAGGTCTCACCCGGGACCTATACAGGGGCAATATCACCTCCCTTTTTCTGCTGACCATTCCTCTTTCTGGCTTTTACCGTTGCTTTATCCAACTGTTTGGTCACCTTGAGATCATCAGATACAATTACTCCCAGATCCCACTCTTCCTTCGTGCTTAGAAGAATTTCACCTCCAATATTGTACCTTTCCCTTGGGGTTAGTATCCTAAAAGCATTTTTTAGCATTAAATCTTAGCTGCCAGACCTTAGACCATTCCTCGAGCTTCGCTAGATCCCTCCTCTTGTTTTCCCCTCCCTCCTGGCTGTCCATCCTGTTACAGATTTTGGTATCATGGGCAAAAAGACAAACCTTGCTTGACAACCTTTCTGTTATGTCGCTCACAAAAATGTTGCAAAGAACTGGTCCAAGGACCAATCCCTGAGGCAAACCGTTAGTAATATCCTCTTCCTCAGAGAAAACTCCATTTACCACTACCCTTTGACACCTCCCACTCAGCCAGTTTCTAACCCAGTCATTCACTTTAGGATCCAAACCAAAGGCACGCATTTTATTTATAAGTCTTCTGTTTGGAACCGTGTCAGAGGCCTTACTGAAATCCAAGTACACTACGTCTAGCGCTCTCCCCTGATCCAACTCTCTGGTCACCCAATCAAAGAGATTGATCAGATTTCTCTGACAAGATTTACCTTTGGTAAAACCATGCTGCCTCGGATCTTGCAATCCACTGAATTCCAAAAATTGCTCTGTCCTCTGTTTTAGCAGTGATTCCATTAGTTTGCTCACCACAGAGGTCAGACTGACTGACCTGTAGTTCCCAGTCTCCTCCTTATGTGCACTTTTATGAATAGGAACCACATCCACCCTTTTCCAATCCTCCAGAACTACTCCAGACTCTAAGGAAATACTGAAAAGGTCATCCAGCGGAGCTGCCAGGACATCTCTAAGTTCCCTTAGTTCCCTCGGATGTATCCCAGCCGGCCGTGTCGCCTTATCTACTTTAAGTTTAGTCAAGCAGCTGCCAAAAAAAGCTTTAAAGGGAATAAGTTACGCAAAGGGAATAAGTTACACAGTGTGGCATATAACATAGTTGAATCATTGGAGAGGGGAACTTTGAACACATGCTACTAAGTCATGCTTCTGCTATCTCTTCCCTTTCTGACGGCAGAAAAAACCCAAATGCAGTTTGCCCAATTGGCCATTCGCTGGCTTCCACCAAATCGACCTGCAGAAGACTTTTATGCTCTGCACCCAAAATCTGGAATGAGATTCCGCTTCTCCTCTGCCTTGAGCCTCCGGAAAAACAAGAAGCTAAGCCTTCCCTTACTCTGCTTACCGGAGAAGAAGAAACGTAGGGTGCTACTTAGAAGGGTGCTTCGATTGAAGAACGATTGCTGATGACCTGCAACCACTGGCGCTGTTATTTTGTACCCGGTAGTTTAATCTGCCTTCCGACCACTTGTGGAACAAGGCGGAATATCACGTTTGTAAATAAATCTTTCCTCTCCACACTGCTACGGGCATTTCTCTGCTGTCAGCATGGAGCAGGAGTGCTTGTAAAATCTCCTCTCCTCCATCTGGGGCTGATGAGCACAGAGGACCCCTCCAACCACCACAAGGCTCCCCTGTTTATCGGGGCTGTACGCTTACCTCCTTTCACTTGCTCCAAGGTTTATTTCAGGTAATTTCATTTATTTGAAATGAAATAAATCGAAAACAAATGAAAACAAAACAAAGGCCAGGGCATCCAAATGGCAGATGAAATTTAATGTGGACAAGTGCAAGGTGATGCATATAGGGAAAAATAACCCATGCTATAATTACACAATGTTAGGTTCCATATTAGGAGCCACCAACCAGGAAAAAGATCTAGGCGTTATAGTGGCTAATGCTTTAAAATCATCAGCTCAGTGTGCTGCATCAGTCAAAAAAGCAAACAGAATGTTAAGAATTATTAGGAAGGGAATGGTTAATAAAACGGAAAATGTCATAATGCCTCTGTATCGCTCCATGTGAGACCGCACCTTAAATACTGTGTACAATTCTGGTCGCCGCATCTCAAAAAAGATATAGCTGTGATGGAGAAGGTACAGAGAAGGGCAACCAAAATGATAAAGGGGATGGAACAGCTCCCCTATGAGGAAAGGCTGAAGAGGTTGGGGCTGTTCAGCTTGGAGAAGAGACGGCTGAGGGGGGATATGATAGAGGTCTTTAAGATCATGAGAGGTCTTGAACGAGTAGATGTGACTCGGTTATTTTCACTTTCGAATAATAGAAGGACTAGGGGGCATTCCATGAAGTTAGCAAGTAGCACATTTAAGACTAATCAGAGAAAATTCTTTTTCACTCAACGCACACTAAAGCTCTGGAATTTGTTGCCAGAGGATGGGGTTAATGCAGTTAGTGTAGCTGGGTTTAAAAAAGGTTTGGATAAGTTCTTGGAGAAGTCCATTAAATGTTATTAATCAAGTTTACTTAGGGAATAGCCACTGCTATTAATTGCATCAGTAGCATGGGATCTTCTTAGTGTTTGGGTAATTGCCAGGTTCTTGTAGCCTGGTTTGGCCTCTGTTGGGAACAGGATGCTGAGCTTAATGGACCCTTGGTCTGACCCAGCATGGCAATTTCTTATGTTCAGGGTCCCATCTCTCCTAAAAAAAAAATAAAAAATCAAGAGGCCTGCCCACATCCTCCCCCTCCCCCCATCTCACCCCCCATGCGCGAGTCTCGAGAAATCTCTAAACGGAGCAGAAGTGGCCCCCAGGCGCTCATGCCTCACTGGGTCCTTATTCACAATGACGTCGGGTGGCATCTTTATACTATTACCCCTGTACCTCTGTACAAGCAAACGGCATATGCCCCCAGAGAGGGGGGGAGGAAGGGTCTGGGATGGAGGGGGAGGGGGAGTCACTTGTTTGCTTTGTTGGCCCAAATGTTTGCAGGGAGGGGGAGGGGAAGGAGGGCGTGGCTGACGGCTGTTTTTGGAAAACAGGACAAAAAAGGAAAATGAACAAAATGCAATCCATTTCTCTTTCATTTTGTTTTCAAAATTGTTTTACTTGGAATTCCAGGTTCTCTCAGACAAGTTGCAGGCCAGGCCTTTTTATTGGACTTAACTTGATAGATCTGTGACGGCCTTCCCAGAGCTCTCCTCTCTCCATCAGGTCCCAGGTTTAAGTAATGCAGAGTCAGTTCGGGGGGGGGGGGGGGGGGAGAGATGGTTAAACTTTGCAGTTGAAAGGGCGAGAGAGAGAATGTCCTTATTAAGTCCTTTTGGGTTTTGTTTGAAACATAAGCCCATCTCTTTCTCTAGTCTTCTTGAAGTCTGTTTTAGCCTCCACACGCCTACCATCCTTGTTCCTGAGCCTGCCCCCTTAGAGCATCATATTATGACCTCTTGCTCTAGCATTTCCCTTTCACTGAAAAGCTGCTTTTCAGTCATATCCCCCCCCCCGGTCTCTCCTCTCCTCTTAAGTATTCATATTTACATCCTTAAGTCTGATCTCACAGGGCATTTAGTGCAGACCCCTGCATTATAGATAGAAATATAGAAACACGATTCCAGAAAGGGACCGACGGTGCAACCCATCCGCATAACTGCTCAGCTCTACGATCCCTGCCCCTCCCTCACAGATCCCCTGGGTTTATCCCATGCTTTCTTGGTAGCCCTTCTCTGGATTGCCTTCACTCTGTTTATGTTCTTCTGGAGGTCTGCTCTCCAGAACTGGACGCCCCACCTTTTTCTATTGGTTATAAATAAAGAGAGAAAGAGTTCATTCCTATCCTGCTTTGGGAACATTGGTGGTTTCTCTTGTCTCTTGGTTCAACCACTGAGGGAGGAGTGTCAAACGTGGTTTCCTGCAATAGAAATCTCTCAGTACTTTGGGACCTATAAAAACTTCTGTCTTTGAGTAGAGGGACATTCTCTGTTGATTAGAAAGTTTGGCCTTACACTATTAGAACCTCAAAGGGTTATTTTGCCTTGGCCTGATGAAGGGATTGTAGCTCTACAAAACTAGGCAGAAATGTATTAAGTCAGTCCAATATAAAGGGATCACCACCACTTTTTTTATTGACTCAAACTGTCTGTATCCAAGTGGATTAACAGAGCAAGCACACCACTGAATCTCAAAGGGGAAACCTGTCAGGCCAGTATATCTGAGGTCCTGCGTGTCACCTGATATCCTCTCAAAAGGCAGCACAAAGAAGTGGGAGGGACACAGCTTGATATGACACTAGCCTTTCTTATTCTGTGTGTCTGTTTCCTTTAGGTGTGAAAACCAGATGAAGAGGGGCAGAGAGAGATCAAACTGATTTTCCTGTACTTGTCTGGCAGGAATAAAAGGGAAGTGCCCCCTACACCATGGTCCTGCTGCCTGAGACAGGCGGAGGAGAGCATGATGGGTGGGAGTAGAGATATTCAGTGTATAGCAAGTGACAGCATGGGAAACCTCTATGGATTTCTGTCTGGGAGATTAGCAGGCCAAAGGTGACAACATGTGACTAGTGTGACCTCCTTTTAAAAGGATGCAGTGACACATTCTCACACATGGATACAGTTGTTTCAGTGTGTAATAAGCACACAAGAGCCAAGAATAGCAATGAAACACTGAAATGCTGCAGGGGAAGATTAACAATCTGCAATTCTCAGTTTATGCTGCTGGATAATTCTTCTATTCCATACCCCTACAACTGACCAGCATAAGATGACTAAATAAAGCACATTCTCTTGAGAAATTACTAGGCTAAGTTTTTGTTTTCTGTTCATAACTCAGTTTTCTTGTTTTGCTTTTGGCCTGTCCACATTGTGAATCATTTGTGTAATTAATTTCTGTGCAAACATCTAATGATGTACTTTATTTAAGATTCAATATTTTAGGAATCAATCTTAACTCTTACCTCATGTAAGAATCTACTTTCCGTGAAGTTAAATTGTGACTTGCACATATATACCAAACGTTTATGTAATAAATGGATGAATCTAATGTATTAAAGTTACAGTAAATGAGTCCGGCGGAGAGTGGATTTGCAAGGCGGGTGTTGGAACATCAATCAGGTACTGTGTTTTCTGAGGATCAGAGCAGTTTGTGTGCATTTCTTCTCTTTAGAAACTGCCATGAGCAGGAGCTGTCACTGTTAGGGTTGTTACTTGTGCCACTAAAGCAATCAAAGGTCTCCTTACTGAGGAGGATATTGGGTGATGGTAAAGATTCAGAGGGAATGAAGGAAATCACTGTTAATATGGAAGATGTACTAGATCAAATTGACAAGAGTAACAAAGCACCAGGGCCAGCCGGTTTCTACCCCAAAGTTCTGAAAGAACTCTAATATGATATTGCAGACCTGTTACTAGTGGTCTGTAAGCTATCATTAAAAACAGTCACAGTACCTGAAGAGTGAAGGGTGGCCAATGAATGTAATGCCGATTTTTAAAAAGGGCTCCAGGGGTAATCTTGGAAACTATAGACTGGTGGGCCCGACATCAGTGGTAAGCAAAAAGGTAGAAGTTATTCTTAAAAACAACATTTCTAACCATATTGATAGACATGGCCTAACAAGGAACAGCTAACGTGGATTTAGCATAGGGAAGATTTGCCTTTACAAGCTACTAAACTATTTTGAATGCGCTAATAAATGTGTTGATAAGGATGAACATGTCGATACAGCGGATCTGGATTTTCAGAAGGTGTTTGACAAAATCTCTCATGAGAGACTCCCCAGGAGCACAGGAGGCAATGTGCTATTGTGGATTGGGAACTGGTTGAGACACAGGAGACAGAGAAGAATTAAACGGTAACTTTTTCCAGTGGCGATAGGTAAATCGTGGAGTGTCCCATGGCCAACAGAAAAGAGAGCAAGGAGTGAGGTGACCAAATTTGCAGATGATACAAAAATTACAGACAGTTGTTCAAGATTCGGGCACTGGGCATCTAAATAACAGATTAAATTTAATGTGGATAACGGCAAAATAGATGGGATCGCTGTGTACAATACCTTGAAATCCTCAGCTTAGAGTGCAGTGGCAGTTAAAAAAGTAAATACAATGTTAGGAATGATTCAAAAAGGAATGGAGAATAAAACAGAGCACATCAGGCTATCTCTGAATTGATCCAAGGTGAGACCAAACATTGAGTATTGTGTGCAGATCTGGTTGCCCCATCTAAAAAAAAAAAAGCAAAACTAGACAAGGTGCAGAGAAGGGCAATCAAAATGAAGAAAGGGTAAACAGGTTAGAGGGGTTAGGACTCTTCAGTCTGAAGAAAAGGCAACTCATGCGTAGGTGGAACTGGAAAATAGGGGACAGTTACTGTATTTACCCTTTCAAATAATACAAGGATTAGGGGACAGGCCATGAAACTAGCAGGCAGCAGCTTTAAAACAAACTGGAGAAAGTCATTCACATCCATAATGTCTAGAGGATGTGAATGAAGAGAAGAGGCATGGGGTGACTTGCAGGAATGATAGCTACTACCTGGAGATAATACGCTTATTCAATAAACATACACACGGTTAATGCAACTCCAACATTGCTCTATGCTTCAACGGCAAGAGGAAATGTAGAAAAAAGGAGTTGCATCCACAAAAAAGCAGGAGAGTAGCTTGCTTGTTACGGCGGTTACTACCCCAAACCAAATAAGCCTGATACTTCACTTTCAATGCATATCCAGCAAAGCTCACTGCTTCAACGGCAGGGGGTGGGAATGAAGAAAAGAGGGTTTATATTCAGACAACAACCAATAAGGAGTGAATTGCACAGGCTGGGTAAACAAGCATGGGAGTAGCTTGCTTATTACGGCAGTTACTATCCCTAACCAATTAGCTAGATACTTCACTTAGATACAGCTCCAGCACTGCTATGTACATCGATGGTGGGGGTGGAAGGGAAATAGACTCAAAAAGTTACTTATAAGGGACAAGAGTAACAGATAAGTATGAAAAAAAATAAGTGTGAAAGCTTACTGGGCAGACTGGATGGACCGTTTGGTCTTCTTCTGCTGTCATTTCTATGTTCTATGTTTCTATGTTTCAGTTTTCACTCAACGCACAATCAAGCTGTGGAATTTGTGCTGGGGGAGGTCGTGAAGACGTAGCACAGCGGGGATTTAAAAAAGCTTTGAATAAGTTCCTCGAGGGAAAATCCATAAACCATTATTGGTCAGGTAGACCAGGAAAATCCATTTCTATTCCTGAGGAGGAGCCACAAGGAATGGATCTACACTTTGGGATGTGTCAGGTACTTGTGACCCAGAGTTGTCATTGTCTGACACAGGATGCTGGGCCCACTGGAGCTTTGGCGTCCCTCAGCATGGCCCCCTCTTATGTTCCAAACTCAAACTGCCTCTCTGCTATGCAGGTGGGAAGTATTTGGGGATTTTGTTTAGGGCATAGTGTTTCCTCTGGCTAGGAGTTGTGCGGTTTGCTATCCGTCATAAGTTGATGACTGACTGTGTGGAATCTGGATCCTGATTGTGAGAAACAGTGCACATGGGGGGGTACCCCATCTGCGCTGGTAGCACAGAGAGTCCAGTCGGGGAACAAGTTTGATTAAAGAATAAATCACGCTTGCCCAAGTTACTCACATTGGAGGAGTTCAGTGTCCGGAGTGAGATTCTGAATTCTTGTCCGAGGGGGCTGATGGACGAATGGTATGTGGCCACCTCCCCAAGGAGGGTAGGGGCTAGAAATCTTTTAAGAATAAATAAGAACTTGTGGCTTATGTGAGTCCATCAGCCCCTAGCCAGATAGGAACAAATGGTGCTCACCCAGGTTCTACTCACCCTACTACACTGGCCGGCTTTTTAGGCTCAAGACATTTGGATCATTTCAGTAATAACATGAGCCCAGTATACTGAAGTGCAAGTTGTAAGTCCTATCAAACACTCAGGGGAAGGAACTCGGAGGAAGTTGTTAAGCATAAACCATCTGCCTGCATCTTGTGGCTGTTCATGAAACCGAAATTTGAACATGAGCAGTTAAGAAGGTAATGCCAGATCAACTGATAATAGCTTCCAGAGAAGACCCACTAAAGAGTGCAGTAGTGGCCCTTTACTCTCACAGAATCTGAATAACTCTGGGCGCTGTCTGATATCCTTACAGTATGCCCCAGTGATCAAGTTCGTCATCCCTAGGGTTGTCCCGGTGCGTCAGCTGCTGCTCTGCTGAAAATATACTTAACGGTCCTGCTTTTCAGAGAGAAGAAAGCAGTTTCATCCTAGGCAGAAAGCAGCCATCTGAACTCATGGGATGGCCCTTAGGCAAACGGTAGGTTCAGGGCAGCAGGGATGTTGGAGCCACAGAGGTAAGTGTCTTCACTTATTGCCAGTAACGCCAAAGCTTTTAGTCTTAATTACCAGACTCTGCTGTGCAAGCTGCTTCCTGCAGACTGGCGGGGGGGGGGGGGGGGGGGAAGAAATAGGAAAGGGTCCCTCCCCAGGCGTCTTCCCATGCACTCAGAAAGGGAGTAAAACCTCAGCGAGACAGGCCCAGAGCTTGCACCCAGGATAACGGCCTGAGAGAAATGGGATTCAGCCTTTTACCCGTGTCTACGGCGACGACTCCCACGCAGCACTGGGCTACACGTCCCCAGCAGTAACGGCCCTGAAATCTACTGGAACGCGCCAAGGACGCTGCATCTGGAATTCAATTTACTATAACCTGCCGATCCCAATAATCACAAAGTCAATTACTTTAAAGGGAGGCGGGTCTAGCCTACGATGAATAAACACATAGGACCCTCAAGCTGAGTCATTCTCAGACCTTCTCCCTAAGCCTGGCAAAGAAGGAGGGGTGGGGGGAACCTGCATTTCTCTCCTACCAGACTCTAGCAGGGCCCAATGGAATGACCTCTGACCTGTGCCAAACTGCCTGTCAGATTCCGATTCCCCTGAGCACTTGGCTCAAAGATGTTGGCATTAAACTCTACAAAGAGGAGGCAATTGTGGCAAGAAGCATATCATGCCAGCCGAGAGGGCAACCAGAAAGGGCACAGCATACATAGAGTCACCATGCCAGCCGAGAGGGCAACCAGAAAGGGCACAGCATACATAGAGTCACCATGCCAGCTGAGAGGGCAACCAGAAAGGGCAGGGTGTGCCAAGAGTCACCATGCCAGCTGAGAGGGCAACCAGAAAGGGCACAGCATACATAGAGTCAACATGCCAGCTGAGAGGGCAACCAGAAAGGGCAGAGCATACCAAGAGTCACCATGCCAGCTGAGAGGGCAACCAGAAAGGGCAGGGTGTGCCAAGAGTCACCATGCCAGCTGAGAGGGCAACCAGAAAGAGCAGAGCATACCAAGAGTCACCATGCCAGCTGAGAGGGCAACCAGAAAGGGCAGGGTGTGCCAAGAGTCACCATGCCAGCTGAGAGGGCAACCAGAAAGGGCAGAGCATACCAAGAGTCACATGCCAGCTGAGAGGGCAACCAGAAAGGGCAGAGTATACCAAGAGTCACCATGCCAGCTGAGAGGGCAACCAGAAAGGGCAGAGTGTACCAAGAGTCACCAAGCCAGCTGAGAGGGCAACCAGAAAGGGCAGAGCATACCAAGAGTCACATGCCAGCTGAGAGGGCAACCAGAAAGGGCAGAGCATACCAAGAGTCACATGCCAGCTGAGAGGGCAACCAGAAAGGGCAGGGTGTGCCAAGAGTCACCATGCCAGCTGAGAGGGCAACCAGAAAGAGCAGAGCATACCAAGAGTCACCATGCCAGCTGAGAGGGCAACCAGAAAGGGCAGGGTGTGCCAAGAGTCACCATACCAGGTGAGGGGGCAACCAGAAAGGCAGGACATGCCAAGAGTCACCATGCCAGCTGAGAGAGCAACCAGAAAGGGTAGAAGTGCCAAGAGTCACCATGCCAGTAGAGAGGGCAACCAGAAGGGACAGGGCATGCCAAGAGTCACCATGGCAGCTGAGGGGGCAACCAGAAAGGGCAGGGTGTGCCAAGAGTCACCATGCCAGCTGAGAGGGCAACCAGAAAGGGCACAGCATACATAGAGTCACCATGCCAGCTGAGAGGGCAACCAGAAAGGGCAGGGTGTGCCAAGTCACCATGCCAGCCGAGAGGGCAACCAGAAAGGGCACAGCATACATAGAGTCACCATGCCAGCTGAGAGGGCAACCAGAAAGGGCAGGGTGTGCCAAGTCACCATGCCAGCCGAGAGGGCAACCAGAAAGGGCACAGCATACATAGAGTCACCATGCCAGCTGAGAGGGCAACCAGAAAGGGCACAGCATACATAGAGTCACCATGCCAGCTGAGAGGGCAACCAGAAAGGGCACATCATACATAGAGTCAACATGACAGCTGAGAGGGCAACCAGAAAGGGCAGAGCATACATAGAGTCACCATGCCAGCTGAGAGGGCAACCAGAAAGGGCAGGGTGTGCCAAGAGTCACCATGCCAGCTGAGAGGGCAACCAGAAAGGGCAGGGTGTGCCAAGAGTCACCATGCCAGCTGAGAGGGCAACCAGAAAGAGCAGAGCATACCAAGAGTCACCATGCCAGCTGAGAGGGCAACCAGAAAGGGCAGGGTGTGCCAAGAGTCACCATGCCAGCTGAGAGGGCAACCAGAAAGGGCAGAGTATACCAAGAGTCACATGCCAGCTGAGAGGGCAACCAGAAAGGGCAGAGTATACCAAGAGTCACCATGCCAGCTGAGAGGGCAACCAGAAAGGGCAGGGTGTGCCAAGAGTCACCATGCCAGCTGAGAGGGCAACCAGAAAGGGCAGAGCATACCAAGAGTCACATGCCAGCTGAGAGGGCAACCAGAAAGAGCAGAGCATACCAAGAGTCACCATGCCAGCTGAGAGGGCAACCAGAAAGGGCAGGGTGTGCCAAGAGTCACCATGCCAGCTGAGAGGGCAACCAGAAAGGGCAGAGCATACCAAGAGTCACATGCCAGCTGAGAGGGCAACCAGAAAGGGCAGAGTATACCAAGAGTCACCATGCCAGCTGAGAGGGCAACCAGAAAGGGCAGGGTGTGCCAAGAGTCACCATACCAGGTGAGGGGGCAACCACAAAGGCAGGACATGCCAAGAGTCACCATGCCAGCTGAGAGAGCAACCAGAAAGGGTAGAAGTGCCAAGAGTCACCATGCCAGTAGAGAGGGCAACCAGAAAGGACAGGGCATGCCAAGAGTCACCATGGCAGCTGAGGGGGCAACCAGAAAGGGTAGAAGTGCCAAGAGTCACCATGCCAGTAGAGAGGGCAACCAGAAAGAGAAGAGCATACCAAGAGTCACCATGCCAGCTGAGAGAGCAACCAGAAAGGGCAGGGCATGCCAAGAGTCACCATGGCAGCTGAGGGGGCAACCAGAAAGGGTAGAAGTGCCAAGAGTCACCATGCCAGTAGAGAGGGCAACCAGAAAGAGAAGAGCATACCAAGAGTCACCATGCCAGCTGAGGGGGCAACCAGAAAGGGTAGAAGTGCCAAGACTCACCATGCCAACTAAAAAGTCAAAGAGAAGGGGTAGGATTCCCCTGCGGGACACGGAGACTCACCTAATGACGAGAGGTCGTCCTGGTCCGAGCTGTTATAGCCATCGCTGCCCCTCTCCGGTGAGCTGCCCCCGGGAGAGCCCAGGTTGTAGGAGTCCCTGAAGGGCACATGCAGGAACTGTTTCAGTCTCCACTGAAAACGGACCTGGGAGGGCTCCTCGGGCAGCACCGGGGAGTTGCGACCCTCCCTCTCCTCCCCGCCCGAGTCCAGGTCCCGGCTGCGGTTCCGCTTGCCCATGGCTCCAGGCACCGGCAGCCACCTGTGGGGGCTCCCCGCCCGCTGCTGCCGCCTGCCCGTCTCCTCCCTGCGGTGCAGGAGCCTGGGCGCCAGCAGCTTCCCCTGCAGCCCGGGCTCGGGCACTTCCAGCTCCTCGTACTCGTGATCGCTGCCGTCCGCGGGGGGCTCCGGGGCTGCCCCCGACCGGTGGAATTCCAGGTTCACGTAGTGAGGATGGAGCTTGGCCCTGGGGGGGCCCGGCTGCCCTTCTGCGGCCTCTCCTGACCCCGGAGCCCGGGCCTCCCGCCGATCGGGGGCTGGGCTAATGCCGGTTTCTCCCTGGGCTCCGCGATCCTCGGTGAGAGCCTCCCCAGGAGCCCCGGGAGCCGGGAAGTGTGGAGCTGTCGTCTCCCCTGGATCTCCCGATGCCCCGGTGCTCATCTCCTCCGGACCTCCCGGTTTCCCGGTGCTCATCTCCCCGGCGATTTCCGGGTCTCCGGTGCTCGTCTGCCCTGGATCTCCCAGGTCCTCGGTGCTCATCTCCCCGGTAAGTCCCGGGTCTCCGGTGCCCGCCTCTCCTGGGTCTCCCGGTTCCCCGGTGCTCATCTCTCCGGTCACTTCCGTGTCCCCGCTAACTCCCGGGGTCCCGGTGCTGGTCTCCCCTGGGTCTCCTCCCGGTTCCCCGGTGCTCATCTCCGCAGTAACTCCCGGGGTGCCGGGGTTCGTCTCCCCGGGATCTCCCGGCTTCTCCCGGGCCAGGGCGTCCTGCAGGTGGCTCTCTTTGAACTTCTCCTCGGCCAGCTCTCGCTGCAGCCTCCGCAGGGTCCCCTTGCAGCGCTCCAGCGCCGCTCGCACGTCTTGCACCGAGTGCAGCTCCAGGAGCGGCGCCTCCTGCCCGGGGAACTCCGCCTGCCAGTGCAGGGCGAACTCCTGCGGGTCCCACATGCTCGGCGCCCGCCCGCGATCGCACACAACTTTTCTCTGCCTCTGTTTCCGTTTTTGTAATCCGATCTTGCCTTTTCTTCTGGGACGGGTTCCTCTGACATCACGGGGCCGCCCTCCTTCCGAGCAAGCAGCGCCGCCAGGGACGGCCAGGTGGGGCTTTTTGCTGGGCTAGAAGCAGGGAAGCAAAGCATGGGCCTGCTCTCCCCCAACCCACCGGTATACCTTCAGCAGTAGGAGCCAGGGACCCCCCCCCCCAATATCACCAGAACCACCGGCTAAGAGGCAGAGAAAGCAGCTGCCCACCTACCTAGCCCCTCCCATCTACTCATCTAATGCCATGTGTAAGAGAGCCTCTATTATGTGTGAGTGTGTGTGAGAGTGAGAGCCGCTCACGGGCGGGCACGAGCATGTGTGTGTGTGTGTGTGTATGTGTATATGTGTGTGGTGTAGTAACAACCTGTAAGCATGTGTGTGTGTATATGAGAGAGATAGAGAGTGAGAGCCTATATGTATGTGTGAGTGTGTGTGAGAGTGAGAGCCGCTCACGGGCGGGCACGAGCATGTGTGTGTGTGTGTATATGTGTGTAGTGTAGTAACAACCTGTAAGCATGTGTGTGTGTGTATATGAGAGAAATAGAGAGTGAGAGCCTATATGTATGTGTGAGTGTGTGTGAGAGTGAGAGCCGCTCACGGGCGGGGACGAGCAAGTGTGTGTGTGTATGTGTGTGTTGTAGTAACAGCCTGTAAGCATGTGTGTGTGTGTGAGAGAGAGAGAGAGAGAGCGTGAGAGCCTGTATGCATGTTTGGGTGTGTGGGTTTGTGAGAGAGCCTGTATGAGCATGTGTGAGTGTGTAACAGAGCCTCTGTGTATATATGAGTGTGTGTGGTGTGTGAGATTGTGTTTGTGCATGTGTGAGTGTGAGTGTGAGTGTGAGTGTGAGAGAGAGACACACAGAGCATGGATATATGTAACGGGCCGATACAGTAAGGTGCGGTAGAAAGGGGTGCGTTAGTGCCGGGCGCACCCGCGTTTGCCGCACGCACAGTTTGAAACACATACTGCTCGATACTGTATTTAAATGGCATGCAAATGCAAGCCGCGTCCAGGAAGCGCAATCCATTTCAAATGTCATTTCAAATGACAGGTACCAGGAAGTTGATACAGGAGAAGGTGCTGACTGACCCACTAACTGACCCCCTAACTCCCCCCAAACTTTCCGCCAGCCCCCGCTCACCTGCCCTGGCCGCGTCCATCTCCCACGCTGACAGCTCCGTGCAACGTCCGAGGTCATGGCGTGCACTCATTACGTTTTAGAGAATAGGGAGCCATGGGGAGCGCCTGATCCGCCCCAGGCTGCTGAAGCCGCTCTCGCCGCCGGCTGTCCTCGGGAGGAGGGGAGAGAGGACTGGGGCTGCTCCGGAGCTGTCAGCACGGGAGATGGACGCAGCCAGGGCAGGTGAGCAGGGGCTGGTGGAAAGTTTGCCCGATTCACTTCAGTCTTGTCCCGGGGAGTTAGGGGGTCAGGCAGTGAAGCGGGACTGGCTGGGGCTGCTCCGTGGCCCATGAAATTTCGTCTCGGCTTGCCTGATGCTCCACACTAAGGCAGGGGTAAGGGTAGGCGGTAAGTTAGCAGGTTAAACGCGCGGTAAAACTGCAGGCTTAAAAAACGATAATCGGGGCGCGTGTTACTGTATGGGAGGGAATAGCTAATCCGATCGTTTACATCTCATATACATGCCGCGGGTGGAAAGGGTTTCCCGTAGATTTAAAGAGGCGGTAAGAATGGGTTAAAGGGGATAGTGAATCGCAGGTAGGACTAACGCGGTCAAATTGTGAGTAGAAAGCGGGTTAGAAGCAGGGTAACCGCGGCCGCACTTTACTGTATCGGCCTGTAAGTGAGATAGAGGATAAAGTTTGTATGGCCCCCCTCCCTCAGTCTATAACTCTCTCAGGGTAACTGGAAATCAAAAGATCCCAGGAAGGGAGAGCAGATTTTTTTTGATTGTTTGTTAGATTTAATGTTGCATATTATTTGAGAGGTGGAGGAAGGGTGGAGCTGGAGAATACAGTGAGAGAGGGGCAGAGCTCAATTTCCATATGTGGTAGTAGAGAATGGATTGGATAACACAGAGAAGGGCAGAGTTGGAGAGTGGGGTGGGGCTGGGGAGAGAGGGGGAAGAGGGGGAAGAGCTCCGTTTACAGTTGGATGTTATTTAAGTTATGTATTTATTTAGGGATATATATATATATATATATATATATATATATAAATCATCTTACAGACCATAATAAGTCTTTCAAAGTGATGTAATTCACAAAGAACGCAAGACATTGTGTTATATTTCTTCATTTTATTATTGTTTGATGAGGAATGATGGTGTTTCTGTTTTTCCATTGTTGTACTGTATACAGAATCTGGCTTCTTGCAGTTTCCATTTTAGTTTTTGTTGCACGTTTCTTTTTATGCTTTATTCTGTGTTTGGTTCAATCTGTCTGTGTTCTACATGTGAGATCAAGGTGAGGTATTCTGCTAGTGTGTAGTTTCTGTGTAGGGAAGTTGGTAAAGTGGACTCTTGGGCCGAGGGGGAGTTGGTGCTACCTGTGGGGAGGGGCCCCATAGGTCCCCACTGTTGGAAGGCAGAGCTGGCTGAAGCAGAGGCTCAACTGGAGCTTTACCATTACCAGCCCACATTCCCCTTAGGTTGAGTCCTCGGGTGCCAGGGGCTACCTGGTCTTAGGTTGAGTCCTCGGGTGCCAGGGACTAGCTGGTCTTAAGTGCAGGCTTCTGTGCTGATGGAGAGTTGCAGAGGTGAAGAGTTGCAGGACAGTGCAATAGGGAAGCTGGGTTGGTCCACAGTGTGGAGTGGTGATGGTCTGTGGCAGTCAGAGGACCTCAGGGTAGTAGCCCAGACAGAGGTCCCAGGCAGGCTGAGATTGCATGGTGTTGTGGTCCAGGCAGAAGGTCATAAGGCAAGCAATGAAACTTGGAGTCATGGTCCATGGTTTAGGCTTTTTGTGTGGCATAGAATTCCTTGAGGAGGTTCCCACATGTTCTCTTAGGGGCCGTAGCCCTCCCAGGAGATAAAGTATTCCCATCTCTTGCCTCGTCATTGGATATTCAACACATCTTTTACTTGATAGGTAATGTCCTCCTCAGAGTAAGAACATAAGAAAATGCCATACTGGGTCAGACCAAGGGTCCATCAAGCCCAGCATCCTGTTTCCAACAGTGGCCAATTCAGGCCATAAGAACCTGGCAAATACCCCAAAACTAAGTCTATTCCATGTTACCATTGCTAATGGCAGTGGCTATTCTCTAAGTGAACTTAATAGCAGGTAATGGACTTCTCCTCCAAGAACTTATCCAATCCTTTTTTAAACACAGCTATACTAACTGCACTAACCATATCCTCTGGCAACAAATTCCAGAGTTTAATTGTGCGTTGAGTAAAAAAGAACTTTCTCCGATTAGTTTTAAATGTGCCCCATGCTAACTTCTACTATCTGAAAGAGTAAATAACCGATTCACATCTAGAATTCATGTGGCTCTGGTGGTCTTCTTGAGGGCCATGAGAGAATTAGTGGCTTTAGCTGAGAAACATGGAAGACATTGTGTTTGCCTAGGGAGATAGGTAGTCGTAGCTGGAGGTCACTGACCCCACTTGCCTTAAAATTGGAAAAGGCCTGATACATCAGGGAGCGAGGCACATACGGGCCGATACAGTAAAATGCGCGGGAGAGCTGGCGCTCCGAGGCGAGCGTCCACTCTCCCGGGCACACGATTTAGTATTCAAATGAGGGCCTGCGGTAATAAGGAGGCCCTCATTTGAATACTAAATCGCGCGCCCGGGAGAGCGGGTGCTCGCCTCAATGCACCAGCTCTCCCACGCATTTTACTGTATCGGCCCCGTATGTGCCTCGCTCCCTGATGTATCAGGCCTTTTCCAGAAGCAGCGGCTGTCAGCGGGTTTGACAGCCAATGCTTAATTTTAACGATGTCGGTTGTCGAACCCGCTGACAGCCACGGGTTCGGAAAACGGACGCCAGCAAAATTGAGCATCCATCTTCCAACCTGCAAGCTGCGGGCTAATTTTTTTTTTTTTATTTCTGGGGCCTCCGACTTAATATCGGAAATCTTGTTCATCATGTTTTGGAACACAGCTGGAACACTGCATAAGCCGAAGGGCATCACCAGGTACTCGTAGTGACCATCTCTTGTGTTGAAGGTTGTTTTCCACTCATTGCCATGTCAGATTAAATTAAATTGTAAGCCCCCCATAGGTCCAGTTTGGAGAATATTTTTGCTCCCTGCAGCCAGTCAAAAAACTCGGAGATTAAGGATAAGGGATAGTGATCCTTTCTAGTAATCGTATTTAGGCCCTGATAGTCTATGCAGGAGATCCAATGAAGAAGAATCCTGCGCCTGCTGCAGAGGTGGAGCAACCGATGAACCCCTTGTCCAGGTTCTCTTGAATGTACTCTGACATTGCTTTCATTTCTGGAAGAGACAAGGGGTATACCCTTCCATGGGGTGGTTTGGCATTAGGTAGCAATTCGATGGCACAGTTGTATTCTCTGTGAGAGGATAAGGAGTTGACCTTCTTCTTTGAAAAAACGTCGGCGAATTCCGCATATTGTGGAGGAAGACCCAACAAGATGGCGGATGCCAAAAGACATTAAGGGGTCTCCACCTTTTCCAGACATGAAGTGTGGCAATCAGGGCTCCATTGCGAAAGCTGTAGAGAAGCGCAGTCAAACTGAGGCAAATGTTGCTGGAGCCAGAGTAAACCCAGGACCATGGGGTGGATGGCCTTGTCAATAACATGAAAAGCCAGGTGCTCGACGTGGAGAGAGCTGGTATGTAGTTTCACTGGAACTGTGGTATGGGTAATTTTACTTGGCAACAGATCCCGATGGATGGAGGAAAGAACCGGTGGGACTAGGCATGAGAGCGTGGGTAAATGAAAGTGATCCATAAGGGCCTTCATGAGGAAATTACCTCATGCTCCAGAGTCCACAAGGGCCAAGGGAGTAAAGTTCTGTTTGCCCACGGAGATTGTCAGCGGAAGGGTTAATGGGAAGCCAGAGAGGTAAGGCCTAGGGTCAGCCCCACGCTGTGCCCTAGGCCTGAGAGTTTACTGGCTTCCAGACAGTGAGCTATTCGGTGGCCTAACCCACTGTTTTGCGGAAGTGCTAGGGAGCTATCTTGATTCCGGGGAGAGTGGAGTGCCCTTGGACCACGGTGCAACTGCAGAGGAGCTCCATGGAAGCACCGAGGCAGGCAAGACGTGTCCAAGCATGGGCGGACAGGCTGACCACTGCCAAACCTGAACGCACTCTGGGGTAGCTCTCCAGCCACTCGATAGCCCTTTTGGACCCACCTTATGGGAACGGCAGATGCAACAGGATGGAAGTTGAGGATAGGTGATGGTACTGGAACTTGGAACAAGACAGGTACTTGGAGACTCTGATGAGACGAGGACACTTGGAACTTGGACGAGACGAGGATACTTGGATCTTAAACAAGGATTCAGAATGATCAGACGTGGATGGAGATATAGGATGCTCAGACGAAGATGGAGATCCAGGATGCTCAGAAGTGGACTCAGGTTGTCAGACGTGGTCAGGCAAAGCAGGGTCAAGCCAGAAGTCAATTCGAAGGCAGAGGACAAGGACTGGGCACAGGAACAGGAACAAGTACAAGGAGTCAGGATAGTCAGACGTGGACGAAGGCTCAGGGTACTCAGACGAGGACTCAGGATACAGGTCATGGACAAAGCAGACACGAGGTACTCCAAAGACCGGGAAAAGGATACAAGTCTTAGGATTCAAGACTTGGAACTTGGAACTCGGAACATTAAAAGCAAGGGTCTTCCCGAGGCTTGTGCTGCTGACGAGAAGGACATCAGAATCAGGACTGGAACATAAGGCATCAGGATTCAAGACTCAGAACTTGGGACTCGGAACACAGAACTCAGATACATCAGGATCAGGACTGGAACATAGAACATCAGGTACATCAGGACATCTGGACACCAGGACAACAGGGCATCTGGACATCTAGGACATCTGGACATCTAGGACATCTGGACCACCTGAACACGGAGCATGGAACATCAGATACAACTGAAGACAAGAACATCTGAAGTCAAGACGGACGAGGGTGCAGGATCTAACGAGAGACCAGGAAGGCAAACGAAGATGAAGATGAAGGATCAGGAACCACAGATGAAGATAAGGGAATTCCCATGAAGAACAGAGTGCCTTGAAGAAGCGAGGAAGGATCACGGAGGTCTCCTGGATCGAAGAGCTGGAACGAAGAATTCAGGAGCTGACTAGCTCCTTGCAAAGGCAAAGACAAACTGACAGAGGGCCCTCTTTATAGGGCTGAAGAGGAGACGCCTCGGGAACGTCATCAGGAGGAGCCATGGAGGACTACCCACTGCGGGCCCTTTAAATAATGAAGAGAGGTGCGGCTGCACACCTAGGAAGGAGGCAGGACCTTGGAGAACGGCGGCGGCAGCGTCCGTGCCGCAATGGAAGGTCCTGACATCAGCGGCTCCCTGCCACGAAGAAGGAAAGTGATGGCTGCTTCCTGTCGCAGGAAGAGGAGCTCCGCAGCAGCCTCCACGCCGTAGAAGAGGACCTGGTCAGCAGCGGCCTTCAGGCCACGTGAGGAAGAGCATCAGCAGCGGCCTAGCTGTGAAAGGAATGACGCTGGCAGTGGCCTCCAAGCCACACAGGGAAGGTGACCAGCGGCAGCCTAGCTGCAAGGGATGGCGTCAGCGGCAGCCTCTAGGCCACATTGAGACCTGGCTCATGCCGCTTGGAAGGCAGCGGTGTCAGCAGCAGCTGGCCCGCTGCGGACAGTGGCGGCAGTGGTGATGGCAGACCTCCAGACCGCAGAGGAAGGACAGTGGCAATGGCGGCAGCGTGCATTGGCAGCAGCGGCCTCTGGGTCCCGCTGTGGGGTAAGAGGCTGCTTGTGGGCCTAGCCCGCAAGCTGCATCACAACACACTGCAGTAGAGACAGAACTTAGCCTGGCAGCACTGGAGGTGCTCTTCAGGGGTCAGGTGCCCCCACCCCAATTGCATCAGCTCTTCAGCGCGGGTCCCAGAAGAAGAAGGCAACTCTGATAGAGGGCATAGACGCTGAAGACAGATGACAGCAACCACGTGTCTTCTAGGGGGTTGGAGCTCCCGGCTATGCTCCTGGAGACAGCGGTCAATCTGGACGGTCATATCAATGAGAGACTCAAAGAGTTCACAGGTTGCCAACTAATCTTTGATGCGGGGTGACAATACTTCTAAAAAAGATGGGGTATGGACCGTCCTGTCCCCAGTTGGTTCCATAGCCAGGGTCCTGAACTCAATGGCATAGTCAGAGAGGGTCAGAGCCCCTTGCGGAGGTGGAGGAGAACTGAACCTGAGGCTGCCTGGCAATCAGGATCATCAAAGACAGTCTTAAAGGCTACGATGAAATGTTGGCGGTCCCGAAGGATCAGGTTGGAGCGTTCCCACACGCGGAAAGCCCAGGCCTTGCCATTCAGAAGGGAAAGGATGTATGTCGTTTTCACTGAATCGTCCAGAAACAGTGCTGATTGAAGGGCAAAGTTCATATAGCACTGGTCGATGAAACCCCCGCATTGTCTTGTTTCACTGGAGTAGTTTCGAGGAACTTGCTACGTAATAGTGGAGGTGCTGCGGGTGTCAGCGGGTACTGGCATAGGAGACTTTGGGGCAGTAGGGATGCTAAGGAGTCTAGACTGGCACTGAGACGCCCTATGGAGGCTGCCAGAACCTCGAGGAAGCACTGTTGCTCCTGGATCTTTTGGGCCAAACCTGGAATGACCTGTAATGCAGCAGCTTCTGCTGGGTTCATGACCTCGGCTATCTGTTGGCAAACTGGAATCTTGGGCCAAGGGGGAGTTGGCATTACCTGCAGGGAAGGGCTCCGCAGGGCCCCACCATCATCAGGGGAAGCTGACGGAAGCAGAGGCTCAACTGGAGCTTTGCCAATACAAGCAAACATTCCCCTTAGGTTGAGCCTCGGGTGCCGGGGCAAGCTGGTCTTAGGTATGGGCCTCTGTGCCAATGGAGAGTTGTAGAGGTGAAGATGTGCAGGCCAATGCAATAGGGAAGCTGGGTTGGTCCAGAGCGTGGAGTGGTGATGGTCTGTGGCAGTCAGAGGACCTCAGGTATTGGCCCAGGCGGAGGTCTCAGGAAGGCTGAGATTGCACAGTGTCGTGGTCCAGGCAGAAGGTCATAAGGCAAGCGGTGAAACTTGGAGTTGTGGTCCAGGCAAAGGTCAAAGGCAGTCAGAGTTCAGTCACAAGTGAGGTGAGGTCCAAGGTCAGAGGCAGGCGGAGAGTCAGCAATGTCATGGACCAGATCCTGGGGTCAAGCTGGGAGTCCAAAAGAGAACACTAAACAGAAGGACAGGAGACCACAGAAGACGCTGACGACCAAAGACTGAAGACTTACCATGAAGAAGAGATGAGGGAAAGACCAGGACATGGACAGACAGCCACATATGAACCAGGAACAAGAAACAGGAGCTGAAGACAAGGACTGGAACGCAAGGATAGCGTTGAGGCAATTAGCTCTACTGCAGGGTAGTCAACCTATTGGCAAGGCGAAAGCTTTCAGTAGGCCCTAGGAGGTGCTGACATCACTGGGCATCCTGGTCCTATTCCTGACACTGGCCCTTTAAGAAGGGCATGATTGGGCACGTGTGGGCCTAGGAGGAAGCCGGGATGGCTGCAGCATCGGGCCCAAGAGGAACGTGGCAGCCTGCCCCAAAGGCGGGAGTCAGCGGCGGTCAGCCATGACCACTGTGAGGGGCCTCCTCCTGTGACAGGGGCTGGAGGTGCGTGTGGTGGCTTCTGGGAGGCTGTGAGCCGCCAAACGCAACAAGGGATCTATATCAGCCTGGCTTATTCTGTTTTCCTAAGATGCGGTGTATTGATTTAATATTTGCAGTGTTGCCTTTTCATAGGTGAGATTGCTACTGTTTTGAGTGCTGGCAGTTAGTATAGTTTTGGTATTGGAGGTTTACTATAATGAAATTTGTTTTACTCATGGCTTTCTGAGGGGTACATCAAACACACTTTACACTAGGCCTAATGACATATGGGTTCCAAGTGTCTTTTTTGCAGGGATTTCTGGCGTGTTGTTGTTCAGTGCAAGTTGTTCATATAAATACACAGTTTTATTTAATTGTGTGCGATGAGGGTTAGGAAGGTTTATTTAGTTAGTATTTGATTGATCGCTTATCATTATATCATGATCAAAGCGATTTACAAAGGTGTAAAGGTTTTAAACTAACATTTAACACTATAAAACCTATATCATGCTCAGAATAAAAGTTCCTTTAAAAGAATGCTACTAAAACAACACAGGAGATGAGCAGACACAAAAATGCGACAGACAACTTGATGGATGCACGTTCACATAAAGCTCGCCTGTGCACCTAATACCCTTGCACTTTCCTGAAGAGAGTCCACCGCACGCAGACCCTCATCCTTTCCCCATCTCCTACTTCTCCAGAGGGCAAATGCTGGGGAAACGTGCGAGGCAGGTGGCAGGGTACCTGGGAGGGTGGCGGGGTTGCCAGCACTGACTCTTACGTGCCTCTCATCTGGGACCTTTTCCCCCTTCTGCAGCATTTCAAATCATGGAAAGGGACAGACTTCAAGGGGAGCTCCCCCCCCCCCCCCCCCCGTGGCCCTCTCAATAATTTGACCTGTGCCATGATTTGGGGGGGGGGGGGGGCGAGAGGAGGGGACGTGCCATCCCATTCCTTACCTCAGGCAGCAAATTGCCTTGAGCTGCTCCTCTATGGGACCTGGAGCCTGGATTTTATGCACAAAACAAATTCCTCTATGCAAATTAACTATGTTTTCTGTGCATAAAATATGATTAATATGTATAAACCATGTTTTGCAGTGAACTAAGGTCTTCCTTTGCGCACATTTTCCAGTGTGTGTGTGCATTTAATAACTCCCAATTAATTAGTATACCATTAGCTTACTGCACTGGAAGTTAAAAAATGAGCTTGAGCATTAAGAAACTGAATGTCAGTGAAGTTTAAACACTCAAGCATTTTGCATTGGCCCCTGGATAGGCCATATGGTCTTTTGCTGTCATCATGCTTCCATGTTTCAATGAAAAGTTACTATAGCTGACAACTTACTTTACATGAGCCATTACATTAAGGACTTTATGCATTGCTTTCTCCCCATCCCTCCTCCTCTTTTCCCCACCCAAGTACTGCCTCACCCTCAGAGACTGTCAGGAGACAGCAGGGAATATTTCTAGCTCCCTCTCCCTGGATAAACTTCCTAATTAACACCTCAGTTTTGCTGTAAGACTGTGGTTAGAATTCAAAGGAGCTATGCAAATGTGAAGTCCTTTACACCAGGTAGAGCCAGAGAGAAAGTTTGAAGTTTGCTGTGATTTTTCACACTCCTGCTACAGGGAAATATAATCACGAGATTACAACCCTGACTTACACTGTCCTGATATATACAGCCTTGATGTGTACTATCTTAATATGCACTGCCCCTGCATACACATCTGTCACATACACTGTCCTCAAATGCACTACTCTCACGTATACTACCCTTATTTCTACATCCCTTACATGCTCCTCTCATATACTGCCCCAATGTATACTGTTAGCATATACACTACCCAATGTACACAGAAAGAGATTGCACGTACAGGCCTCCATGCCCATCTCACACACTGCCCCGATGCATACTGTCATCATATTCACTACTTAATATACACAGAAAGAGATTGTACATACAAGTCTGCATGCCACTCTCATGCACTGCCCCAATGTAGACTGTCATCATATAAACTACCCAATGTACACAGAAAGAGACTGCACATACAGGCATGCATGCATGCCCCTTTCAATCACTGATGTATACAGAAAGAGCTTGCATATTTTTTTATTTATTTATTATGTTTTATATACTGACATTCGATATGAGATATCACATCGGTTTACATTCAGGTACTGCAGGTATTTCCCTATCCCCAGAGGGCTTACAATCAAAGTTTTGTACCTGAGGCAATGGAGAGTAAAGTGACATACAGATCTGCATGCCCCTTTCCTACACTGCCCCAATGTAGACTGTCATTATATAAACTACCCAATATACACAGAAAGAGATTGCACATACAGGCCTCCATGACCCTCTCATACACTGCCCCATTGTGTACTGTCATCAAAAACACTACCCAATGTACACAGAAAGAGATTGCACATGCAGGCCTGCATGTCCCTCTCATACACTGCCCTAGTGTACACAGAAAGAGATTGTACAGACAGGTCTGCTTGCCTTTCTCATATATTGCCCCGATGTACACAGAAAGAGATTACACATACAGGACTGCATGCCCCTCTCTTACATTTCCCCAATGTATACTGTCATCATATACACTATCCAATGCACAAAGAAAGAGATTGCACATACAGGCCTCTATGTCCCTGTCATACACTGCCCCAATGAACACAGAAAGAGATTGTACATACAGGCCTACATGTCCCTATCATACACAACCCCTAGGTATACTGTCATGATATACACTATTCACTGTACATAGTGAGGTTGCACATACAAGTCTTAAAGCAACTCTCATGCACTGCCCCAATGTATACTGTCATCATATAAACTACAAAATGTACACACAAAGAGATTGCCCATATAGGCCTATATGCCCGTTTCATACCCTGTCCCAATGTATACAGAAAAATATTGCACATACAGGCCTGCATGCTCCTCTCATACACTGCCCCAATGTTACGTTCTGTGTGTTTAGAACTAGTTAGTGGGCCCTTGGGCCGTGGCAAGAGCTGACTCCACCCAAAGGGAGGAGCCCTGTGGGGACTCACCACGACAGGCAGGGTCTCATGAGTGATGGACACCAGAGGCAGTAGTTTATTATACAGCAAGATAACCCGAGGAGCGGGTTAATAGAATCAGTCCAGAATAGATGACCTGTAAGCTGGTCTGTCCGGTAGTGGTCCACAGTGCGGGGTAAGCTGGGGAATACTTCCTCTAGATGAAGCTTGTGCAGGCAGTCTCCGGTAGTGGTCCGCAGAGCGGGGTAGGCCGGAGACTGGTGGTAGACGTTTGCCCAAGACAGTGTGGATCCAGTAGTGGTCTGCAGAGCGGGGTAACCCGACAATCCACACAGAGAAGAAGGAGGAAGTTGTAGAGCAGATCCAATACTCACTCTGAACAGAGTAGCCAGCTGTAGTGGTAGACACCGTGGAGACCCGAGATACAGGAGCACTGAAGGGTCGTCTGTGGCATTAGGAAGAGACTCACTGGGTTAGAGAAGTGAGGCAAGTAGAGATGGCTCTCCAAGGAGCGGATAGCCCTGAGTGCGGCAAGGCCCCTGAGGAGAGGGTACCTAGATCACTCAGACAGGAGCACAGGAACAGCGAAGCAAAATCCCAGAATGGCGGAATTGAGCAGGACAGGAATACTTGCTAACTAAATTGTATGCTGGCCCGATGAGATTATATATACGTAGGCAGTGATGTCATGTGGTGGGGATGCCCCCGAGGTTCCTGCCATGACGTGTTTAAGATGGGTCAGGCATGCGCGAGCGTGCCCTAGGTCACCCCAGAAGTAAGATGGCTGCCGGCAGTGCCAGCACCGTCCTGGGAACGCCATGGAGGGCAGCGTGCAGAAGTCGAGGCGGCCATCCTCCCTAGACTTGGAGCTGCAGGGCAAAAAGAGGTGAGCAGCAAAGATCGCAGCTGTCTGCGACCGATAGACGCAACAGTACCCCCCCCCCCCCCCCCCCCGTCTTAGGGCCCTCTCCCAGTGGGTTTCGGCTTTCTAGAATGAGTGAGATGTAACCGATGTATCATGTCTTTGTCAAGTATGTTGACAGCAGGTTCCCAGCTGTTCTCCTCAGCTCCATATCCCTCCCAAGAAATGAGATATTCCCACTGCTTTCCTCTATTACGTACATCCAAGATGTCATCCACTTTGTATGCAATATCTTCTTCAGCATCAAGAGGTTGAGGATCAGGAGTCTTGCGATAGAACTCTGAGAGGATGAGTGGTTTCAAGAGTGAAACGTGGAAAGCATTGTGTATTTTCATTGAGGGAGGCAACTTCAAGCTGTAAATTAAGGATCCCAGGTGGCGAAGGACATTGAAGGCTCCATTGTATCGTGGAGCAAATCTTACAGAAGGCAGCTTGAGCCGAATGTATTTGGTACTGAGCCATACCTTGTCTCCTGGCTTAAACTTGGGAGCTGCTTGATGATGAGCGTCATAACACCTTTTGGCCCGTTGTCCTGCTTTATGTAAAAGATCTTTGGTTTGAGACCAGAGTTGATGGATCTCATCTGCAGTAGCTTGAGCTGCTGGTGACGTACCCGACAATGGTATAGGAAGTGGTGGAAGTGGCTGATGACCATAAACAATCTGAAATGCAGTAGCAGACACCGGATGTGAGTTCAAGGCAAACTCAGCCCAAGGTAGTAACTCCGCCCAATCATTCTGCCTAGAGTTGACATAGGCACTGATGAACCATTTGAGGGTTCTGTTCATTATCTCCGTTTGACCATTAGATTGGGGGTGATATGCTGAAGTCAGATCTATTGAGATGTCGAATTTATGACACAGCGCTCTCCAGAACTTGGCGATGAACTGAACACCTCTGTCCGACACGATGTGTCTGGGTAGAGCCACGAAGTGCGCCATTTTTGAGAAGCGGTCCACAGTGACCCATATAGTATTGTTTCCATTAGATGGTGGTAAGTCGATGACGGAGTCAGTCGCAATGTGCACCCATGGTTCATCTGGAATAGGTAATGGCTTGAGAAGACCCCAAGGGCGATCGGCAGGAGGTTTTTGCCTAGCACAGGTAGCGCAGGACTCCACATACGCTTGAAAGTCCTTTTTCATAGACAGCCACCAATATTATCGCTGCAGTGTAGCGACTAACCGTGAGTCGTGTGCCCAATTCAACAGCTTCTTCCTTAGTGTTTGAGGAACTATAGTTTTGCCAGTGGGAACTGAATGGGTAGTAGCCAGAACTATCTTCTCAGGGTTAATGATATGACGTGGTGCGTCTGGAACATCTTCAGGTGTAAAAGAGTGTGAAAGAGCATCTGCCCAGACATTCTTGTCAGCAGGACGATATTTTAGCAGGAAATCGAACCGGTTGAAGAATAGTGACCATCGAGCTTGGCGGTGGTTAAGTCTTTGTGCATGGCATAGATATTCCAGGTTCTTGTGATCAGTGAACACGGTTATCTGGTGTTGTGCACCTTCTAATTGTTGCGTCCATCTGTCGCAGACAGCTGCGGCCGCTCTGCCTTACCTCTTTTTCTCCTCTTTCACTCTCTTTGGGCAAGATGGCTGCCTCCGGTGCCGAGTGCTGAGGGTCTCGGCATTTCCAAACCAGCATAGGCGTCCCCATCCACCATGCTCACTCCTGTGGCCTCCTAGGGCGCGAGCGCGCACTTCTCCTACACTCAAATACATGTCATGGCGGGAACCTCGGCAGGGGCCCCACTGCATGACGTCAGTACCTCCGGGTATATCTAGCCTCTGCTTCCACTACCACCTTGAGTTAGCAAGGACTTCGGTTTTAGCTACTCTGACCGCTCTAAGCTGCACGCTTAGACGCTGCTTCCACTCCAAGGGCCTCGCTCCTGTAGAAGCTCTATATACCCGCTTCTCAGGGGTCTCTCGCTTCCAACTACCCTTCGGGGTCCTCTCTAACTAAGACAACCACTCCTCGGGGGTCTTTCTCTCTCTTCTATATTTCAGGATATCGGACCATCGGGTACTCGCTCCTTGAGGACCTACCAGCCATTATATCCTGCACCACGGATCTTCGATCCCAACTTTCCACCATCAGGAAGACACCGTCATTCCTGTGAGTACCTCTACGATCCGGTGCTCCAGCTCCACCCACCAGCTGCGACATTACCCGCACTGCGGGCTTCCGCCTATCGTAAACATCTGGGTGAGACTTCACATCTGAGCCTGTTGAACGTACTGGCACTTCTTGGATCAGTGCCTTACCTTCCTGCTACCACCATCTATCTACAGCAGTACAATAAAGCCTCTATCCATACTGTGTCTGCTATCTGAGTTCAACCTATCACAGTGGTTTCCCACAGGGCCCCTCCCCGTGAGCGGAGTCATCTCCATTGCGACCAAGGGTCCACAATGCCACAAACACAACACTAACCAGGGACGCCACTCCTCGAACGCAAGTTTGATAGCAAGCAATTTTTTATCACCGTACTGCGTACTGCGGTGGTAGACCAGGAGGAGCAGTAGCGGTAGCTATACATGGTAGTGGAGTTATTTTTTTAAAGCATCTGTCATGGCAATTAGGCCCCCATTGTGATAACTCCATAGAAGACCAGTTGAACTGGGGAGAGTAGTCTTGTAACCATGGTATGCCAAGCACTATGGGGTGAATAGCCTTTTCGAGAACCAGGAATGTGATGGTCTCGGTATGCAGGGATCCTGTGCATAGGCAAATAGGTTGTGTGGTGAGTGAAACCTCTCCTGGCAGTGGCTCGCCGTGAATGGAAGAGAGAAGCAGCGGTGTGCATACTGGCTCAGTGGGAAGTCGTAGGTTCTCTACCAATCTCTTCAGAATAAAATTCCCACCTGCACCAGAGTTGACTAATGCTTGAGTGGCAAATTCGAGAGGCCCAGAGATGATGGAAACAGGGAGGGTCAGTGGAGGAGATGGAGCAGTCAGACCTAGGAAGAGTCCTCCAGCAGATCCTAGGTCTGCATGTTTCCCGGACAGATAAGACAGGTTTGGATTGCATGGCCGGTCTTCCCGCAATACATACAGAGGCCCATCTTTTTGCGATAGCGGCTCTCTTTGGCGGTCAAGTGGCCATGGCCAAGTTGCATAGGATCGTCTTCCTCTTCAGGATTAGGTAAAGACTGGACCGGAGCTGATGGTAGGGGCCGAGAGCGGGTTCCTCCGGATATGTGCTTCTTAAGAGGTTTCACCTCAACAGAGCGTTCGCGTATACGATGATCAATACACCCAGGAAGGTCCATAAGTGAGCTTAAAATATCAGACAATTCCCGTGCAGCAAGTTCATCTTTTGTACGGGGATTGAAGCCTCGTAGAAAAATAGCTCTTAAGCAACCTGAATCCCATAGGAGTTCAGAAGACAGTGTCTTGAATTCGATCACGTAGTCTGAGAGTGGCTTGGTTCCTTGTTGGAGGTTCAGGAGTGCAGAACCGGCAATTGACTGGTGAGCGGGGTCATCAAATACTGACTTGAAGAGAGCCAGGAACCCAGGCAAGTCATTAAGGACTGGATCATTGCATTCCCAAAGAGGTGAAGCCCAGGCCAGGGCTTTTCCATCCAACAAGGACAAAATATACATAGTCTTGGTAGCGGCAGTAGGGAAGTACGCCGGTTGTAAGGAGAAGTGCCTGCAGCACTGATTTAGAAAGCCCCTACAGAACAGGGAATCTCCTGAGGAACTAGTGGCAGCTGGCAAAGGAACTGTAGTACGCCCGGTAACCATCGGGAGTGATGCATTCATGTCAGAAGTTGTGGAATTACTCAGTCTGGAACTCAGCTGGTTAAAGGCTGTAGCCAAGGTATCGAGAGACCTCTGTTGTTTTGTAATCTGTTGAGCCAGGCCAGGAATGGCCTGTAAGGCTGAGAGCTGAGCCGGGTCCATGGAGTTAGCAATCTGTTACGTTCTGTGTGTTTAGAACTAATTAGTGGGCCCTTGGGCCGTGGCAAGAGCTGACTCCACCCACAGGGATGAGCCCTGTGGGGAGTCACCATGACAGGCGGGGTCTCAACAGTGATGGACACCAGAGGAAATAGTTTATTATACAGCAAGATAACCCAAGGAGCGGGTTAATAGACTCAGTCCAGAGTAGATGACCTGTAAGCAGGTCACTCCGGCAGTGGTCCGCAGTGTGGGGTAAGCCAGGGAATACTTCCTCTAGATGAAGCTTGTGTAGGTTGTCCTGGTAGTGGTCCACAGCACGGGGTAACCCAGGGAATACCTTCTCTCGTAAAGACTTGTGCAGGCTGTCTCCGGTAGTGGTCCGCAGAGTGGGGTAACCAGACAATCCACACAGAGAAGAAGGAGGAAGTTGTAGAGCAGATCCAGTATTCACTCTGAACAGAGTAGCCAGCTGTAGTGGTAGGCACCGTGGAGACCCGAGGTACAGGAGCACTGAAGGGTCGTCTGTGGAAATAGGAAGAGACTCACTGGGTTAGAGAAGTGAGGCAAGTAGAGATGGCTCTCCAAGGAGCGGATAGCCCTGAGTGCAGCAAGACCCCCAAGGAGCGGGAACCTAGATCACTCAGACAGGAGCGCAGGAACAGCAAAGCTAAGTCCCAGAATGGCGGAATTGAGCAGGACAGGAATCCTTGCTAAATCGATGGTATGCTGGCCCGATGAGATTATATATATGTAGGCAGTGACGTCATGCGGTGGGGACGCCCCTGAGGTTCCCACCATGACGTGGTTAAAATGGGGGCAGGCACGCACACGCATGCCCTAGGTCACCCCAGAAGTAAGATGGCTGCCGGGAGCGCCAGCACCGTCCTGGGGACGCCATGGAGGGTGGCGTGCAGAAGCCGAGGCGGCCATCCTCCCTAGACTTGGAGCTGCAGGGCAAAAAGAGGTGAGCAGCAAAGGTCGCAGCCATCTGCGACCGATGGGCGCAACACCCAACATATACTGTCATCGTATATACTACCCAATGTACACAGAGACTGCACATACAGACCTGCGTGCCCATCTCATACACTGTCCAGATATATATCGTCATCATATACACTATCCAATGTAAACAGAGAGACTGCGCATACAGGCCTACATGCCCTTCTCATACACTGCCCCAATTTACACAGAAAGAGATTGCACATACAGGCCTGAATGACCATCTGATACACTGCCTT
Source organism: Rhinatrema bivittatum (assembly GCF_901001135.1). Classification (NCBI taxonomy): domain Eukaryota; kingdom Metazoa; phylum Chordata; class Amphibia; order Gymnophiona; family Rhinatrematidae; genus Rhinatrema; species Rhinatrema bivittatum. The sequence goes on along the minus strand of NC_042622.1, from coordinate 168,501,532 downwards.
GATGTACACTACGCAATGTACACTGAAAGAGATTGCATATACAGGCATGTATGCCGCTCTCATAACCGGCTCCAATGTACACAGAAAGTGATTACACATACAGGCCTGCCTGCCCATCTCCTCACTGCCCTGATGTATACTTGCATCATATACACTACCCAATGTACACAGAAAGAGATTGCACATACTGGCCTGCATGCTCCATTCATATACTGTTCTGATATATATTGTCTTCATATACATTAGCCAATGACACAGAAAGAGATTGCACCTATAGGCCTGCATGCCCCTCTCATACTCTTCTCCGATATATACTGTCATGATATACACAATCCAATGTACACAGAAACAGATTGCACATACAAAGTCTACATGCCTCTCTCATATGCTGCCCCAATGTATGCAGAAAAATACTGTACATATAGGCCTGCATGCCCTTCTCATACACTGCCCCAATGTACATACAGGCCTCCATTCTCCTTTCATACACTGCCCCGTTGTGTACTGTCATCATATACACTACCCAATGTAGTGTATATGATGCACATGCAGACCTCAATACCCCTCTCATACACTGCCCCAATGTACACAGATTGCACATACAGACCTGCATGCTCCTTTCATATACTGCCCTGATATATACCGTCATCATATACACTACCCAATGTATATAGAAAGAGATTGCACATACAGGCCTGCATGCCCCTCTTCTACACTGTCCCAATGTATACTGTCATCATATACACTACCCAATGCACACAGAAAAAGATTGCACATACAGGCGTGCATGGCTCTTTCTTACACTACCCTGATGTAAACTGACATCATATACACTACCCAATGTACATATAAAGAGATTGCACATATAGGCCTCCATGTCTCTCTTATAGAGTTCCCTGATGTATACTGTCATCATATACACTATAAAATGTACACAGAAAAAGACTGCACATACAGGCCTGCATGCATACCTAACAGCATCAACAGATCCAAGTACTCAACAAGTGCTGAAGTATGCAAGTGAAAGGCCAAAATTTGTCTCCATCCTTAAGCTTGGACAACTGATTTGAGGAGTGGAAAGAAAAAAGAAGAATGTAACAGCTCATGAAGGAGAGAAGCAAGAGAATGTGCAAAAAAAGAGGAAACACTCTTTAAAGAATCAGAGCAGCAAACAATGGGGAAAAGCAGAAACTCAGTGGGAAATTTAGAGAGTTACTTATGCAATCCCACACGGATCAAAACCCGACCCAAGAATTGCTAAGGAAAGGTGAACTTAAACCTAAAGATGAGAGACTGAGAATTGCAGCACAGGACAGTGGACTACGACAAGATGGTTCACAGACAGCAGAGGGAAAAACCAGCAAAACAGACAAATACAGATTCTGTAAAAAAGAACTGGATGCAGTTCCACATCTCATCGCTGATGGCAGAACGCCTGCACGCATAAAGGCATAAAAAGGTGGTACAGCTCATCCACTAGAAACAGTTCAAACATTATAACCTCCCTGCACCAGAAAAGCACTGGGATTATGACCCTGAGGGAAGTGTGGAGAATGAAGAAGTTCTGATCACCAGGGACATTTCTTTCTGTGGATCATATGGAGAGCGAAGATCCTTAAGTACCAAAGGATGAAATCAGAGGCCATGAATAATGAGGCAAAAAGATACAGAAATAGTCACAACTGAGTTTGGCGCCACAGGCCTTATTAAAAATAACTTCCAGGCGCACTTATGCCAGTCGCCTGTATATATTACACCCCATGAACTTCAAAAGAAAGCTCTTTTGGTACAATGCAAGTATTACGAGAACTAACAATACATTTGAGAGACTGAGATCATATCCAGCACACCCTGGCTCACCAGTGACGTTCATTCCTGTCTTGCACAAAAGCTGACCCATTTGGAGATATTACCCCTCCCCCTGACGTACACTGTCCTCACATACACTGCCCCGCTTTATACAGCTCTCATGTACACAGCTCTCACATACACTGCCCTGATTTATACAGCCTTCATGTACACAGCTCTCACATACACTGCCCGGATTTATACAGCCCTCATGTTCACAGCTCTCACATACACTGCCCGGATTTATACAGCCTTCATGTACACAGCACTCACATACACTGCCCGGATTTATACAGCCCTTATGTACACAGCCTTTGCATACACTGCCCTGATTTGTACAGTGCTCATGTATACTGCCCCGATTTATACAGCCCTCATGTATGCAGCCGTCACATACTCTGCCCGCTTTATACAATCCTCATGTACACAGCCCTTACATACACTGCCCTGATTTATATAGCGCTCATGTACACTACCCTGATTTATACAGTCCTCATGTACACAGCCCTCACACATTGCCATGATGCTCTGCTACTGCATACACACTCCTGTCTCTCCATGCAGGGCACCACCCAACAGGTTTAATTTGAGCTTTATTGTAAATCAACAAATCATGTTACTTAATATTTTGGGCTGAGGTTTAGTACAGAGCAGGGAATAATAAAAGAGAACTCCTGGTACAAAGTGCCTCTTATGGAAAAACATTGAAAAATGCCACCACCAACTGTTTTGCTGCTGGGTGCTTTGACTGTCAGTGAGCACTACAGATGTCACCAAAGACAAGGTAAAATATTCAAGTTTTTAGAATCCTAAAACCCTCATACCCGCACTAGAGATTGTGCAATTATGACTTGTTACAGCCTTCTGCCACACCCTGGCTCAGAGTTCACAGAGAGCTGCCTGAACACGTCTAAAAGCTCATTCAAGCACTTCCCCTTCCCCTTCCATAATTGTAAAAGGCAAGCAATTTGGGAGAGGGCGAGAAGAGACCAGAGGATTACCCCACCCCACCCTTCTGTTATACATTAATGCCACAATGAAATCTTTGTTTACTGAACTCCTGTGATTTGTGGCCAGAGACCAGAGCCCCAGCTTTAAAATCTTTATTCACTGAGCCAAATATTGCATCAAGACAGAGATTCACCAGTGCATTCTAAAACCTGCAGTTCAAGTTAGGGGAAGGAGAACCACAAATCCCAGACTGCATTGGGACAAGTAGACTCAATTCCTTCTTGTCCGGCCCTTAAGAAGAAACACATGATTTTTAGGAACATTAAAAACAAGTGGCCATAAATGGCTATGGGGTATCCCAAACTGCTGCATTTAACACACAAATGAGGGAAGAGAGTGATGGGAAACTTCACCTAGCCTGGAAATGTAATTTCAAAGCTAACAAATTATCTCTGAGCCATCAGAGAACCTCTAAGCCAAGTCTGCTCTTGCTGTTCCTATTATTATGGGTTTTGTTGTCCTGCGAATAGCATTGAGGGGGAAAAAAACCCCAAAACAAACAAAACACGACTACAAATCCCAGAATACACAGAGCTAAAAAAAAAAAACAAACAAAAAACCCCGAGCCAGACTTGCCTTACTCTGATGGCTGGGTGTGAATGCAGTGGCTCTCAAAACTGTCCTGGTGACCCCTACGGCTAGTCAGATAGTTAGGCTATGCCTAATGAATATGCATGAGAGAGTTTGCATACTCTGAGCCTTACTGAACATAACTAAGGCAAGGGAAGGAGCAGCCCGAGCAATATTCTCTGATCCCAACAGAGGGAGCCAGAGGAGCACAGATCTGGCCTGGGAAGGTCTCCTCTTGTTTGCAGCCTAGCTGCTCAAGTTTCGCTTTCGTCCTGCGTGCCAGGCAGATCCGCCGGTCCGTCTGCCGCCACTCCGTGCACTTTTTCACTGCAGGGGGATCGGGCCATCGCCCCAGTCGAGTCCTTAGCCGGGCTGCAGGCAGCTCTCGGGGCATGGCTGGGGCATCTCCAGGGCTCCGCTGGCGCTCTCTGCAAGAGAGGAAGCACGGCGGGGAGAATCTCTACTACCAGCTGTACCAAGCAAAGATGGAGCAGCTGCCCGCGGACGTGCGGCGCTTCTGTGACCCCCAGCTGCCGGCCCCCCGGAGGAAGGAACTGCTGAAGTTGCTCAGGGACCTGGATGAGGACTGCAGCTGCCAACACCTCCAGATCCTCTTCTCCTTCTCTGTCCCCAGCCCAGAGGCGCTGCAGCTGCTCTCCTCTCTGCGCCTGCCTCTGGTGTCTGCTGGGGCTGTGAGTAAAGGCCGGACACGGGTGGGGTGGAGAGAGGGAGAGGGGGAGCTGACACCTGGGCAAAATCCCCCCCCATCCCCCCATTCCATGCAGTGCTTACACCTGAGAGATGGAGATATTCCAAGGTATAAATAATGCAGAAGAAGTGAAAAAGAGCTTCTAGAAGCAGAGACTCAGGCATGGCAGGCATCCCTCTATAGATATACATTTGTGTGTCACATCCAAACTCTCACATTTGCTTCCTTTTCTTGGGAGATTTAATGATTAATTTGGTTTTCTTAAGGTCTATTCCAGTATCCTAGCAAAAATTATTTTAAATGAACACAAAATACAGTTAAAATGATTTTCTCATGGGATACATAAAACCAGCAATTTCCTGCCAGCAAAAGATGTTTGGGTGTAAAATGGGCTTCTGAATTGCTCTGCTTCTGTGCAGCACGTTTACCTACTGGGAAAAGTGGAGGAGCTGCGTAACAAGGCACATCCTTCCTGCACTGAGGGAAAGGGAGCTCAGGGTAGTGACTGTAAGCACCTAAATTACTTTTTCTCTTGTGATCCTCCCCCCATGAAGGTAGTGGGAATAGGAGTAACATAATTTAAAAAATCCTGAGAGGAGCACTGATGACCAAGAAGTGAGGGGACTGCCAGAGATCAGCTGAGGTCTGTGGGCTGTCACAGGAAGTGCATTGGACAGGCTAGGTGGGCCTCTTACTCCACTGTGTCCTACGTATGCAGGTTGGACCTGAGAAACTCACATGTGTAGAGTTGATACAGAGTGATTGACCCTCAAGTCAGTCTGGGAAGCCTCAGTACTGACTGATCTCTGTCTCTTTACATTCTGGGAAAGGATTAATAGCATTGGAAAGGCAGATGTGAATATTGGGTCTAGCTTTTGAACTCCATAACACCCTCTTTATATTAATAAGACATCTTGTGCTTTCTTTTAATAGGCCAAATCACAAATTGTGGGCCGCATGACTTGGTGCAAGCGAGGGAACTGTAGGGCTGACTTCCTCAGACCTTTGCTGCATTCTGTGGCTAAGGAGAGATCCTACCGAGTCCGGCCACCAGGTGACAGCCCACACATGAGCCAGGCAGCAGGTGGCAGCAAGAGAACTCCTCAGATCTTCCTGACACCTTCTCTTCCACCTCCCACCCGAACAGGATAGAAACATAAACCCCCTCCCAATGGGGTGAAATAATTTTACCATTTTAATCCAAATGAAACGTGCTCGCAGTACTTTGCATTGTTTAAGGTCTGACACCACAGCCCTCTTCTGAATGTCATTTTCTCTGCCTTTTCTGTGCTTTCAGGGCACTGGATACTGGGAGTTTTTGCTGAAGAGCTGTGCAGGAGTCGACGTGCTGTCCTTTGACATGAACCATGTGTACCCTCCAGAGATGAGATACACAGAGATCTTGGTACAGGCTGTAATATTCCATTCTCTCTTACACCGTCACAAGGCGGCAGGATGCAAAGCAGCACATCACTGCCTCTCTGCCTGCAAGAAACGCTTTAGAGCTCAGGAACTTTAGTATTGCAGAGGACACGAGGGCTGCTGAGAGCTTATAATGGCAGATATTGTGTCCGATTGCAGTCCCTGACTGTGAGCAGGGAGCACACTGCCTCTCTGTGCCCCAGGTTATGGGCTGACAGGAGTCTGCCACTCTTACTTCTGTCACTGCTGTTTGGTGCTAATCAGACGTTTATTTTTCCAGACAAGTGGCCCTGAAATCCTGGAACAGTACCCTGAGAGGGCTTTACTTCTCTCCTGGCCTGATGCCGAAGGTAAGAGGTCATTATTTCCTTCCAGTAAAAGAAGAGGCTATAAGTTAGGGAGTTGGGAGGCCTCAGGTAGACACAGCTACAAAAAGGAGCAGGTTCTTCCCGGCACAAGGAGAGAGCACAAACTTCTTCTGCCAAATCTGAAATAAACTATAATCCATATGCACCCAGAATTCTGCCAGTAATCGGGCCGATACAGTAAAAATCGCAGGAGAGCGGGCGAGCGCCCAGGACACTCTCCTGAGTGCGCAATACAGTAAAATTAATTTATTTAAATTAGGGTCTGCGGCAAAAAGAGGCGCTAAGGAAACTAGCGCATCCCTAGCGCCTCTTTTTGGACAGGAGCGGCGGCTGTCAGCGGTTTTGACAGCCGACGCTCAATTTTGCCGGCATCGGTTCTCGAGCCCGCTGACAGCCACAGGTTCGGAAACCGGATGCCAGCAAAATTAAGCATCTGGTTTTCAACCCGCGAGTTGCGGGCCTATTTTATATATATATTTTTTTAAATTTTTAACTTTTTTTTTTAACTTTTGGGACCTCCGACTTAATATTGCCATGATATTAAGTCGGAGGGTGCACAGAAAAGCAGTTTTTACTGCTTTTCTGTGCACTTCCCTGGCGCCGGCAGAAATTAGCACCTACCTTTGGGTAGGCACTAGTTTCTAAAAGTAAAATGTGCGGCTTGGCTGCACATTTTACTTACTATATCGCGCGGGAATACCTAATAGGGCCATCAACATGCATTTGCATGTTGCAGGCGCTATTAGGTTTGGGGGGGGTTGGACGCGCGTTTTCGACACGCTATTACCCCTTACTGAATAAGGGGTAAAGCTAGCGCGTCGAAAACGCACGTCCAATCGCGGGTTAACAGTGCGCTCCACCGGAGCGCATTGTACTGTATCGGCCTGAATGTAAGGGAAGGTGCTGCACTGCTGGAGGGGCTGTCGTCTCCGTGCAGGCACTGCTAGGGGTAGGGTGGGGAATCAGAGCGCCCCCCCCACCCCCCGCCCACAGCATTATCAATTCCTGCCAAGCTAAGGGGAAGAGCCACACACACGTGCCAGCCCCACAGCCCCTGGCCAGAGGAGACGCTGCACTCTTGGAGTCGCTGTCATCTTGGTGCAGGTCCTGCCGGAGGCGCCATCCTTCCAGTTCTGACACTGCAGTGGAGTTATCTGCATGTGGCATCAAACCAAAGCCTTCCCTCCAGACCACGTAGCGTTACTGTGATTTTCAGTTTTAATGTCAGGGGGCAGCACTGTGTTGGTCTGTATGTTACAGTGAGGACAGCAGGAACATGGGTGTGGCACTGAGGTTACACTACTTCTCTGTATTCCTTGCATTTTTAGAATCCTCCTCATTCTCCCTGGACTGTCTGGCATTCTATCAAGGAGAAACCATCGTCCACATCGGGGAGCTGCTAGGGGAAACCCTGTCAGCCAATCCCTGGGGGCAGTCCACATCCCGTGACTTCCAGCTGGCGCTAGCCACGGATTTCTGCTGTGTGAAACGGATGCGCTTGCCCAGCTGGCCAGGACACATGGACTCTCTCAGTGTCTGGAAGAGAAAGAGCCCCCAGCCGGTGCTGTGCGACGGCTCCCATTTCCACTATGTGAACACAGACCTGGAGGCCAGCCCCCAGCAATCCAAAAAAACCCCCCAACCATAACAGAACATGGGTCGGGCCGAAGGAGAGCGCGGCAGCTTCTGCCAACCTGCCAGCTGGCATTGTGATGTAAGGTCTAGAGGAGACATCCCTTGTCAGTGCGGCGTAAAAGATGTGCGCACACGGTCATCCGCACGCCCCTTCCTCAGAGATCTCAAATTCAGTTTTTGCTAACTTTGTGAAAGCCCGCCCCATTTTACTGTTCTGCATCCTCCGTAGGGAAGGCCCATCGGAGCCAGAGGCCTAACAAATGGTAGTGAAGGCCAGGCCTGCTTGCTTGTTGGACATCTCTGCCTAGAGCTCGCTTGTTCTTGGGTCATCCTGGGCAAGGCCCTGCTGCGTGCCTGGAGGCCTGAACAGGCCCATGACAGAGGAGTTAGTTTCTCTATGGGGTGCAGAACAGGCACTGAAATCCTCCGTGCATAATGAGCAGGGGGCTCCTCAGACTAAGGGGAGCCTTGGAGCATTATGTATTGTACATTCAAACATTCAATAATATTATCACGTTTGTACTAGTCTTTTTATCTTGGGATATTTCTCCATTTCTTGATCCCCCTTCCGCTATGGCCCAGCTATTGACACAGAAGTCCTTTGGGCAGGGGCCATAGACCATACACCTGCACCCTAAACCTGGGCACTAGCTGGCAGTATTAGGCAATGGCTGGGTCGCTCCTTCCCGCTCTCCCCCCCATGAATACTGCTGCCATCGTAGTGCTCCTGGTGACAGGAGCTGGAGCCAGCTCTGCCAGTTAAACTGGAGTCCCTCCTCTGGCAGTGCTGCCACTTGGCGGCAAGGTTTGTAGAAGAGCTGAGTGAGTGTGTTCAGGTAGGAGAACTGGCCGTGCATGTACATGTGTGTGTATACAGCTAAGGTTTGTATGATGCTGAACTGGAGGAGCAGGGAAGACACAGTCACGTACTGTGTACTTGCCTTGACCAATAGCAGCTATCTAGCACCTCCCTGGGCAAAATCCAACAGCTGTGAGGCACAAGGCTTTCTGATCATTATTATTATTATTATTTAATAAGAGCTGCTTAAGCAGACATTCTGGGAAAAGCCATAAAAGTGCCATTTAGGTGTCCGGGAGATTTAGCTCCTAATTTTAATTTCCAGACTCCTTCCTCTCCTTACCCCCAGGGCCCATCTTTATTACAGGACACAAGAAAGAAATGTCGTAAAAGAAACTTTAGTAGCTGAGAATGCCCAGGAGAGGCGGCAGGCGAAAACCAGCGTCTGACGCCTCGCGCACCCACTTCTCAAGGCCCAAGCAGCAGGGAGAGTCAGATGGGTTCTGGAAGGAAAGAGCAGGCCAGGCCCTCTCCAACCGGAGAGACAATAAAAAGCCCAATGATAAACAGGGGGGTAAGCAGCTCTGGTCCTGAAGTGCCACAGACAGGTTTGGTGTTCGGGATATCCGCAATGAATGTATATGAGGTTGCACGCAGTGCTTCCATTATATGCAAATGTATATTATCTCATGCATATTTAGCATGGATACGCTGCGGACCACAGCTGTTTTGTGGCACTGTAGGAGAACATTTGCCTCACCTGCTATAGGAAACACCGAAATCCAGCTCTATGGAAAAGACCACAGCACTCCCTGCAGCTTTCCTAGAAACACAGCCAGAGAATGCTCATTCCCTGTACGTACCCGGATCAGTCCAGATTCCTGGGTTTTGCCTCCCCTCCAGCAGATGGAGACAGAGAAGTTTTGACTGACCCTGCCCTATGCCCTGAGGTGCCACCTACAATCCGTAGGTATTTCTCTGTCTCCAGCAGATGGAGATGCAAAATTCTACAGTCTGTAGATCAGCGGTTCTCAACCTGTGGGTCGCGACCCCGGCGGGGGTCGAACGACCAAAACACAGGGGTCGCCTAAAGCCATCGGAAAATACATATTTCTGATGGCTTTAGCCGCTGAGAAGTCGCGCTACCGTCTGCAGCAGCGCTATTCAGCTGGAACGCACGCCGTTATGGATGCGCGTTCCAAACTGAATGCCTGCGCGCATGCGCAGACGGGATTGCATCATCCGTCCGGGGCCTAAGGAGCGGGGGAAGCGGGGGGAACGCTCCACAGTCCATAGCAGCGCATTACATGTGTCCGGCGCTTGCTGACGTCATCAGTGGGCGGACGTAGCAAGCGCTGGAGGACAGAAGCCTAGGAGGCGGAGAGGCAAGAGGCGGAGAGCCAAGAGAGCCTGCGAGACAGCCTGCTGGTGTAAAAAAGGTTAATAATGTAAAAACAGTACATACACACAATACTGTGTAAGTGTAAGGTGCTTTGTGTGTAATCATTACACAGTACACAAAGCAGCTTACACTTACACAAAGCACCATACATTTAAAAATGTGAACTACATCGGTCTTATACTATAAGAGACCACTATAAGATGTAGTTCACACTGTTCCCCAATGTATAATTATGTTTGATTTGTAGCAATGAGAATACATAATGCATATCAGGTATTTACATTCCGAATCATAACTGTAGCAAAATTACAGTTTTGAAGTAGCCACCAAAATTATTTTTTGGTTTGGGGTCACCGCAACATGAGGAACTGTATTGCGGGGTCACGGCATTAGAAAGGTTGAGAACCACTGCTGTAGATAGATAACTTAAAAAAAACAAACACGTACAGGTCTCACTGCATCTTTATATTTATAAAGACTTCTCTATAAGCAATTCCCCTATTCTCTTTAAACAGGGTGCAAGATTAGGCCATATTGACCACAGGCACACAATGGGAGATGTCCCTTATGACCCCTGCCTCAGTACCTGCAAACCTTAATAGGTGGAGTGGTATAAAAGCTAGAGGTGTGGTGCTTCTGTACAGTGCAGAGGACATCCTCCGTCGGGAATCCTGCAGTGGCATTTTGAATTCCTAACTTTGTCCTGACTGTGAACCAGTGCCTCAGTTTACTATCAGCCTTGCTCCATCTCTCCCTCTTGAAATCTGTCATCGTCCATACTACCAGGACTCGTCCGTTTGTGACCTGCTGGCATTCTCACTATAGTCCCACATTCTTACCATTTTAAAGCTGTGACGACACTTGAGACCCTGGGTCTGGCCAAGCATCAGCCTGCACTATAGGAGGCATGGCTGACGCTGCCCAGGCAGGACCTGCATCCCTTCTCCCAGGGCAGCTGTATCCACAGCACATGGGGGGTGAGGGGCACCAATAGCAGCACCACTCAGGGCTGGTGCAAGGGCATTAGGTGCCTACTGGCAGCCGCTCCCTTCTTTGGCACCTTGGTCTCTGTACTGTACTGCATCCCCTGGATCTCTTTCATCACCATCTCCAATATCCCTCTACCTTTACCGCCTCCTATAGTGCTCAGCATTTCTTCTCTCTCCCTTCGCCCACAGTATTGTCCTCTCCCTTCCACGCTTGCATACCGGCATCGCCTCAGTCTTTTTGTCCTCTTTCCACAGTGCCAGCATCCTGTCCCTCCATCCCACCCTCATCCGCACAGCACGCATGCACTGTCTCTGCCCCTCACCCACGCAGCACCTTCTTGCTTTCCCTCGCACGTCACCCACCCTACACAATTTCTCCTTCCAGCCCCTCCACTCAGTATAACTCTCATCAATCCACCACCTGCCTTGCACTTGCCCAGTGCCCGCTCTCCACCTCTCCACACTTACCCAGCATTCATTGTCCTCTTTCTCTCCCCTTTTCTACTGCTAAGCCGCCTGAATTCTTCAACCACTGGCGGAATGGGCTCTGCAAGCAGCCCCAGGCCTCTCCCTTCTCTTTGGCTACTGGTCGGATGGGCTCTGTCTGTGGCCCAGGGCCTATTGCTGGCAGGATTTTGCTAAAGGTTTGATGCCCCGAGCGACCATCCAGCTCTCCTAATGGAGGCTCCGGCTCCGATCCTCAGCCCTGGTCTCACTGCAGAGCGGAGATCCTCCGGGACTAACGAGTTAACAAATAAGGGGGAAAGTGCCTGGGCCTCAGCAGTTCTGCACCGTTGAGCATTTTCTCAAGCTTCCTGGAGGCCTGAGGTCGCTTTCAGGGAAGCTCTTGGGAGCAGGTGCATGGTGGACCCTAAAAGTCAGACCATCCCTGGGCTCGTGCTCAGTATCGCCTACAAAGCCACACGGGGAATAGCAATAACTGATTTGTTGTCTTATAAATCTCAACTCGGCACAATGTAATTTGGTATGAGTGGGTTAGAAATATTTTAAAGAAGTAAAGCACTTTTAGTTTGAAAGCAGGCAGCATTAACTTGCAGTTAGGGGTGAGAACTATTATTTTAATATTACTTATAGTTGGGGCAGAGTGAAATAAATCAGTTTGCTTCCAATAGGAAATAGCAGCAGAGCTAAGAGTAGAACAAGTCCCAGGAAGTCTCCTATCCCATCTCCTGCCTATCAGGGGCACTGAATACCTGGCAGGGGATTAGCCTGAACTGGGCTGTATCGCTGGTATCTTTCCCAAAATAAAACGAAACCAATATTTACATTTAAAAGTTAAAAAGGGGAAGATTTGATTGTGACTGAAAGCGTTCTGAGTTTCATATTTGTATAATTTGGAAACATGTCTTGGTCTGATTCACTCAGATTTTCCCCCCACATCCTAGGAGGAAAGCCTTGGAGAAGAGGTGACAGAGGTGTCACTAACAGGCAGCAGATCTAAAATTGAAGAAAGTAGTAGTTTTTTAGGTTTTTTTTTGGGGGGGGGGGGGGGGGGGTTTCAGTCAGCACATGAACTGTGGAATTTGCTGGAGGCTGGGGTCAATGGTGGTAGTAGAGCAAATTAAAAGCAAAAAAAAAGGTTTGGCCGAGTTTGTGGAGGACAGATCCATTAAGAGTGATTAGTCAGATGAACTTGGAGATTGTCACTTCTTATTTCTAGGGGTGAGCAGCAGGGAATGGGTCTCCTGGATACTTCCAAGTGATCAGTGACAGGACACTGGCCATGATGGATTATTGGTTTTATACCCTTAGGCCCGAAACACTAAATTTAACTGTTTGCTGTTTCATTTGCCAGATGAGTGTAAACAACAAAGGTGCTCTGTTTAAAATGACCTTTACAAATCATTTGGAGTTGCATTGATTGGTTACATAAACCTCTGGTAGAACATTACTTGTGCATGACAGCAGGTGGCATCAGGTAAGCCAACTGGTTCCCTCTCGAGATTTTAGTGAAAGGTTTCTGTGTTTCCCAAGCTGCCTCACAACCAATCCTGCACTGCCATTTCCATTCCTCAGAGCCAGCCTCATCCACCAGCTAAGGTCGGGTCTGACAGGAGGGCGAGCATTCAGCCAGTAAATCAAAGTCGTTAACACCACGGCTTCCAACAAATGCCAAATAAGTTGCATTCTCAGCCGCTAAAAAGGATTTCACACCTACAGAAGTACTCATTTTCCTGTCAGCCAGACTGGGGGCTCCAGTGAACTATTCTCTCTGGTCTCAGTGTTACTCACATACTTTCCTCAGACCTCTGCTCAGATTAGAGAGGAGATGGCACTGGGTAATTGTGTGGGTGAGGGGGCATGCCAGGGTGGCACTACATTCTTGTGACCATTCACCTCCAGAAACCAGAGAAGTCCCATGGTTTGTTCCAGAGGTGAAGGAGATCTGCCCCTGTGCCCTAAACCCTGAGGGCAGGAGTGGGACTTTCCTGCTTCTGCATGGTATGGTGGGGCTTTCTCCCTTGTTATTAAGGACAGGAGCTGACCTGGGAGCAGCGCATTCTAGCTCTGCTTACATTTTTTTATCTGTTGCCTCTTGCAAGGGATTCTTCCCTGTACTATGCCCTCACTAATATTACCACAGTAACGTTGTTTAATGTCCTGCTCCATTACATTAATATGTCCCTGGGGGATTACAACTATAAAACATCCAATTGAAGTGCACGAAGAACATTAAGTTAAAATAAAATGAAATTCAGGTTATAAAGATTTAAGTAAACAATAAAATAACCATAAATCGGATATCACCAGCCACCTTCTTAATGGTTAGACATCACTTAATTAAGAACTAATGCATAGAATCGGGCAAGTAAGAAGCAGGTTCCTTACCTGATCAATAAAACAGTGGTTCCCAGACCTGTTCTGAGGGCCCCCTAGCCAGTCAGCTTTTCAGGATATCCGCAATAAATATGCAAGAGAGAGATTTGCATTCACTGTCTCCAATGTATGTAAATGTATTCATGTATATTCATTGTGGATACTGTGGAAACCGACTGACTGGGGATCAGGTTTGGGAATCTCGACTCCAAAGCAGGGGTGCTGACACCGGTCCGTGTCAGGATATCTAATGAATATGCATGGATTTCCACCTAAATGCAAATATTTATCATGCATACTCATGAGGGACGTCCTGAAAATCCAACTGGGTGGAGGGTGGGGCCTGAGGACTGATTTGAGAATCCCTGCTCTAAAACAGTGTTTCCCAGCCCTCTCTAGGAAGCACAGCTAACCAGTCATGTTTTCAAGATGTCCAGAATAAATATGCATAAGAGATTTGCATACCCTATGTCTCCAATGTGGAAAACCTGACCAGCTAGGTGTGCCTCCAGGAGAGGGCTGGAAAACATTGTTCTAAAAGAAATCTCTTTCCTGGAGCATAAAATGTAAATTCCCTCTTCCTAGTGGTTCCCAGCCTCTCGAATTTCAATGCTGGAATTACCAAAAGTACTGCTGAGATGATCTCAGTGTTCTTTGATGTGGAATATTGAGTTATATGGCATGAGCGATATTCTGAGCCCATCTGGTGACAACTTTTACAAACAGTGGAAAGTATTTTACACTTGATCTTAGCCATAAGGCTGAGAAGCGATAATGTGGAAAGTATTTGAAATCTAATCCTGCTTTCAAGTGGAAGCCAATTTATCAGGGTTTCCCAAACCTGTCCTGCGGACCCCTCAGCCAGTCGGGTTTTCAGGATCTCCCCAATGAATATGCATGAGGTAGATTTACATACAATGGAGGTAGTGCATGCAAAGCTAACTCATGCATATTCATTGTGGAGATCCTGAAACCCTGACTGGCTGGGTGTGTCCCAAGGACTGGGTTGAGAACCAATGCTATAAGGGTCTTGGCTGGTCCTCAGGACATACCTAGCCAGTCAGATTTTCAGGATATCCACAATAAATAGATATGATATAGATTTCCATGAACGCCAATGTATGTAAAGTTATCTCATGCATATTCATTGTGGTTGAAAACCTGACTGGCTGGGTGTGTGCTGAGGACTGGCTTGAGAGCGCCTGGTCTAGGCAACAGTCTTGCTGCTTTCTGAAGGCATTCACCCTCTCTTGACTCAGGGGTGGTTTTTATATACACATTTAGAGGGATTAACTGCACATTTGCTATGATGTACAACGCAGTAGAGACAGCTTTGTAGTAATCAGCTCCTCTTATTGGCATCTTTCATTGATTCAAATGATAGAATTTCATCAGTCTTATCAAATTTGCAGTTAATTCCTCTAAATGTGTAAGTAAACCACCCCGGGCTGAAAGTGTCCCCTCTTATAGTGGGCTATATATATATATATATATATAGCATGTCACATTGTCTGTATACAGAGTCTCTCAACACTTTACTGAAGCTTTTGCCAGCAGAAGTAGGTATGGATGAAGCACTAAATCAATTTAAAGTTAAAAATGGAGGGGGTTGTTCCAGGAAAAGGCTATTGGAGGGTACGCTCCACCCTTTTGAGCATCTATGGAAAAGCGGTTAATTAAATCTATAAAAATAGCTAAATGATAAGGACAATGGTCATGCAGTGAGGCTGAGCTTTGGGGGTCGGCAGGCTGGTTTCTTGCCATCTGCAGAGGACTGGGGGTGAGGGGCCGCTGGCCTTCTTTCAACTTATGCAGCTCTGCTGGTGCACCTGGTGGAAGGCAGGGCTGCGCTCTCATCTCTGGTTTGGAGCATTATGGACCCAAAAGATATGGCAGAGGGGCCTGGGGCTCCTCTTCCGGGAACACCCCCCCCCCCCCTGGAATTTGTAATCATTTCTCGGAAAGTTGCAGGGGGGGTGCGTGAGATTTATTCCCGGCGACGGATAATTACTGTTCTCTCATCATCTGTCAAGAAGCCGGGGGGGGGGGCTGGAGAGAGCCCTGCCTGGCAGTGCACATCCAGATCTGTCTCGGCTCGTAAATCTGTCAACCATAAAACAGCTGGCTGAGGAGCTCAGGTCTGCGGCTGCAGGAGTCCCCATGCCAGGGAGCAGTGGCACAGGAGGTGTCCTGAGCCGCTGGGTGGCACCTCAGGCATAATCAGAGCAGGCACCCCCCTCCAGCCCTGCCACCCTTTTCCAATGGCTTCTTGTAACGTTTCACCTGTTCTTCCAATATCGAACAGATCATGCTCTCCGCTCAGGGCACGTACAGCCCCGTCCCACCCTAGAGTCTGAAAGGACACCTCCCTGTGCAGGCGCTGTAGTCCACTGGGGCAGATTCCCGGTGTCTCCTCCTCCTCAGTTATCAGTTTTCCTGTCTGGCTGTGATTCTGCTGAATGATTTTCTGGGCCCCAGATACTGACTCTGGATCACTAATTTCTGTAAGTAATAGCCTGTTCTGCTCCTTGCAGGCATGCAGCCTGAACAAATAGACCTGGAGGCACTGAACGTGACAAATGATTATTCCTGGTACTTACAGCATCCTGCTTCAGGATCCCAACTTCAGCCACTCTTCTGCAGTTCCCCCCCTCAGAGCTAATTCATGTCCCTCTAGAGAGGGAAATCGTGTGATTGACGTGCAGTGCGGGCTGCAGCACACGGCCCAAACAGGTCGATGCAATACCGTGCGCTGAGCCTAGCGCACAGGTTAATGAGCGCTTGGATGCGCGTCCCTAAACCCCGATGCAAGAAGGGGATCCGCGCATCCAAGCTCCCGTGTAGCTAATGGCGCTCATCGCGTGTAAATTCCATGTAGACGAGGCTATTGGCTATTACCCTGCGATGCAAAAAAAAATCCCCATGCGCCCAAGGTGCACTTTATAACCCATCAAATTTTATGCCTGCCCAAAGTGGGCATAAAGTCTTCCCACGCAACAAGGGCTCAACTTCAAAACAAAAAAAGACCTGCTTTTCTGTGGGTCCTCCTACTTCCTCCTCACGTTACTAAGTAGGAAGAACCACAGAAAGCAACATGCAAAAAAAAAAGTCTTGACGTAAGTGAAAAGAACCAATCGGGAACAGCCCTGCCGGGGGGGGGGGAGGGGGGAGCTCTGGCCAGGCTGTTGTGGACGCACAGCCGCTTCTCCTAGGCGCCCGATGCAGATCGCTAGGGAGGCACAAATTATCCATGGCGCGTCCCTTTTAGTGCGGCAGCTCATTTGTGTATTGTTTCGAGCATCCAGGAGAGGTGAATGTACACACATTCAAAGACATGCACCTACTGTGGACGCACATTTTTTTACACACATGATATTGCATTGACCTGAAAGTGTGTAAGGGAGTGGAGGGAGTTATGGAGAATCTTAGGCAAGTCCGGGCATTAGTCTGCCTAAGGGAATGCTAGATAAAGGCCCAGTATAGGCATTCACACCTGGGTTTAGTCGGTTTCTTCTAGGGAAGACTGGAGGCTACGCAACCTGGAGGAAACAAACAGGCCGATTTTCAAAGCCCTACGTGTGGCAAAATGGGGAGATATGCGTGTGGCTGGGCCACAGCCTCGCACGTATCTCCCGGTGTGCGCATTGCAAAGGCTTTAGGAGAAAGGGGCGGGGTCTGGGTAGAGCATAGGTGAGCCACGACAGCGCCATCAGGCAGTGTCCCGCACAAGCGCATGCTGGGATCTGACCGGCCCTTGTAACCTGCTGCTGCTACGGACCATGGGTGAATATTAAAACAAAAAAAACTAGGGTAGTCAGTGGGGGCCAGATTTTCAAAGGGGTACGGGTGTAAGATACGCACGTACCCCCCGAAAACCTGGCCCAAACTCCCCCTGCGCGTGCCGAGCCTATGTTGAGTAGGCTCGGCGGCCCGCGCAAGCCCCGGGACGCGCGTAAGTCCCGGGGCTTTCCTGGGGGGACGTGTCAGGGGGGCGTGTTGTGGCCGGCGTGTCATCGGTGGCATTCTGGGGGCGTGGCCGCAGCCTCTGGACCAGCCCCGGACTGGACCCTGATGCGCCGGCGGCCAGCCCAATGCGCGCAAGTTATGCCTGCTTCGAGCAGGCGTAACTTGTACAACAAAGGTAGGGGGGGGTTTAGATAGGGCCGGGGGTGAGTTAGGGAGGGGAAGGTGGGGGAAGGCCGAAGGAAAGTTCCCTCCGAGGCCGCTCCAATTTGAAATCCCGTGTACTCTTGTTCGCGCCTGGTGCACGAACAAAAGTGCGCGTGTGCGCACATTTATAAAATCTACCCCAGGGGTTTTAGGAGTTGGAGACGGTAGGGTAAAAGGGAGGCAGGTTAGGTAGAGGGTTTAGGAAGTCCGTTCCTTCACTGGAGCAGACTGGGAGGGAACTGGGGAAAAGGCCTATTGCATCACTGCGCACATCTACTGAAATCCCCCCCACCGCTTTCATGCGTGAGACGGCACTCGCGCACACGTGCATGCGCCAATATAAAACGGGGCACGCGTGTGCACGCAGGGAGCTGATTTTATAACATGCACATTTGCGTGAAACGCAATACAGATTACTGTCTAGGGCATATATATCACAGAAGCAAGCCTATCTGATGGGCTTAGCAGAAGTGGGAAGTCAGGAGTCATTCTTTTTTGGTATTGTACTAATATTCAGTCTTTCTGAAAGCAAGTATTTGGCTATATGGATGCTGCTCTTTCTATTCAATTACCTTTTTCTGTGCAGTTGGCAGTCTTTGGCTCCTTTCCTTTAGCGGGAGCTTACTCCGATGGTCAGAGACTGTGGGTTGCTAAAGGTTTGGTGGTCGCCCGAACCACTATATTGTATTTTTGGAGACAGGAAGTGGATCCGTCTTTCACATTCTGGAGAAATACTTTTTATGTTTAAATCTTTTTATTATTATTATTATCATAACAAACAGTAGGATAATAACTCCAATAGCATAGATCATACACTACAGAAAGACGCAACCTGATGATTTTGATCCTTAACACATCAGGTGCATAATAAACTCTGACAAAAAAGAGATATCAAAGAATGATATCCCCCACCCCCCATCCCAACTACCCCCCCCCCCCCCTTTCCATCATCAACTAACATAGGTCCATCAATAGGTATTCAGAAGCAGACTTCTAGTATGTGGCAACAATGAGTCAAGATAGGGAAGCCAAATATTCAGAATCCGTTGCTTCCTGTTGGGATGACTTCATTTGCCAACCAATTCCATGATTAAGAGATGATGAACAGCATAAATAGAAATAAGCAGACAAAATCTGAACTGGAAACTGCAACAAGCCAAACTCTAGTTCCGTGCAACAATGGAAAAACCTGAACATTAACTTGCCTCCTAAAATATCAAACAACAAAACTAAGAAATATAAAACATCATAATAGTGAAACCATACCAATACAAAGAAAAAATATTTCAAAACAGTTGATGAATATAATAACATTCAAAAGTGAAAAACTCATACACAAATTTTTTTAACTTTTTAAACGTCAATAACATATTTCAAAACAGCAGTCACATCAAATAACACTCAATAATTAAAACATCTAAGGATAAAAAAAAAACAACCCTGCTCTCCATACCAGGGAATTTTTTATTTCTAGTCATCCAAAGATTGTCATAAATTAGTTGGGGTAGGGGAAGGTGAACACAAACTTTCTTCTCTCTCTCTCACATACATACACTCTCCAACACATGCATATTCTCTGTCTCTCTCTCCAAGAGCAGGACCAGCTTTTACTGCACCCAGGGCAGATATTCAGAATTATGCCCCCCTGCCCTGCCCCACCCTGCATACACACACATACACACTCTCACACGCAGATGCACCCTCGCACACATTCTCTCAGACACATGTGCACACACACTCTCAGACAGAAACAAAGACACACATTGCTGTGGTGCTGCTGCTTTTGTGCTCACTCAGTGAGTGCTTCCCCCGCCCCAATACTGCCACATTTTGTAAAGTTCTTTCTTACTGCCAGCCCTCCTACAGCCTGCAGCAGCCCCCTCCCTTTGCCATTCCCACCTCTTTTTGGCACCCACACTCCAGAAGACACACCGATAGCCACAGCTGGTGCATAAAGCTCACAAAACACAAGTTAGCCACCCTGTGCTAGCAGAATATTTCACACGCAGAACACAGACAGACCCCCCCCCCCACCACCAATTACAGAACAAAAAAAGAGACCATAAAGTAGAAATAGAAACTTGCAGGCAAAAAGTAAACTGGAAACTGCAACATGCCCAACTGTATTGTGTAGTGCAACAATGAAAAATAAAAATCCACCACCATGCTTCATAAAACACCAAATAAAATCAAGAAATATAATTATAACACTATACTAATAAAAAGAATAAATTTCAAAATAGCCGAAAAATAGAATTTCCAATAATCAAAAACTCACATAACTGTTTTAATATTTCCACAAACACCAATAAATATTTCAAAACAGCACATTAAATAACGCTCAAAAATTAAATCAAATAAAGATTAAAATATTTCCCGCTCTCCATTCCTGGGATCTTCTTATAGCAAGTCAATCTGAAATTGTTGTGGATTGGGGGGGATGGGAAGCCACACAAACTTTATCCTCTCTCTCACATACTCCCACACGTACATTCTCTCAAATATTCCCCACATGCTCTCACATACACAGGCAATCTCTCAGGCTGGCGGGCAGACTCTATTCATAGACATGCACATGCAACCACTCTATCATACGCACCCACAAACAGGCAGGCACTCTGTCAAATACAAACACACATGCAGGCATTCTTTCATATACACATGCATGCAGGCACTCTCTCATACACACACACACACACACACAAGCATGCAGGCACTCACATACCCACACACTGAGGCAAGCAGGCACTCTCTCATACACACAAACAGGTAGGCAGGGAGCCAGGGACTCTCTCATATACACATGCATGCAGGCAGGCAGCCAGGCACTCTCATACAAACACTCACATGTAGGCAGGCAGCCAGGAACTCTCTCATACATGCAGGCAGGCAACCAGGCACTCTCTCATACACACACACACACATGCACAGGCAGCCAGGCACTCTCTCTTACACACACACCGAAGCAGGCAGGCATTCTCTCATAAACATGTAAACAGGCATGCAGGCACTCTTTCCTATTCACACACACAAGCATGCAGGCACTCTCTTATATACACACACAGGTAGGCAGGAAGCCAGGCACTCTCATACAAACACACAGGCAGGCAGCCAGACATACTCTCATATACACATACATACACACATAGGCAGCTAGGCAGTCTCATACAAGCACACACAGGTAGGCAGCCAGACTCACTCTCATACACACATACATACACACATAGGCAGCTAGGCAGTCTCATACAAGCACACACAGGTAGGTAGGCAGCCAGGCACTCTCTGATACACACAGGCAGGCTGGCATTCTCTCTCTCACACACACACTCATATATACAGGCACACACAGGCAGGCACTATCTCTGGACCTTGTCTTCCGTTGCTGTGGGATGGGCTCCACAGTGGCCTACCATTCCTCTTCCATGAAGGCCTGTGAAGATCTCATCATAGGACACCATAGGATGGGCTCTGCGGCAGCCTAGACCTCTTCTCCGGCTTCTGCAGCAACTCAGCAGATCTTTGTTTTCGGCTGTCATTGGGGGAGGGTGGAAAGGATGTGGATGTGAAAGCAGGCAGGAGGGGAGGGGGCGAGGAAAGGAAGAGTTGCAGCCCTTCCAATTGTGAACTCATCTTTTACAGGATGATTTTCAGTCCCTAACCCAGGTCCATTGGTTTGGTTGCAGAACAACGAACAGAGACCGACCATCTGCTCCGACATTCAAAGGGAAGCTACAGGTCCAGTCCTGATGGTGGCACATGGTCTGGCTGGCAAGTCAGCAAAGGGTGCACAAGCACATCTATAAGCAAAAAGGGCTTACACGTGTTTTTAAACTTGTTCATGTAAATCACCTTTACATGGGTGTCCCTCCCAGTTAAATTAGTCCAAGGCCCCGTGGAATGTGTTGGGAACCCTGATGGCATACGTAAAGGGACACATGCGAAAATCCCCCTTCCCTATTGGGTATTTGTAATAATGAAAAAAAAGTATAACAATATACTACATCTAATCAATGTTTCTCCTGCCGATTAGGAGGGGAAACAGGATAGAAGCAAGTTTCAGATTACTAGATATCCTTTTTTTTAATTTTATTACTCACAGATCTTCAATCAATAATGAAACATTTCTCTACAAACAACATCTGTTATTACTTCTTCAAACCTTGCTATCAGATAAGTATATTATATATTTTCAATTAAACCGTATACCAATCTTTTTATTTACTTCTATAATGTAATTTATTTTGTAACTGATGCTTTGTGTTGCTTTTGTCTCTTTGTTTTTCTCTTTTAGGTACCAAAATGTCTTTTTGATGCCTCCTTCTTTCTATTGGTGGATGTATATGCAAGTAAGTAATAGTTCTCTTTCTTTCTAACCTCTTTTGTCTTTTGCCTTCTAATATTCTTTCTTTCTTTGTATCATGATACAATATTTTCTCATAAACTAGCTTGTTTATGCATACGCTTAAGCCCAAATTTGAAAAAGACCACACGTGTAAAATCTGGGGGATATGCGCATGGCCGGGCAGAGCGCGCCCCCAAGCACATTTTAGAAGTGGCCTGGCTACGCTTGTATCTCCTGGTACGTGCAGACGTGCCAGGCCAGTGAAAAGGAGCAGGCAGGGGGGCGGGATAGGGCTGACTGGGACAGCGGCCATTAGATCCTGTCCCAGGGAAGCACACGCTGGCAGCCATCCGGCACGCCAAAGTTACTTCTGTTCCAAAGAAGCAGTATGAAAACAAAAAAAAATTGGGCAAGCTAGGGGTTAGGGGTCAGGGAGGAGAGGGAGAAGAGGGGAAAAGGTAGGAAGGGTAGTTAAGGAGTTAGGGGAATTCCCTCCCAGTCTGCTTCTTAATTGGAGCAGACTGGGAAGGAACTGGGGAAGCCCCTATTGCGTCACCGTATGTTTCTTTAGAAAATTCCCCCGTTGCGTGCGTTAGAGGACGTCTGCCCACACATGCACATGCTGATATTAAAATTGGCCGCACATGTGTGTGTGGAAATCATATTTTATAACACGCACGCGGTGACACGCACATGTAATAAAGTCAGTGCGTCCATGTGCGCGCGCCGGGAACCGCACATGTGGTTTTTAAAATTTACCCCTTAGCTTTTGTTTTTCCTTTTTTTTATGAGTCTTATTCTTCTCATAGTGAGCGGAGCTGGAGTGTGTTGAACCTTCGTCTTTCCAATCTTCTAAGTTTACCTACTCCCTATCTGTAACAAACCAATAAGAAAGACTGCCTCTCTATATGTGTCCAAGTCTTCTGCCAACTTTATCTGTATGGGACCTTAGTGTTCATGTTGTATTGAGATGTTATTGAGCTCTAACTAATTAAAAACAAAATATAATCATTATTACCCTATCTAGGCAAGTTTCACTTTTCTCTCTATTTTATTGTGGGTAGCATACTAGAGTGTTTTTGCTCTAATTTCCCATTTCATAGTACAGGAGTGCATGATTTCCTTCATAGTCATGCATTGATCTTGATCTTTACTCCATTAAAAACAGGCTTCCACTATATATTTTTTTAATATCTTAAGAAAAAGTCTCTATGGACCCTTATAGAGTCTGAACATGAGTTTTCTTAAATAAACAGTCAATGCACTCTCTACATTTCTCATAGTAACAGTGTAAAAATTCGCTGTCAAAAATGATGAGATCTGCTTAGGTTATCACCAGTTTCTCCAACTGTCACTTACTCCTAGATTCATGAAAATGATTGCACTCATGATATGAGAGAGAGAGAGAGAGAGAGAGAGAGTGTGAGAGAGTATTTATAAGGCTCTCCTAGTAGTCAACTATTTATATCTCTATAGGAGGGGCAGGTTGTAGCTCGAGGTGAGGTGTTGGTGGTGTTATAGGGTTTAGGGGCCAGTTTTACATGCAGAGTGAGATTACGAACTGCACAGTACACCTCGGTGAAGATTTGACATAATTTGGCGTGAGGAAAGTCTCACAAAGATGATATTTCTACAATGTTCTCTCGCCCTAGCTTGATGGATTCTATAACAGGGTACCATCAAGCTAGGCTGAGATAACAAAGTAGAAATTTCATCTTTGTGAGACTTTCCTCACTCCAAATCTTCACCAAGGTGTACTGTGCTGTTCGTACATCTCACTCTGCATGTAAAACTGGCACCTAAATCCTAAACCACCACCAACACCTCATCTCAAGCTATTAGTTGGCCCTTCTATAGTCATATAAATAGTTGAATACTGTGAAGGCCTCCCCAAAGGCTCTCTCTCTCTCTCTCTCTCTCTCCCCCCCCCCCCCCACACACACTCCCTCCATGCACACTCCACTCCACTCCCCTTCCCCTCCCAAACCCAGAAATGGCCAAAATGCAATTTGCAAAATTTATCGTAAATTGTGTTTCGGGCATATCATACAGCTTAACACCAGGAAAAAAAGGTGTAGTTATTTCTGCCATTAAAATTGTGCAATAGTATTTATTTATTTTTTTATTTAAATGTGATTGCACAGAGCGATATTGCCCCTTATTTTCATTAATCCCCCTAATCCCGCCCCTTCCAAAAATTTGATTTCACATCATGCATAGTACGATTATCACATGCGCCATAACGCATTTTGATGAAAGACCCCATTAGTTTCTTAGAGCCTTTAGATCAGTGCTCTGTGATGTAATAGGCACTATTTTTCTTAATAGGAGTTATTATTTCCTATTTTCTTTGTTTAATTAATTTTCCTTCAATATTCCTTTATTATAGAATTTATTAGGATCCTTTTTCTTAATATTTTTATTTTAAACTATGCTTCATTTTTAAATTCATTTTAGCAATTCCCACTCTTTTGGTATTTACTAGACCAAACTAGTGACCAGGATAGTGGGCATCAGCCAGGCCCACTACCACAACAACCCCTCCAAAAACAACAGCCCCAAGGAGCACCCGATGACACCCCTTCAGCCCAACCTCAACAGCAATGGCCCTCTCTCCTATTGCACCGGGATGATTGCAGCCCTGTTCCTTTCCTATTTTTTTTTTAAACTAGAGGGACAATGGAAGACCCCTTCCCTCCACAGTGATAATCAGGCCTACCTTATTTCTCCGGGCCCGATTCCCACGGGTCAGCCCCGAAGCGGTGATCTGCCTCAACAATGGAAATAGAACAACTCTGCCTCTACTCCATGGGCCCCTCCTGTTTCTTCAACAGAAACAGTCCTCCCACTCAGCTAAGGGGCAGAGAATGCCCCTAACAGCACCTCCCATGACTCTGGCCCTCCCCTCCAGCATCAAGGCAGTCGCCAAACTTTCTCTCTTTTCTCTTTTTTTTTTAGAACAAGTTCAGCAGGTCCTTTCCACAGCAGCCGGCAACATCACAGCTCCACTCTCTTTCTTCTTGCAGCAGAGGCAATAGACGGTTTCCAGACCTGGGTTCCCTAAAATCATGGCAACCCGAAATCTCTCCTCACCAGCAAGGAACATTGCAACCTTCCCGTGCTGGACCCAGTCTCACCAATGACGATGGTCAGGGGGCTCATCTCTGGCAAGTATTATCTCTTTTTTATTTAATTTTTAGGCCTATTTACATCCCCCCATGCTTAAATCTTAATATTGTCCTCAACATTCCATTTTAACATTATAACTTACATTCCATTTTACATTCCATTCAAATATAACATTAATTCTTTCATAAAAGTGCAGCCTAGAAATATATTCATTAAACAAATGATACTAATCACTGTCATTTCTCAGTATCAACATCATTTGTGATTCATAGAAAAAGATTTATAATCAACTTTCTTTGTAACACCAGCTTAGCTCTCCAGTTAACAGGGATATGAAGTACCCAACTTCAATTGTACATTCTTTTAATACAAACATTAGTTTTCTTTAAGATAACTAAGCATCTTTCCTTTGCCTTCTCTCTCTCATGTTCTTTCTTCCCTTGATTGGGTTTCATCATCATTAGTGTCTGTATTTCCTTCTATTAATTCTTCTATTGGTTCTATTGAATCTTATCTACTACTCAAGGATTCATCAACTAGAAACCAAAGGGTTTCATTGCTCTCTACAGGCATTTCTGTAGTCTCTAAAACTTTTGTATTTTCTTCTGCTAATCTCTCCTCATCATTTGGCATTACTTCTAATGGGAATGGACATAATTTAATTCATTCCTGTGTGCTGTTTAGTCCTAGGGGAATTCTGTGTTACTGTGGAGTGCAGAATTCCCTCCCTGCGCAGAATTGCCATTTTCTGCACAGAATTTGGCAATTCTGCGCAGAAAATAGCAGAGGAGACCCCGGCATGCCATGAACAGAGCGTGTCCTGCGTGTGTCGCGGAACACACTCCATTCACCTCAAAGATGAAGGCCCTGGTGCACCGTTCGTGGCGAGATGGAAGGCCCCCGTGTGCAGCAAATGGAGTGTGCTCCACTCGCAGCAGAGATGGAAGGCCCCGGTGAGAGAAAATGTGTGTGTGTGAGAGAGCAGAGGAGGAGGGGGTGTGAGAGAGAGCTTGGGAGGTAAGAGAGTGGGGGGGGGGGAATTCTTGAGTGTGGGTTTCAGAGAGAGGGAGCCTATATGAGGGGAGGGGGTATGGGGGAGGGGAGAGTGAGAGAGAGAGCAGGAGGGTGTGAGAGAGCATGGGAGGTAAGAGAGTGGGGGGTGGGGGATGCTTGAGTGTGGGTTTCAGAGAGAGGGAGCCTATATGAGGAGATTGTGAAGGAGTGTGAATGTGTTTGAGAGATTGGGAGCTCGTGTGTATGAAAAAGGGATCATATGTATGTGAGGGTGCTAGCCTGTGTGAAGGGATTGTGTATGTGTGAGACAGAGCCTGTGTGAATGGGTGCATGAGAAAGAGACATAGGTAGCTTGTGTGAGGATGTATGTGTGTGAGAGAAAGGGAGCTTGTGTGAGTGTGTATGCAAGAAAGAGGGCCCTGAATGAGGGGATGTGTGTGTGTGCGAGAGAATGAGGGAGCCTGTATGAGGGTGTGTGTATTTGTACTAGAGGGAGCATCTGTGTGAGAGAGGGAGGGACAGAGGGAGCCTGTGTGAGGGGCAGTACTGAGAATGAGGTCAAACTCTGGGACTGGTAATAGAGTGGAAGGGGTTGAGCCTAGCGGTGGAGGGGAGAGATACTGGCAGGTGAAGGAGTTGGGGCCTGAGAGAACAAAGTGGCCAGGGGAGTAGGGAGAGCGAATGGAAGGGACACTCTTACAGTGAATTTCTAAGGAAATTCTGCTCAAAATATTTAAAATTCTGCATTTTTAAGTAATAACTTTTTTCTGTATTAATTTAAAATATAATTACTTAAAGACTATAGAAACAAAATCTCTCTGAAAGGTTTTTGTGAGGTTAGTAGTCATTATGAACACTGACAAAAACCAAAATGACTAACACACCTCTGCCATCAGAATGTATTAATGCAAAACTAGTACTTTAGTGTTTAAATGACCTCATACTGGGCATCATCGTAAATGCACAATCGCATGTGTGGACTCAGCCATTCTTTATAATTATAGGTCAGTAGAGGAAGATTTTACAACTTTTTGCCTTGCATAGTGATTGAATGCTTGCATAGTGATTACATAGTGAATTTCATCTTCGTGATACAAAAAGATTTTTTAAAATATTTTCTTTATCAACTATTTTCTTTATCATATTCTTTTCAATGAAAAAGCTACTTAGCTTTATGGAGGAAACACATCTTAGCCCAGCGCTTAAAGAGGCTGTATGTAGAAGTGCCTGACATGGTCCATTTAAGCGCTGGGCTAGGATGTGTTTCCTCCATAAAGCTAAGTAGCTTTTTCATTGAAAAGAATTTGATAAAGGTAAAAAGTTGTAAAATCTTCCTCTACTGACCTATAATTATAAACAATGGCCGAGTCCACACATGCGATTGTGCATTTACGATGTTGCCCAGAATGAGGTAATTTAAATACTAAAGTACTAGTTTACATTAATACATTCTGATGGCAGAGGTGTGTTAGTCATTTTGGTTTTTTGCATTACTTAATAACTGTCATGTAAATTGTGTTATTTTGACCAATATAAAGTTTGCAGAATTTTAAGTTTTTGTGCGCAGAATTTTAAATTTTTTTGTGCAGAATTCCCCCAGGGGTAGCTGTTTTTATATTTCCTCTAGTTGATTTTATCCTATAAGCAATACCTTCTGGTTCTAAAGCTTCTACTATGGTATATGGTTGTTCCTCCATGTATCCTGTATTTTGTGATGCCCTCTGTGCTTTCTATTTCTCAACAGCAGCAGGTCACTCACTCATAGCAATGCACCTATTGACTTTCTGTCATAATGTCTTTTACGAATACTACATTTGTTTCTTGAATGCACCATTGATATTTGGCAGGCTGTCTTCATTTTTTCACGTTGTTCTTTCACCCATTCATCTAAAGTTCTATAATCTTTGATGTTTCTGTTTTTCTTTGTAGATCATGGGGCAACCTTGAATCACGGCCAAACATCAGAGAGAATGGTGAGTATCCTGTTGAAGCTTGTATATGGGCTGTCATATGCTAGCACACTAGTTCAGGTAAATACTCTATCTATTTTCCTTTCTTTTCTGCTGACTCAGGGGCAGATCTTAAAACCTGCGCGCAGGCGTAGATTTGTTCGTGCAACCCGGCGCAGCCCAGCCCCTGGCCCCGCCCCTTGTTCGAAGCCCCGGGACATCCGCGCATCCCGGGGCTTGCGCACGCCGCCGAGCCTACGCAAAATAGGCTCGGCGCGCGCAGGGGTAGGTTTTCGGGGGTAACAGACGTATCTTATGCACGTAACCCTTTGAAAATCTACACCAAAGTCTTTAGCATTTCATGCAACGTGCAATTAAATCTTTCACAATGAGGGTTTCCTTATGGATGATACAGTGCAGTTCTTCTCTTGGTGATATTATATATTCTACAGAGTTCTTTTATAACACTAGATTCAAAATTCTTGTCTTGAACAGAATGAATGAGGCTCAGGCATCCATAAAGTCCTATCCAATTTTTAACTAAAGCTTTCGCTGTAGTTACTGCCGTTTGATTTCTGGTGGGTATGGCTAGTGTGTAACGAGTGAAAACATCTGTTAGAATCAGCACATTTTCTATACCGTTAGAACTTTTTTCCAATATAGTGTAATCCACGGCTAGTATTTCTAGAGGATAAGGACCCTCAAAATAATGTAATTCTTTTCTCTTTGATATACCTCCTTTGCCAGAATACAGCGCTTGCAATTTTTTATCCATGTTTTTACATCTTTATTCATTTGTGGCCAGAAATAGTCTCTTTTCAACACATTTATGGTATTCTCTGTTTCCATCTGTCCCGCCATGTCATGTTTTGCTTTCAATAATTCTTCTTTAATTTCTTTTGGTGCAATGAACTGATATATCATAGTTCCATCTCTAGGATCCTGAGTTAACTTGTATCTAAATTCATCTTTTTTTTCTTATCAATCATTATCTCTGTTTCCAGATTATTTTTTACTCTTTTGTCCAGTCACTCTTATTTGGCTTATTTTGGTCTTTCAGCAATAATATCTTTTGTAAAATTTTATCCTTCTCTTGTAACTCTTTTAAACTGAGATTTGAGTAATCAGCTTTGATTTTACTCTTTATTTGCTTTATTTTTATTCTTGAACATCCTGTTTTAGCATCTATTAATTCTCTTACTTGCTCTGGGGTAATACACAAAAACTCTTTCCCTGTGTCTTCAATCTCAGGTTCTTTGTGTTCTGGGATTCTTGACAACGTGTCTGCTACCTGATTACTGGTGCCTGATTTATAGGACACGTTGAACGAGAACTCTACCAACTGTTCCAACCAGCAATGTTCCACTGCTTGTACATTGGCTGTTTCTAAATCAGTGCAAGAAGTTCTTACTTAAATGCGCTATAATTTCTATAATTTTTCTCGGATTTTCTCAGTCCTCTGCTGGTGTATGCTATTACTTGTTTTTGCCCTTCCTGTTCTTGGCTACGTACAGAACCTAGCTCTCTTTAACTCATATCAGTAGTCAATATGAAAGGCTGATCAAATCTTGGATACGCTAATATGGTGCTGATGTTAATTTTTCTCTAAGTATATTAAACACAGCTTGACATTCCTGAGTCCACAAAAAAGGAACATCATTGTTTGACTTGCAGAGTTTACCCATTATTTTGTGCAGCGGCGAAGCTATTTGTGCAAAACCTGGAACAAATCTTTTGTAATAGCTGACAAAACCCATAAACTGTCTGGTCTCCTTTACAGACTTGAGCATTGGCCAACTTTCTAGTGCCTTTGTTTTAGATGGGTCAACTGTTACTCCTTTTTCTGACACTACATGTCCTAAATAATTGACTACTATGCACATTAATTTACATTTTGATGGCTTCAGCTTGAGTTAACTTTCCTCTAATTTTGTGAAAACAACATCTAACCTTTTTAAGTGAGTATTGAAGTCTTTAGAAAAAATTAAGATGTCATCTAAATATAATAACAATATTTCAAATATATAATCACTTAAAGGTAGATTTTTAAAGACGCGCCAATTTAAAAACATGCGCATGGCACAGCACACATGTTATAAAATTCAGTAGCCTTGCGCACATGTATGCCCGATTTTATATCAGTGCGCACATGTGCGGGCAGTTCATGACTCACACATGTAAGGGGTGATTTAAAAAAAAACAAAAAAACACATGGAAATGCAAACGGCCCATTCCAAGTTCCCTCCCAGTCCATTCCAATAAAGGAGTGGACTGGGAGGGAATGTCCCTAACCCCGTTCCTACTTTGCCTCCCTTTTCCCATCTCCTCCCCGACCCCTAAAATCCCTCTTCCTACTTTTTTTTTGTTTTAAAACTTACTGGCTCTGATGAGCTGCAATAAGTTTTGCATGCCAGCCAGCTGCCGGCATGCACTTCCCCAAGACAGGGCCTAATGGTCGCTATCCAGGATGGCCCCTGCCCCACCCCACCCAGACCCCTTCCCCGCTCGCCACTTTCATAGAGCCCGGCACTTCCACACATACCAGGAGATATGTGCATGGCCAGGCCATTTTCAAAATGTGCTCAATGCACGCATGGCTCAGCCAGGTGCATATCTCCAAGTATTTGCGTGCACCGGTCTTTTAAAATTTAGCCATTCGTATTAGTTCCATAAGCCTCTGAAACATAGTAGCAGCATTAGTAAGGCCAAATGGCATTCTAGTCCATTCATACAAACCGAACGGCATTGTTACTGCCATTTTTGGTTGATCTTCTTTATTCATGGCAACCTGAAAATATCCAGATGTCAAATCTATAGACGAGAATATAGCCACTTGACTTAATGCATCCAAAGCATAATCTATTCTGGGCAGGGGGTAAGCATCTTTAATGGTTATGCTGTTCAACTTTCTATAGTCTCAATAGAAGTGAATACTTCCATCTTTTGTTTCTTATCACCGCTGCCGGTGACCTCCCATGGGTTTTTGATCTCTTTCAGTCTTTCTAAGGCTACCATGCTTTTTATGTGCTGCTTGAACTCTGAAAATATGAGGTGAAATTCCTGTACCACTGTTTGATAAGAGCTGATGAGCCTGTATCTATATTATGCTCTATCTTCATCATGTCTCCAATATCCGTATTACTGTTTGAAAATACTCTCTGATGATTTTGCAATAGCTCTTTCAATACTTGTGTCTGTTCTGATGTTAAATTCTCCCAGGCTCCTTTCACTTGAATACTTACTTCCTTAATGGTCTTGTTATCTTGAATGACTTCTGCTTTATAATGTTGTATGTTTACTGTATTACCAGTGTCCTGGAAAACAAGTGGAACTATTGCATTTATTTTCTCTGGTAAAGCTACTTCCGCTTATCCTAGGTGGTAACCTGATCATTCTTTTCCTGCATTCAACACTCTCACTGGTACTATTCCATTCATAGGTTTGGCTAATATATTAGCAATTAATAACTCTGTTGGCAATGAGGTTGTCTCTGTTGGTGCCACTATTACTGTACTTGTTGATTTTTGTTGCAAATGGGTACAACTTCCTGGAACAAGTTTTTCCAAAAGTAGGGGTAGTGACAAACCCTGGTTTCCCAGTAGCTTCACATAGCCTGTTTCCCAGGAGTGTGTTGCATAATATTTGTCCAAATTTTATATATTCTACGCTTCTTAATGGAATTATCTGTTAACTTTGCTAATTTCTTAAATATCCCTTCCAGGTCTTGCAGTACAATCACTCCCAAGATCCCTGTTATTAACTTGTTTTCAATCTTTATTTGCCCATTATTGTCATCAATTATGAATATGCATTTTTTAGGTAACTCTTGTCCCAAGCAATGAACATCTGCCTCCATACAACCTAAGACTGGCAGTTCCATTCTGTTAGCAGCTGTTGACTTAATCCAGTTAGTTTTTTCTATTTGGTTATTCTCAGAATGTTACTGGAGATAATACACAGTGATTGTAGTGACTTCTAAGCCTGTGTCAACATAACATCTAGTTTTTACTCCAGATAGCAGAATATCCAAAATAAGATACTTTCCCAATGCTGCTTTCTTCTTACTATCTGTATTTGTAGTCACTGATGTCTGGAGTCTTACTCCAGATGTGCTGGGTTCCTCTGTCGAACTCTGGGTAGACGTTTCCTGACTTCTCATATTGGCATTGTTTTTTAACTATTCCTTGGTTTTGCGCCATCCTATTTCTAGTATCGATTTGCATATGACCGGTTGTTTTCTTGCTCCGACAATCACGAGATATATGTTCCTGACAGATGTAACATATTAACTCTCCACGCTCATTCCTGAGGGGTGGTTTGCATAATGCTTCTTCAGACCAATTACCACTAGGTCTCTTATAGTCTATTGTCCTATATGCAGTCATAGGTCTCCTTTGTCTAACCCTATTCATTTCATCTAATCGTTGTGTTATTTTTTTTATCATTTTTGTCACATGTTCAAAATGGTATGTCTCTGAGGCCAGTTCTATTGATCTGACTGTCCCTTCTACCCTATTCTTTGACAATATTCTTAACGGAGGTTGCCGGTACATCTGGTATTTGTCCTCCTCTGCCCAAAATACTGCTGCCTGTAATAATTCTGGAAAGGTTATTTCCAGATGGTCAATTAATCTTTGTCTCATCTGTCTCCTTAAGCTGTCTTCTCTTATGCCTACAATAAATCTGTCTTTGAGCATCCTCTCTGGGTCCACTTAACAATCCTCATCCCTGTTTAATGCTCTTATTAATGTTTGTTGTAAGGCATATCCAAATGTTCTTAATGTCTCTCCTGGTTGTTGTCTTCTCATGTAAAATTCTTCCAGTCGGATGCTT
This sequence comes from Rhinatrema bivittatum, assembly GCF_901001135.1. Taxonomy (NCBI): domain Eukaryota; kingdom Metazoa; phylum Chordata; class Amphibia; order Gymnophiona; family Rhinatrematidae; genus Rhinatrema; species Rhinatrema bivittatum. The sequence goes on along the minus strand of NC_042622.1, from coordinate 168,468,504 downwards.
ACTGGCACTTTGTCTCCATATATTGGGGCAGATTTTAAAAGCCCTACACGCGTAAATCCAGCTGGATTTACGTGCACAGGGGGGTTACACACGCCGAGCCTATTTTGCATAGGCCCGGCGACGCGCACAAGCCCCGGGATGCATGTATATCCCAGGGTTTGAAAAAAGGGGCGGGGCGGTCTGGGGCAGGGCAGGGGCGTGGCCAGAGGCCCAGGAGGCAGGCGCAACTTGTAAAACAAAGGTGAGGGGGGTTTAGGTAGGGCTGGGGGGTGGGTTAGGTAGGGGAAGGGAGGGGAAGGTGGGGGGGGGGGCGGAAGGAGAGTTCCCTCTGAGGTCGCTCCGATTTCAGAGTGGCCTCAGAGGGCACGGGGAAAACCATTGGCGCTCCTCTAGGGAGCAAGGGGGGTGCACACTAGTGCACCTTGCGCGCGCTGACCCCGGATTTTATAACATGCACGCGGCTGCACACATGTTATAAAATCGGGCGAACCTCTTAAAATCCGGCCCTCTGTTTTTAGTCTTGGAAATAAATCTTGCAAAGTTCTCAATTTTAATCTTGGTGTGAACTTAATAGAAACTCTTCTTTGTCCTACTACATGGTCTCTCACTACCTTGAGCTGATCCTCTTTAGATATTCTAAGTATTTTTAATGCTGTTTCCGTTCTTTCTATCCGGTCTTCAACGGTAAGATCACCCAGCAATGTGGGTACACCAGCAAAGTCTGGAATCTTCTTATCTCTAGGCAGGTACATGGCTGTGGTTTGCATTTCGTCTGCTGGTCTTTGAGCGTAACACTTAATTCTGCCTCCTGCACTGCCATTTGCAATCTCATTTCTTTCCTATCCATGGTTAATAACAAGAATGTAGCGCCTAGTGCTATGCAAGAAATTGAACGCACAGATGACCTGGTATAATTTTATTTCTTCTGTGGTCTGGACAGTTAAAATTCAAATTAAGTAGGCCCTATCCTGCTCACAGCACCAAATGTTCACAATGAAATTAACCTTTACATGGGTGTCCCTCCCAGTTAAATTAGTCCAAGGCCAAGTGGAATGTATTGGGTACCCTGATGGCATATGAAAAGGGACACATGCGAAAATCCCTCTTCCCTATTGGGTAATTTAATAATAATAATAAAAAAAAAAGAATAACAATATACTACACCCAATAAATGTTTTTTTCTGCCAGTTAGGAGGGGAAGCAGAGGTAATAGAACAGGATAGAAGCAAGTTTCAGATTACTAGATATCCTTTTATTATTTTATTACTCACAGATCTTCAATCAATAATGAAACATTTCTCTACAAACAACATCTGTTATTACTTCTTCAAACTTTGCTATCAGATAAGTATATTATATATTTTCTATTAAACCTTATTCCAATCTTTTTCTTTATTTCTGTAATGTAATTTATTTTGTAACTGATGCTTTGTGTTGCTTTTGTCTCTTTGTTTTTCTCTTTTAGGTACCAAAATGTCTTTTTGATGCCTCCTTCTTTCTATTGGTGGATGTATATGCAGGTAAGTAATAGTTCTCTTTCTTTCTAACCTCTTTTGTCTTTTGCCTTCTAATATTATTTCTTTCTTTGTATCATGATACAATATTTTCTCATAAACTAGCTTGTTTATGCATACACTTAAGCCCAAATTTGAAAAAGACCACACGTGTAAAATCTGGGGGATATGCGCATGGCCGGGCAGAGCACGCACCAAGTGCATTTTAGAAATGGCCTGGCTACGCGTATATCTCCTGGTACGTGCAGACGTGCCAGGCCAGTGAAAAGGAGCAGGCTGGGGGGCGGGGTAGGGCTGACTGGGACAGCAGCCATTAGATCCTGTCCCAGGGAAGCACACGCTGGCAGCCATCCGGCACGCCAAAGTTACTTCTGTTCCAAAGAAGCAGTATGAAAACAAAAAAAAATTGGGCAAGCTAGGGGTTAGGGGTCAGGGAGGAGAGGGAGAAGAGGGGAAAAGGTAGGAAGGGTAGTTAAGGAGTTAGGGGAATTCCCTCCCAGTCTGCTTCTTAATTGGAGCAGACTGGGAAGGAACTGGGGAAGCATGTTGCGTCACCGTATGTTGCGTCACCGTATGTTTCTTTACAAAATTCCCCCCGTTGCATGCATTAGAGGACATCTGCCCACACATGCACATGCTGATATTAAAATTGGCCGCACATGTGCAAAGAACATCCAAGCGGATGCTCTCTCTTGCTCCCTTGAGCCAGAAGATACGCCTGAGACTCTTAGGCACATCATTGACCCAGCGTGCATATCCCTTGCAGTTACCAACAGTGTTCCCAGCTGGGAAGACGGTTGTCCCACGCCATCTCCGGGGGTGCTTCCTCCACTGGGCCCACAACTTGAAATTAGCCGGCCATCCTGGCCGGGCTCGGACCCTCGAGATGTTAAGAAGACATTACTGGTGGCCGTCCATGAGGACTCCTCCAATCTCTTCCGGCTCCCACTGAACCTTGGCAAAGCATCTCTACTGGGTACTAAGACCCCCTTGGAAGAATATTGGCTCAGGACCGCCCCTGCTCCAATGGCGGAGGCGTCAACTTCGACGATGAAGGGACGGTTAGGATCTGGATAACATAGACATGGTCTGGTGCAGAAGGCCTCTTTCAAGACATGGAAAGCAGATTGAGCCTTGGGGCGTCAAACTTGAAGGTTACTACCTTTCGTAGTCATGGCTGTGAGTGGAGAAGCTAGTGTGGAGTAGTTAGCGATGAAGTTTCTGTAATAATTTGTAAATCCAAAGAATCTTTGTAAGGCGCGGAGCCTACTGGCTGGGGCCAATCTCGAATCCCTTGGAGTTTCTCAGGGTCCATGGTAAAGCCACGATTGGAGATGATGTAGCCCAGGAATGAAAGATGGGTCTGTTCAAAAATACACTTCTCTAACTTTGTGTAGAGGTGATTATCTCTGAGGCGTTGGAGGACTGTTTGAACATGTGCACGGTGGGACTTCAGGTCCTTGGAAAAGATCAGTATATTGTCCAGATATACCACTACAAATGAGTATAGTAAGTCTCGGAAGATCTCATTCATCAAACGCTGAAAGAACACAGGGGCGTTACAAAGTCACAAAGGCATTACTACGTACTCGTAGTGGCCGTCCCTCGTATTGAAGGCAGTCTTCCAGATGTGCTCTGGCTGGATTCATACGAGATTGTATGCCCCTCAGAGATGTAACTTTGTAAAGATCTGTGCTCCTTGTAGGCGATCAAATAGTTTGCTAATGAGTGGCAGAGGGTAATGATCCTTACGAGTCATGGCGTTTAGCCCACGGTAGTCTATGCAAGGATGCAAACTGCCATCTTTCTTCTTCATGAAGAAGAATCCGGCTCCTGCCAGGGAATCGGAGGGTCTTATGAATCCTTTATTCAGATTCTCCTTAATGTATTCTGACATCACCTGGGATTCCAGAAGCGATAGAGGGTAGGTTCTGCCCTTGGGAGGCGTGGTGCCTGGTAGGAGCTCAATGGGACAATTGAATTTTCGGAGTGGAGGCAGGATGTCAGCATTTTGTTTGGAGAACACATCTTTAAAGTCAGAATGTGGAGCAGGTAACCCGGAAAGTGTTGCAGAGTTTAGAACGGTAACCGCTGGAGACACCTGTCACAGACAGCGGTTCTGGCACTGGGGTCCCCACTGAATTAACTGCAGGGATTGCCAGTCGAAGTGGGGTACCTGGAGCCAAGGAAGTCCTAGGATTTCCGGAAGCATGGAACGCTTCAATACAAACAGAGAAATCTCCTCTTCACGGAGGGTTCCCACAGTGAGGCGGAAGGCCACAGTGCGATGAGTAATGCGTCCGGGGAAGTGCTCTCCCTGGATTGATGCAATGCAGAGAGGTACTTCCAGAGGTTGAAGTGGGATCTGGAGTAGTGTGACGATATCGTCCAGAATAAAATTGCCACTTGCCCCAGTGTCCACAAGTGCGGTAGTGGCAAAGGAGCATGATTCTCTAAAGAGGAACACAGGGAGAAATAATTGGGGGCCAGTAACAGTAGTGTCCAAGCTCTGGACCCCTGTTGGGCTCAGGCTCTGCAGTTTCCTGGACGTAAGGGGCAGGATTGCAGGAGGTGTCCAGAATCACCACAATATAAGCAAAGGCCTTGTTTCTTACGTCGGAAGCGCTCTTCAGGAGACAAGTGCCCGCAATTAATTTGAATCGGTTCCTCTGGTGATGGAGGAGGTGCTGGTAAGGCCTTTAACTGGTGGCTCATAGCACGAGCTGGGCGTACGGCAGGAGGCCGGGGGACTTTTTCCTCCTGGTGTTGCTGACGTATGCGATGGTCAATCTTGCCAACCAGGGAAATCAGGTCCTCAAGAGATGTGGGAATCTCACGAGCAGCCAGCTCATCCTTGAGGGTAGGAGACAGGCCCTCCAGATAGATTGCCCCTAGGCAGTCCTCTTGCCACCCCAGTTCTGTGGCTAATGTCCTGAATTCTACCGTGAATTCAGTGAGCGAATTCGAGCCTTGACGGAGGTGAAGAAGATGGTGACCCGCAACTGCCTGTCAGCCGGGATCCGCCATGAGGCCTAGATGGAAGACTGCGAGCGTGGGAGCCGGGGATGCTGTGAACTGGCTGCGGCTGTGGAGAGCCCGGAGCTCGTGGACAGGAGAGCGAGGTGAACAGGGCCGGCCGCAGAGCGGACGCAGCCAGGGCGCGCAACACTTCTCATAGTGAGCGTTTCTGAAGTGCATTGAACCTTCGTCGTTCCAATCTTCTAGCTTGAAAGCAGAAATGAAATGGGAGAGATGACAGAGGATATCATCAGAACGTTCCCAAAGTGGAGATGCCCATGCCAGGGCCTTCCCTTCAAGGCATGAGAGAATGAAGGTGATCTTGGTGGTCTCATTTGGAAACAGTGAAGGCTGCAGTGCGAATTGCATAAAACATTGGTTGATGAAGCCTCGACAGAGGCGCGGATCCCCATTGAAATGGGGTGGAGCTGGGAGGACCAATGATGCCCGAGGGAGCAGGGTTTGAGCCAGATCACCTGAATTGGCCATAACAGAATCCTCTAGTTGAGACTGTAGTCTCTCCACCAATGAAGCCAATGCTTCCAGGGTTCGCTGTTGTTCTCAGACATGAGCAGCTAGGCCAGGGATGGCCTGCAAAGCGGGAGACTCCGCCGAGTTCATGGCCTTGGCAACCTGTTGCGCTGGAGGTGTACCCTTGGCCTGGTGCAGGATTGGTACGGACCTCTGGTCGGATCCAGAGAGTGTCTGCCACCAGGATGCAGAGCCCATGAGGAGACAGAGTCTAGCTGGAGCTTCGCCAATAGCAACCTGGGGTTTCTGCAGGTTGAGCCCTTGGGTACCCGGGCTGCCTGGTCTTAGGTGGGCCTCGTAGGATCTCCTAGAGAAGAAGCGCAGGGGAGTGCCCACCATGAACAAGGGTGCGCGGTCAATGTCCAAGCAAGAATGTCAAGAGGTCACAGGAGGCCAGAATAGAGTGTCCAAGTGGATAGTGAGGATCAATGCCAGAGTATCAGTCCAGAATGGTCAGCCGAAGCAGGGGTCAGTACCTGTAGTCAGTCCGGGAGAAGTCAGGTCAGGCAAAGGTCAAGTTCTAGGCAGCGGTCAGACGTGGTCAGTGGACAGGCAGAGGTCGGTTCCAGGCAGTGGTCAGAAGTGGTCAGTGGACAGGCAGAGATCGGATCCAGGCAGCAGTCAGACGAGGTCAGGAGCAAGCAAAGGTCAGTATCGTGAGATCAGTCTGAAGGTACTACTGGAATGGAGAGACGAAGGAACAGGAGACACTGGAACAGGAGATGCTGGAACAGGCAAACTAAGGAACCCCAGAGTGTACGACCCGATTGCCAAGGCAAGGAAGTGGTGTCTGACCACTTCCTTAAATCCTGCCATCAATCAGGGCGCACCGCGGAGCTGGGAGCTGCCCTTGGCCCTTTAAGAGGCCAAGCAGTCCCCGCGCAAATGCCTAGGGGCAGGGCCAACGCCATGGAGGACGCCAAGCCCCGCCATGAGGCCTAGACGTAAGACTGGAAGCGGGGGAGCCGGGGATGCCGTGAACTGGCTGCGGCTGCGGAAGAGGAAAGCCTGGAGCACGTGGACAGGAGAGCGAGGTGAGCAGGGCCGGCCGTGGAGCGGACGCGGCCGGGGCGTGCAACACTTCTCATAGTGAGTGTTTCTGAAGTGCATTGAACCTTCGTCTTTCCAATCTTCTAGCTTTACCTACTCCCTATCTGTAACAAACCAATAAGAGAGACTGCCTCCCTATACGTGTCCAGGTCTTCTGCCAGCTATATCTGTATTTGACCACAGTGTTCCTGTTGTATCTAGATGTTACTGTGCTCTAACTAATTAAAAACAAAAGATAATCATTATTCCCCTATCTAGGCAAGTTTCACTTTTCTCTATATTTTATTGTGGGTAGCATAGTAGATAGAATGTGCTTGCTATAATTTCCCAATAATACAGGAGTGCACAATTTCCTTCGCAGTCATGCATGGATCGTGAACTTTACTCCATTAAAGACAGGCTTCCACTTAACTGTACAGACTATGTCTGTACTATATATTTTTTGAATATCTCAAGATAAAGGGGCAGATTTTCAAAGGCTACGCGCGTAACCCGAGAAAATCTGCCCCTGCGCGTGCCAAGCCTATTTTGCATAGCCTTGGTGGCGCGCGCAAGCCCCGGGATGCACGTATGTCCCGGGGCTTCAAAAAAGGGGCGAGAAGGGGTGGGTCCGGGGATGTGGCGGTGGTCCTGGGTTGCGCAAACAAATCTGCGCCCGCGCGCAGGTTTTAAAATCTGCCCCAAAGTCTCTGTAGACCCTTATAGAGTTTGAGCATGAGTTTTCTTAAATAGTCAATGCACTCTCTCTACATTTCTCATAGTAACAGTGCATAAATTCACTGTCAAAAATGTTTAATTGTTCACACTCTCACTAATAAAGCTGTCATTAAGTACTCACGGGACAGCTATTTCTTTAATATTTCCTAAACCATTTCGGGCCTTACCATAACTGAAGGCACCAACATTTAACAAAATAGGGGTTTTTTTATATTATATTTTATATTTGCCTACCCTCTTGCATATTCTTATAATGCTTGCCAAATTCTAAATTCTTATACTCATCTAAGCAGATTAGAGCCAGTCTTGTAAAGAGCACTTGGGTTCTCACCAGTTTCTGCAACTGTCATTTAGTTTCTCAGAGCCTTTAGATCGGTGCTCTGTGATGTAATGGGCACTATATTTCTCAATAGGCATTATTATTTACTATTTTCTTTGTTTCATTAATTTTCCTTCGACATTCCTTTATTATAAAATTTATTAGGATCCTTTTCCTTAATCTTTTTATTTTAAACTATGCTTCATTTTAAAATTCATTTTACTGCTTCGGCTTTTACAGTTGTTATTATTACGCCGACCTTATCACTGGCAACTAAGGAAGCCAACGTGATGTCAAAATTAGATACGGCTTGAGAATTTTGGTCATTGCTATAGCGATTCCCGCTCTTTTGGTGTTTACTAGACCAAACTAGTGACCATAGGGGTCTCTGGAATGCACCAAATGTCTACATAGCTTTTATTCTAAACGGATTGTTATTATAAAAAGTATCCTCCATAACATAGAAAAATATTTCCTGTGTGTTCCTATTTTTGTCTTGCTTATTTAAACCTTCTATCAATCATTAAGTCTTCGGGAACTTTCTTCTAATTTTATTTCAAAATTAGAATCCCCTTCAGCATTTCCCAAGCCCCAGTCAGCCTTATTAAAACTCCCACTGCTGTTTGTTGTGAGAATTTTCTGTCCTCTAAACCCTTTTATTGTCCCTTTTACTGTCTGGTTCCTATCCGGGCTATTTTATAAGTTTTAAATTGTTCTGGAGTTAAGGAAGTGATGTCTATCTGGTATTCAACCTCTTCTCACCTGGACATTACTTTTATTTATTTTTAATTTTTCCTAATTTTGGTTATTTTCACCTCTGGGATTACCGTTACCCTGCTGACATCACTCATGGCATATTCAGGACTGGCTTAACGGTCATGTCCCAGTCTGTACGCTCCTACTTTCTCCCAAATGTCCTGTTGTTACTAATTTTTTTTTCTTAATGGCCATGCTGCTAAATTGCAGAGGAGAGTAAGTTACTGGCAGTGACCGCCCTCGGTAACACAGCTGACCAGTGCCGTCCAGCTGATTCTCCTTGCTACTCTCTCTCTCTGTCTCTGGCCTGACGCTGGTTTTTCTCCCTTCTTCTTTTTATTTTTTTCAAGTGAAGCATCGATAGATATTGGTAGTTGCAGTCGTTTGGAACAATCGCGGCCCTAACTCCCCATCAGCAGCAGCTATCGTACTAAAGACGACCACCATGGCGCTCCTTCCACTCCAGAACCCCTTCCCCCTCGCCCCCATCACCAGGAAATCGAAGCTCCACTGCCCCTCTTCTCCCAACTTTAATTTAAAAGTATGCGGCTCCTCCCCATCGGGATCGACGGCGGCAGCCAGGCCCCACTACCATGACGACCCCTCCAATAACAACAGCCCCGAAGGCACCCCTTCAGCCCAACCTCAACAGCAACGGCCCTCTCTCCTATGGTGCCGGGACCATCGCGGCCCTGTTCCTTTCCTTTTTTTTTTTTTTTAACTAGGGGGGGCGATGGAAGACCCCCCCTTCCCTCCTCAGCGATCATCAGGCCTACCCTACTTCTCCGGCCCGATTCTTGCGGCGTCAGCCCCGAAGTGGCGCTCGGCCTCAACTCTGCCTCTACTCCACAGGCCCCTCCTGTTTCTTCAACAGAAACAGTCCCTCCTGCTCAGCTAAGGGGCAGAGAAATGCCCCTAACAGCACCTCAGCGACTCTGGCTCACCCCTCCAGCATCGAGGCAGTCGCAGCAACTTCCTCTCTTTTCTCTTTTTTTTTAAACAAGTTCAGTGGGTCCTTTCCGCGGCGGCCGGCATCATCACAGCTCCACTCTCTTTCCTCTTGCGGCAGAGGCAACCGATGGTTTTCAGACCCGGGCTCCTGAAAATCGCAGTGACCTGAGAGCCCTCCTCACCGGCAAGGAACATCACAACCCCTCCCGCCCCCCTTGCTGGACCCAGTCTCACCAACTACGATGGTCAGGGGGCTCAGCTCTGGCAAGTATCTCTTTTTTATTTACTTTTTAGGCCTATTTACACTCGCAACAGAGGTTACTTCACCTGCCAGCAAGTTGTAGCTCAGGCAGGAGAAGGGAAGTGGGAGGAGTTGCTACCCTTTGATTGTGCAAAACCCAAAACTGATTAATTGTATGGTGTATATATATATGGTATAAATTTCGAACAGATTGTAATTCCTCTAATGTGATTTATCTCCTGCAATGTCCTTGTCCTCAATTGTATTTTGGACGTACATCCAGAGCAATCAAGATCCGATTAAGAGAACATTGGAGTCGTCTACACACTCAAAATTTAGAGGCTCCTATGGTTAGACATTGTTTGCAAACTAATCATGGTTTTGAACATCTAAGATGGACCATTTTAGAAATGGTACAAATGTCAAATAGGGGAGGTGATTTACGTGCTCTTTTGAATTACAGAGAACAACCCTGGATCTACAATTTATCACATCAATTTCCCTATGGAATGAACGATAGTATTGAATGGATGACGTTGATTTGAATGGGTTGGAGGGCTCATTTCATTGGTTCCCCTAGAAGTCTGTCACGGATTGGTTGAGAGTTAGTTCAAGGAGTGTTATAAAATGGAGGGTGTTTAAAGGGTGGATCCTTCTTGGAAACGCTATGGCCATGTTTAAATGCGGGTGTAGTAACTGGAGCTATGACACGTATGTATTTGTTAGAGAACTGGCTCCTGAAGAAGGGAGGAGTTAGCAATCTGTTATGGAACTGCTCCTGTGGAAGGAAGAGATAGCAATCTTGTTGTGGATCTGCTAGGGAGTTAGCGATCTGTTATGGACTAGCTCCTGAGGAAGGAGGAGTTAGCAAACTGTTATGAATAGCTCCTGTAGAGGGAGTAGTAAACAATGTTTAGGGTTAGACTGCGGAGTAGCAATCTGTATGAATCTGTTGCTGAAGACTCCTGATGGAGAAGGAGTAGCAATCTGTTACCAGCAGAGTGCTTGGAGAGGGCACTCTCCAAGCTGTAGAGGAATGTAGATAGGTGAATCCTTGGGCCGATGGCAGATGACTGCGCCCCCAGGAGGATATCCTGAGAGGGACCACTGGCTAGGCTTGAGTACAGAGACAGACACAGATAATTCTTTTATTAGACAGGTTAGTAGAACCACCAGAGGTGGCAGTAGTGAGCTGATATGCCCGGCAGGGCTGAAGTCCCTCAGGTACTGGAACAGCGATCCCAGGGTTGCTGAGCTGTAGCGAAACTATAGATAGTGAGTAGACAGGGTATGCTGTGTTCATAGCCAGAACTAGATGACAAAACTCACATAAGGTCTTTAGGAAGCTCAGTAGCTGAAAAGGGTTAGGCCCTCGAGGAGCGAGTACCTGGTTCCAGGGAAAGCTCTGAGAGAGCAATGGTAACTCACAAATGTCTGTATCTGCGATAGCTTCCAGGCAGTAGAGAATCTTCAGAGTGTTCAGGAACATGGGCCCTCGAGGAGCGAGTACCAGTTCCTATCTGCAATCTGAAATAAAGAAAAGAGAGCGAGGTCCCCGAGTAACGGGTATCCCTGGACTGTCTGAGGAGGCAGAGTAGCTTGGACGAATCCTTAGACGAATCCTTAGACGAATCCTTGCTAATTCAATGTGTTAGCAAATTCTGAGACCTTTTATATTGGAAGCGGATGACGTCATCTCGAGGTTCACGCCCTTGTTGGTACATCAATCGGAGCGCGCACGCACGCCCTACATCATCAGGAACATGGCGGATCCGCAGCCTCATGCCAGTCCGTGGACGCCGGAGGGAGATGGCAAGAAGATGCCGCGGCAGCTATCCGTCCATCAGACCCGGAGGGAGTCGCCACAGAGGTAAAGAGGGCGGAGTGAGGGCGTCGAACAACGACGGACGCAACAGTATTTCAATAATTTAAGTATCCATTTAGAATGTGTAAGTTAGTTCTAACGCCATATTTTGTTTGTTCTTTAGAAGTTGGTTAATATATGCCAGAGGACCCTGAGGAAGGTTTTCGAAACACGAGCCGTGTCGGGCCGTGTGTTATGAAACCAACTGTTAAATGTGTCCATTATTCCTATCTGGAGTGGATTAAGCATCGAGGCTTTATAAGATAAGAGCGCTTTTCTGTTTCATTTTAGAGCGCATTAGGGTGGTATTGTGATATATAAAATAAGCATGCACTAAGTAAAAAAAAGTGTGGAGCCCAATGATTATATTTAAAGGGTGCATAATCACTTTGGTGACATATGAATGTATGACTTCACCTTAATAAGTGAATGCTGTTCTTGGTTAAGAGACAACATAAAAAGCAGCACCCACTGTATTTGAGGTCTTTCTCACTTTTATATATTATCTTTAAAAAGTTTCCAAAGTTGTGTGGGGTTTTTTGCATTTTGGACCCTTTGATTGTGAGCATAGGAGGAGGAGAGAGCGAGAAGTAGGGGGCAGACTCATTGCCCGTGGCAGCCTGAATTTTTTGGGGGTCCATGGCCCCTGCGGTCTCCCCTGTTCTGACGCCTATGTACTGCTACTTCTGTGTTGCCTGATCTAGACAGACTCGCCGATGCCCCTTGTAGTATAAACAGGGCCGGTATTAGGCACCCTAGGCGAGCCTTGTGCCCACTGCCCCGTCCTGTCACGCTGCCCCCCCCTACCCAGTCTCGACCCTGGCTTCTACTGCATTTGCGCCCATTGAATATATGTTTCTTTGGGCTGTGAGAAGGATGGGCCGTGCTCGTGGCCTGCCGAATTTCTACTCCTTTGCCGCGAGCAGGTTATGCTCCACTCGCGGCCCCACATGGCTACTCTTCAGCACCCCCTAAGGGTCGGCGCCCAAGGCGACCGCCTACTTTGCCTAATAGGATGCGCCGGCCCTAAGTGTATACCACCTGGGGTAGCTGCCCCATTTGTCCCCCCCCCCTACTCCTGACACTGCTTTTATCCCCCACAGGCAATCACACACACACACACACACACACACACTCTCTCTCCCACATGCAATCACATACACATGCTCTCTTTCTCTCCCACATGCAATCATACACACCCTCTCTCTCACACATGCAATCACACACACACACACACACTCTCTCTCTCTCTCTCCCAAATGCAATCACACACCCTCTCTCTCTCACACATGCAATCACACACACATACACTCTCTCTCTCTCACATGCAATCACATACACATGCTCCCTCTCTCTCCCACATGCAATCACACACACACACACTCTCTCCCACATGCAATCACACACTTTCTCTCTCTCTCTCTCACGTGTAATCACACACACAAACACACACACAGGTTCTCTTATACACACACACTAGTAGACATCCACCCTCACAGACTCTCACTCATACCCACAGGTCCTGGGTCTCTTCTTCAGCTGCCAGTGGGATGAGGTCTGTTGGCAGCTGCTGTGTCTTCCTCTTTTTTTGGCTGCCACAGGATGGGCTCCATAATGGTCTGCTGGGCCTCTCTTCAGTCTTCAGCTGCCAGCAGGATGAGATCTACTGGCGGTCATTATGTCCTTTCTGTCTCTTTTGCTGCTGCTGTGGGATGGGCTTCACAGCAGCCTGCCAAGTCATAGGGTGGGCAGCAGCAGGAGTTGCACTTAACCAGATGTCATCTCCTCCTGCTGCAGGTCTTGGCAAGAAGAGCTCTGAGACTTGCCCTGTGGCAGCAGGAGATGATGTTCAGTTAAATGCAACCCCTGCTGCCAGGGTGGGGTGGAGGAGTATCACAACCACGTAGCAAGTTACCTGAGGGCTTGCATCAGTAGCAGCAGCAGCTGGAGTTTCCAGTCGCTGCCGTACTGTGCCATTAAAAATAGCCTTGCGTGCCATAGGTTGCCAACCCTTGATCTACCATAGGGGATGTAGCCATGCCCTTTCCTTACCTCTGCATTCCCACCATTAAGAAGCAGCTGGATTTGAACACATTTTTCAAATTCTGTTTTAGTGCAATGCATTACAGAGTCTCTGTTCAGAGCAATGTTCACAGCACAGGCTAGAAGGGATAGCTGATACCTTCCTTGTCTTTAGTCTATGTGGGGAAAGGACACAAAGAGCCTGTTTCAATTCTGCGCCTATGGAAAACTATCTTTAGTGGCTAAGACGCCAGATTCTCTTACAGAGTCTGTCCACAGTGATGTCGTTGGCCTCCTCTTTCAGTTTCATCTTAATTCAAAGGTGAGTAAAGATGTTAATTGCAGAGGCTGCAGTTTGACCTCAGCCACCAGGCGTGAGATGGGGCAAGTCCTCACTTCCTTTCTATTGGGGGTCTGAGGACCTAGAAGACCTTTCCTCTGTAAGTCACAGCTGATGGTACATTGCAAGGTTGGGGAGAGAGTCACAACTGCAAAGCAGTTAGAATAAGGGAAATCAACTACAGTTAACCAAATCAGAGACTATAGTGCAATGTTATTCACATTCAGCCCACAAGGAGGGCTGGGAGTGAACACCAGAAGGATGAAGGCGTAGCCTAGTGGTTAGAGTAGCAGGCTACAAAGCAGGGTTCAAATCCCACTGCCACTCCTTGTAACCTTGGGCAAGTCACTTTACCTTCCATTGCATCAGGGTCTAACTTACAGGGTCATTCACCAAATCGCGTTTGAGTGTTATTATAGGTGTTAGGGCCCTAATGCCTGTGATGACGCCATAATGTCCATGATAAAAACGCATCATGAAATGTGTATGCAAATTTTTTAAATTTAACGAAAAGGGAGGAGTTTGGGCAAAGTTTATGAAAATGAGAGGTGTTTAACATTATGTGCAATAGCGTAACGCATGTTTTTTAACGCCAGAAATAACTACACCTGCCCAAAAGGGCAGGAGAGGGGAGAGGGAGTAGACAAGAGAGAGAGAGAGCCTCTAGGGAGGCACACATATTAATCAACTATTTATACCACTGTAGGAGGGTCAACTAGTAACTCAATCAGATTTGTACATTGTACTCTCGACCTAGCTTGATACCAGCTAGATAGAGAGCGCATCAAACTAGGTCGAGAGTACAATGTACAAATCTCATCTTTGTGTACCTTTCCTCACTCCAAATCACATCAAATCTTCGCTGATGTGTACTGTGCTGTTCATATCTCTGATTGTGCATGTAAAACTGCCCCCAAACCCTAGATCAGTGGTATAAATAGTTTATACCACTGATCTAGGCGCTCTCTCTCTCTCTCTCTCTCTCTCAAAATTGTCCTAACCACACCCCTTTTTTTTAATCACAGGTGCTATTCATGCGAAATTTATAGCTAAATCATGAATCTAGGTCTTAGATTGGTAAATCCGCTGGAGATAGGGAAATACCTCCAGTATCTGAATATAATCTGCTTTGAAGTGCCAAAAAGTGGAATAAAAATTAAAAAAAAAAGACAGGTCAAGTTTTCTAGATATCACTAATGCATATGCATGAGAGAGGTTTGCATGCACCTGCTGCCATTGTGTGAAACCTATCTCATGCATATTCATTATGAAAACCCAACTTGTTATCTGCACTCAAGGGCTGGGGTGAATAGCACCGCTACAGTGAAAATGTGCTTACACCAGACATAAGTTACTTACAATTTGCATCCAAGCATCTTTTCTTGGTCAACCGTCAATGATTTGCACACACCACAGACAGTCCTGTGGATGGGACTGCTGAATCCTCTCATTTACTACTTATGGATATATCCACCTAAGTGAAGCAATCAAGCCAACCCACAATTAAGAAACCTATAACAATACATTTTAAATTGACAGCACATATAGGAAATGTGAGACTGGGAAGGTCTAGAGCAGGGCATGCGCTCAGAAACACACCTAATTACCAAAGACATCACTTTCATCCACTGCTACCAACCTTTAAATATGGGCTGTCACTGGAATCACTATTTGTGAATCCAAAACTGCTTAAAATCAGTAAATATCTGACACAGGCAGGGGTTCTCTGCTGTGCTAAGTGAAATTCTTTGTCCAGCCTGTTTCGTGTCCATTAGCTTTTCCAACTCATGACTGATTTATGAGGGGAAAATGTTTATTAAGAAGAAGGGATTAGCTAGCCACAGGTCCTGGCTACTCCCTCTGGCATGCAGCTGTAAGTGAGTGGCCCACAACCTGCAGCTCCTAGCCTTCAGTCCCTCTCCTGTTATGGCCAAGCTTTGAACCAAGGCTTTCTGGGGTTTGGGAGTTCTGATTACAAGGTTTCCAGGTCCTGGTCTGTGAATCAGAGCATAGTTAAAGGGAGAGAAAAGCCCTAGCACTACCTACTGCTGCAGGTAAGGAGGTGACAGTCCCTGCTCTAAAACCATACTCACCCTGACACCCACATCCAAGGTTCAACTGCACGTCATTCAGGCCAAGTGTAATGAGCCAGTGCAGCCTGAGTGAGCCTAAAACTAGGGTGGAAAGGGACATGTCTTATCCTTCATTGGTAAAATCTGCAAAGAGCTCGTCTTCAGCTTCTACGCTCCCTCAGTCAGCTAACAAGGACAAATGAAAATATTGTAACAATTATTAGTGATAAACTTCCAGCAGTGTAACTGTAAATCCCATTTTACTGCTGTGAAACCTAGAGATCCAGATTCCAATCCAGCCTCCAGCATGTCTCCTCAGACTGTAGTTGCAAGGTTTCCAGGTGACTCTTATATTTACGCTGGGTACACTGACAGCCCAATGTAAAACATCATATTATTCACAGGATAACATCTTATATCCAGAAAAGTTATTATATGAGCTCTTTTCATTTTTTTTTTCAACCAGAAAATTATTTTCTCCTTTATAATATTTAGCATATTTGATTAAGTTTTCATTTATAATTATTTTGTTTTTCCTGGTTGAGGCACTTCACCAGCCCATTTCTTTTTGATTCCCTCCAGTCCTAGAGCTCTGTATTCCTCCGCCCATCCCCTGAGCCCTCCAGTCCTAGAGGTGACAGGCTCTGTATCCCTGCACCCATCCCCTGAGCTCTCCAGTCCTAGAGGTGACAGGCGCTGTATCCCTGCACCCATCCCCTGAGCCCTCCAGTCCTAGAGGTGACAGGCTCTGTATCCCTGCACCCATCCCCTGAGCTCTCCAGTCCTAGAGGTGACAGGCGCTGTATCCCTGCACCCATCCCCTGAGCCCTTCTGTCCTAGAGGTGACAGGCTCTGTATCCCTGCACCCATCCCCTGAGCTCTCCAGTCCTAGAGGTGACAGGCGCTGTATCCCTGCCCCCATCCCCTGAGCTCTCCAGTCCTAGAGGTGCCAGGCTCTGTATCCCTGCCCTCATCCCCTGAGCCCTCCAGTCCTAGAGGTGACAGGCTCTGTATCCCTGCACCCATCCCCTGAGCTCTCCAGTCCTAGAGGTGACAGGCGCTGTATCCCTGCACCCATCCCCTGAGCCCTTCTGTCCTAGAGGTGACAGGCTCTGTATCCCTGCACCCATCCCCTGAGCTCTCCAGTCCTAGAGGTGACAGGCCCTGTATCCCTGCCCCCATCCCCTGAGCTCTCCAGTCCTAGAGGTGCCAGGCTCTGTATCCCTGCCCTCATCCCCTGAGCCCTCCAGTCCTAGAGGTGACAGGCTCTGTATCCCTGCACCCATCCCCTGAGCCCTCCAGTCCTAGAGGTGACAGGCTCTGTATCCCTGCACCCATCCCCTGAGCTCTCCAGTCCTAGAGGTGACAGGCGCTGTATCCCTGCACCCATCCCCTGAGCCCTTCTGTCCTAGAGGTGACAGGCTCTGTATCCCTGCACCCATCCCCTGAGCTCTCCAGTCCTAGAGGTGACAGGCGCTGTATCCCTGCCCCCATCCCCTGAGCTCTCCAGTCCTAGAGGTGCCAGGCTCTGTATCCCTGCACCCATCCCCTGAGCCCTCCAGTCCTAGAGGTGACAGGCTCTGTATCCCTGCCTCCATCCCCTGAGCCCTCCAGTCCTAGAGGTGACAGGCTCTGTATCCCTGCCTCCATCCCCTGAGCCCTCCAGTCCTAGAGGTGACAGGCTCTGTATCCCTGCACCCATCCCCTGAGCCCTCCAGTCCTAGAGGTGACAGGCTCTGTATCCCTGCCTCCATCCCCTGAGCTCTCCAGTCCTAGAGGTGACAGGCTCTGTATCCCTGCCTCCATCCCCTGAGCCCTCCAGTCCCAGAGGTGACAGGCTCTGTATCCCTGCCTCCATCCCCTGAGCCCTCCAGTCCTAGAGGTGACAGGCTCTGTATCCCTGCACCCATCCCCTGAACCCTCCAGTCCTAGAGGTGACAGGCTCTGTATCCCTGCCCCCATTCCCTGAGCCCTCCAGTCCTAGAGGTGACAGGCTCTGTATCCCTGCACCCATCCCCTGAGCTCTCCAGTCCTAGAGGTGACAGGCTCTGTATCCCTGCACCCATCCCCTGAGCCCTCCAGTCCTAGAGGTGACAGGCTCTGTATCCCTGCGCCCATCCCCTGAGCCCTCCAGTCCTAGAGGTGACAGGCTCTGTATCCCTGCCCCATCCCCTGAGCTCTCCCGTCCTAGAGGTGACAGGCTCTGTATCCCTGCACCCATCCCCTGAGCCCTCCAGTCCTAGAGGTGACAGGCTCTGTATCCCTGCCTCCATCCCCTGAGCCCTCCAGTCCTAGAGGTGACAGGCTCTGTATCCCTGTCCCCATTCCCTGAGCCCTCCAGTCCTAGAGGTGACAGGCTCTGTATCCCTGCCCCCATCCCCTGAGCCCTCCAATCCTAGAGGTGACAGGCTCTGTATCCCTGCCCCCATCCCCTGAGCCCTCCAATCCTAGAGGTGACAGGCTCTGTATCCCTCTGCCCATCCCCTGAGCCCTCCAGTCCTAGAGGTGACAGGCTCTGTATCCCTGTGCCCATCCCCTGAGCCCTCCAGTCCTAGAGGTGACAGGCTCTGTATCCCTCTGCCCATCCCCTGAGCCCTCCAGTCCTAGAGGTGACAGGCTCTGTATCCCTGCCCCCATCCCCTGAGCTCTCCAGTCCTAGAGGTGAGAGGCTCTGTCTCCCTGCCCCCATCCCCTGAGCCCTCCAGTCCTAGAGGTGACAGGCTCTGTGTTCCTCTGCTATCTCTCAGTTCTGTGGGCAGCCTTCTCATCTTGATTTCTTTTCAATGGGTCAAGCATATAGAAACAGTTATAAATTATATAAGATAACATTTTCATAAAATAATAATGCCCTAAAGCACTTAGTTCTGATTTTCCCTGGATCTTACACTACCAAAAAATGCGCTCAGGAAGCAGTCTGGGATTCTGATTTTCCCAAGGCATTTGCATTCATTTTCAGAACTCGCCAAGACATTTTGCAAAACCTTCCAGGAGTTGAAGAGAAACAGAAAAGTGAGCCCAGCCCGTGCAGCCCCCTAATAGGCACCTTTGCACAGGAACAGGGCGACAGCACTAAATCTCCGGCAGCCAGAGCTCTCCCTCTGCTTGGCAGACTATTAATTTGGGGGAAAGCCTCCGCTCCCGGGCAGGTGACATTCCAGAGGGGAAACGAAAGAGACGCTGGTGAGGGCAGCAGCGACTGCAAGTGATAATTCTGAAATATCTTCTGAGAGGTTTATTCGTTTTCCCCCTTTGAAGTCACTCTTTGACTTCTTTCCACTCCCTTCAGGCTGGAACCTCTTGATTTAGTGGGCTCTTAGAACACAGACACTGAAATTAGTGTGAGCTTCAAAGAGCCGGGGAAGGAGAAAAGTGATAGGCAAATAGCCGTACACTAATTGTAGTCATTGATAACCCCCTAATAAATAACATAAGGGACAATGGTGATGGGGAGGTGGGGGCATCCCATCAGTGCTGATTTGATATAGGGGAAGGTTTGCAGATTATTAGCAAACTCCATGTTCCATAGAAAACCATGCAGCACTTTGGTGTGATCTGCAGTATTTTCTCTGTTAAATGTAGAGCTTATTTTGTAAAAGTCCTAAAACGTCACAAGGATGTAACTTTGGCGCTATGCACCATAGGGCAGACCGATGGTCTCGTAACAGAGGCAAGAGAAAACTGGCTAGGATTGCAAAGTTGGGATCTCAACACTGACCAGGACTCAAGATAGCTGCACAGTGGACATTCACCCTCTGTCCTGCCTATGTGGGCTGGAAAGGGTTACCAAACATAAGAACATAAGAAAATGCCATATTGGGTCAGACCAAGGGTCCATCAAGCCCAGCATCCTGGTTCCAACAGTGGCCAATCCAGGCCATAAGTACCTGGCAAGTACCCAAAAACTAAATCTATTCCATGTTACCGTTGCTAGTAATAGCAGTGGCTATTCTCTAAGTGAACTTAATAGCAGGTAATGGATTTCTCCTCCAAGAACTTATCCAATCCTTTTCTAAACACAGCTACACTAACTGCACTAACCACATCCTCTGGCAACAAATTCCAGAGTTTAATTGTGCGTTGAGTGAAAAAGAACTTTCTCTGATTAGTTTTAAATGTGCCACAAGCTAACTTCATGGAGTGCCCCCTAGTCTTTCTATTATCTAAAAGAGTAAATAACCAATTCACATCTACCCCTTCTAGACCTCTCATGATTTTAAACACCTCTATCATATCCCCCCCTCAGCCGTCTCTTTTCCAAGCTGAAAAGTCCTAACCTCTTTAGTCTTTCCTCATAGGGGAGCTGTTCCATCCCCTTTATCATTTTGGTCACTCTTCTCTGTACCTTCTCCATCGCAATTATATCTTTTTTGAGATGCTGCGACCAGAATTGTACACAGTATTCAAGGTGCAGTCTCACCATGGAGCGATACACAGGCATTATGACATTTTCCATTTTATTCACCATTCCCTTTCTAATAATTCCCAACATTCTGTTTGCTTTTTTGACTGCCTCACCACGCTGAACCGACGATTTCAATGTGTTATCCACTATGACGCCTAGATCTCTTTCTTGGGTGGTAGCTCCTAATATAGAACCTAACATTGTCTAACTATAGCATGGGTTATTTTTCCCTATATGCATCACCTTGCACTTGTCCACATTAAATTTCATCTGCCATTTTGATGCCCAATTTTCCAATCTCACAAGGACTTCCTGCAGTTTCAGGTCAACAGGGACAGGATGAGCCAGCACAAATGTAGCCCTCATGTTAAGACAATCTCCATGCCTATTTAGTAGGCAAGAAGTGTATACTTTTCAATTGGTTGAAGGAGTATTCCCCTACTTTTTTGGACTGGCCAACTCCTATAGCAGAGTCAATTTGCATGGAATATTGTTCTGTCCTTTTGCATTCTTCAAAACATTATGCAGTGTTTTGCCAGATTTGGGACTTGTAGAAATACTGCCAGAGTCACATCAAATATTGATGAAGCCTCCTCGCGAGCCAACCTCTGCCTTGTTCAGTTAATGGGCAGTAGACTCCTTTCTAAAGATGCGTTCTGCTTGATCTTATGTATGCTCTTCACTTTTCTCTTTCAGTGGGTGGGTTGTTTCAGCTGTTGACGGAATGATGTATATAATTTCAGTGTTGGAAGAGTTGTATATATGGGCTAAAAATGGAGACATTTTACATCTAAGTATTGTCAGACTGATACCATATATCAATAAAAAGAGTTTGAACTATAGGACAGTCTCCCCCTTCCTTGCATCATTTACCTCTTAGCAATATTAAGATGTTTCCATTAGCATGCTGAAATTTAATAATTTAATCTATTTCCTTTAAGACTCTCCCCCCCCCCCCCAAATAAAAGCAGTATCATGGAACGCAGCAGAGCAAAGCAGCTAAGGCGATCTGCAAAGATCTCCAAATCTTTCATCTCTTACCTCTAGGAAGAGGCTCCCAGTCAACACTCAGTAACTTCTGTTAAACTGTGAAAGAGCTCCCTGCTTTGAACATATGCCACCCCCTTCTTTCCTCTCCTCATTTCTTCTCTAGGGTGTGCTCTAGAGATATTCAGCTACTTCAAAGATACAAATAATCCCATGAAGTAAATGTCTTTCAGTGGAAAGTCAGAAAGTTCCAGAGCAGTGGTTCCCAGCCAGTCGGGTTTTCAGGATATCCACTAGTATGCAAATGTTCTCTCATGCATATTCATTGTGGGTATCCTGAAAACCCGACTGGCTGGGGGGGGGGGTCCCCAGGACAGGGTTGGGAACCACTGTTCTAGAACAAGAGATCATGAAAGGAGCAGACTCAGGCCTAACAACAGAAAATATTTCTTCACAGAAAGAGTGCAGGGAACGGCCTCCCAGGGGAGAGGGTGGCAGTAGAAATAGAACTCCCGGAAGTCTGGGACGTACACGAAGGATTTTTAGCTGCAAAGAAGTGAGGGGAATGCCAGAGATCGCGGGACGGGGGTCGGTTGCACTGCACCAGGAAGTAAATTGATCTATACAGTCTTCATCTGCCCTCATATTCTATATTTTTATGTTTCTCTGTAGAAGTAAGAGTCAACAAGAATGTTTCTCTGGATTTGCAAAGTCCCCTAGATCTGGACTTATGCAGTACCAGCCCAGCCTCTCACCAAAGGAGCGGGCAGCAGATCAGTGCCATGGATTACTTACAGAGGTTTGCAATATTGCCTCTTGCATTGGCAGAGTACATCCATCTCCTTGGTGCATGCTGAGGAGGAAGCAGACAGCGAGGTCATGATTGGAATTATGTGAGGGAGCTTCAGGTACAAAGGATTTCCCATCTATTTCATTACAAATTTCCTAACCTGCACACATCACTTTTAGTTCAAGGTGGTTTACAAATAAAACCATACATAAATTATATATAAAATAACTTAAAAACAACATCTCTATCCTTGCTCCCAATATCTCCTTTTTCTCATAATGCTTAGTTCTCAGGATGCATCCAGGTGACTCCCAACTCCGGGATCAAAACAGTCATATTTAATACAAGTGCCAGAGTGAAATGTTCTGCGTGGTAAGAGATTCCTGCCACTGAAGCCCATTCGCTAGCTCTCTTAATTGCAAGAACCTGTTGTCACCATGTCTTCAGTACTGTTATTACTTCTGAATGGTGTAACAACAATCTTCATGGAGTCCAAGAAGGTGGCTCTAGGAAGACTGATCCGATGGGCATTGATAATTCTGCCATGGCAGGTAATGGTCCTTCAAGTGAGCTGCGAGGCTGTGTTTTCCTCTTCGTCTGCCTGTCTTTGGAATGTGCAGACATATTACAGTCTGCTATTAAACTAGAACAATGAATGAACCACAGACCTCCTATTACAAGGTAGGACCCCATAAACACTGCCTTCAAAGTTCAGACATATCCCAAAGCTTAAATATTTGGCAATAAAGAGGAGGTAATCATGAACAGTGCTTTTTCTCTCTCCTGCAGTCTGTCTATAACTGGAGCCTCATCTCTCACACACCGTCCATCCATACATCGATTTCTTCTCTTACGGTTCCCAGTTAGTAGATGTCTGGCTTTGCTGCCATGTGCACTTTCACAAGGTGCTGATGAAGAAAGATGTAATTTGAATTAAATAAAACTAGCCAGTGGTGCCGGAGCATTCCTGAGTCTCAGCCTAACTAGGGCTGGTGCATGTTTTTTGCCTTGACAGAGCTATTTAAGCCCAGCCTACCTGGAGGCAGGTAATAAAAGCAGCTACAGTATAAAGCTACCTGTAGCAATAGCCACGTGGGGAAGTAATAAAATACTGCCTGACAGGTTATTTTTATAACTAGCGCAGCTGAAAAGCAGGCACAAGCTTTAACATCTGCGAACCCTGAGACACAGAGGGGGTAGACAGATTGAACTATGCCTAGATCAGACATCAGAAAACCCACCATGAACTTAACAGCATCTGACTTTTCTGAAGCAGAAGTGGAGGGGAGAGCTCCTCAAGACCCCCGCTGCACAGGACCCTTGTGGAAACTCCAGCAGACGGACTCCAGAGAAAGCCATACCCCCAGCTGTCCCAATGAAACAGAGGAGCTCAACGCCCAGAAGAGGACCAGGCCAGTGAGAACCAAGGCCCGGAGAATAGCAGCCAATGTGAGAGAAAGGAAGAGGATCCTGGACTACAACCAAGCTTTCAACGCATTGCGGTTGACCCTGAAGCACGACCTCAGTGGCAAGAGGCTGTCCAAAATTGCAACCCTGCGGAGAGCCATTCAGAGAATTTCCAGCTTATCCGTGTTCCTGCATTCCAGTCCAACACAGAAATGGCCCTGTAACCACACCGAGTGTCACCTTCAGCAGAAGGTTTACGGACAAGATGAAAACAAAGACTCTCGCCTCCATCGTTTTCAGATTCTTTCAGACAAGCTCCTACTGCCCCTGGGCTCCCGCTATGGAGATGCCCCCTATTTCCAGCAGTGTCTTTCTCCCCTTCATTCCAAACACTCTCCAGACACTCCCGTTTGCCATGATGGCAACCCAAAGGCAGACAGCTTCTTGCCCAGCCCTCCCTGCTATCCCAGCGGGGACTATCACATCGGGGTCAGAAGTACCTGTCACCAGAAGTGTCCGGAAAGCATCATGGATTCTTCATCTGGACTTCTGTCTTGGCATTTCAATTTCTTACAAGGAGCTGGATATCAGCACTCCCTGCCCCTGCATTGACATCCCTTGGCTATGGACGAGTTTCTGTGGTTAGCAAAGAGCTTTCCAAAACACTATAGAACTGGGATCCCCACGGTCAGGATCACAGGAAAACTGTTCAGCAAGAAAAGGAGAATGAGACTTAGAACTGAATTAACAGCCAGAAAGGGGAACAAGGGGCTTTCTAAGTATTATAAGCACTGTCTGTCAAGAATGACTTGAATTATTTTGTCAACTTGAGAGCAAAGCTCTTCAACAATCTCTTTATTTTATTTTATTTTTTTTGGGGGGGACGGGGGACTGTGGCACTACATTTTCCTCCTGCTCAGTTGGAACCAGCCTCCACTTCATTCACAGCTACTTGCGGATTCTCCCCTCTTTTCACCTCTCTCTCCCCCTTTCTGTCTAGCAGGGTCGGGGAACCACAGACTGCAGCGTTCTCAAGAAGCCAACAGGTACGGTGGGCATCATGCAGTATCCCCAGAACCAGCCCAGAGAGCAGAAGCCAGGCTCAGCTACCCATGTGCAAGGGGCCACCGAGCCATCGGGCCACCCAGCCCTCAGACTTCCCAGCTACTGTGAACATTCAGAGGAATCCTGTCCTTGCAAAGCTCTTTAGCAACACATTTGTCTGACTTTTGGTCTTAATGATGACGTTTAAAGGAACTGGAAGCCAGTCTCGGGGTTTCAGGTTCCTCTGGTGGTAAGGAAAGCAGGTTTAGGACATAGAACATGAGCTTATGGGGAAAAGAAACTTCAAGCTTGTTTGTTTCATCTTATGCTTTCATGTGTGCTCGTATGTTACCAGGTTTTTAAATAATAGAAATACATATCTTTCAATTTTAAGATAGAGAAAGGCCTTTCTGTGGGAAGGGGCCATCTTGAGCAGCTCTGGGGGTGCATTGACTCTACGTTTGTTTAGAAGCTCAGCTGCCTGGATCGGGGCTGGCTCCGGCTGAATCCGCATGACCTGGGTCTGCAGCTCCACCACTTACTGCAGAAACCAATGTCTGTTCTCTGTAACTCTGCTCCTTGCCCCATGGTCTGTGTCTGTATTTGCGCCTCCTCAGCCACTTTGCCAGTGATCTTGTCTGACTAATCTCCTTTTTCTCTGGTTAGAAATTTTCTCCTGCCTCCTTTTTGTAATTTTATATCTGTTTCCAGAATAAAACCTGTAGGAGGGGCTCTATCTCCTGTTGCAGTGGTAACTGGCTCCTTTGCTTGCTTCTAATGGCAGTTTCTGAAGTACCTTTTCTAGTAGGGCAGATATGGGCTGCTGCAGGGTCCCTTCCCCAGGTAAAGCCCAGATTCTGCAGGCTCTCTCATACTACAATGAGCAGCCACTGGGATACCTCTGCTCCCAAAGCTAGGCTCCAAGGTTATATTTTATGTCTCTTTTAATTGTGGTCAAGTTACCTTGGACAGAACTGCTTTTCTTTTTAAATCAAAATGTGGGTACAGTTTTAATTACTGATATCTCTGGAAGCATTTGCACCCAAATAAGTGTACCACAGACCTCATGAAGAGGGGTGAAAGTGTCTGATGATGTCATGAAGTGCACCTCTCCTGGTGATGTCACCAGGAGATGGGCCCCTTTCCTGGTGATGTTGTGAAGAGATGTGCAGTAGACTTGTGAGTTTTTGGTTTGAGATTTCATGCCTGTATCTGTCATGAGAATGTGTTCCCTGGTTCTCTCCTCTCCCAGCTTTGCTTTCCCAGCAGGTGGTTGTGATGGATGTGTAGTAGCTTTATGAACAAGTAGGGTCTGGGATCTCTAATGAAGCTGGAAAGTTGACTGAATGGGTGGTCTCTGCCATGTCTCCCTCCTCCAAACAAAACAGAAAGGACTGACGGTAAAAACCAATGCTCTTCCTGTTGGATGGCAGCTGGGTACCTTAGTGGAGATACAGGAGTTCAGGAGTACACAGGTCAGGGGAGGAAGATAATTCATGCACAGCAGTTCAGGAGTACACAGGTCAGGGGAGGAAGATAATTCATACACAGCAGTTCAGACGTGCACTGGTCAGGGGAGGAAGACAATTCATGCACAGCAGTTCAGACGTGCACTGGTCAGGGGAGGAAGATAATTCATGCACAGCAGTTCAGGAGTACACATGCTTTCTTATGAGTAGTCATTGCAAATAGTTTGCAGATCAGACTGGCTGATGACTCCTCAGGGCTCAGACTTTCTCTGTCTGTGTAGTTGTCCCTTGCAGTCTGGAAGAGCTTGGGTGCTGTGTCTGGCCCTCAGTCGCTCCCTCAGCCTGGATGAAAAAAACTTTGACATCACCTCAGCACCTGGCTGGCACCTCCCTCCTGATTTCATTGCTTCTTTAGGGAAGGTAAGGGGAAAAAAATCCTGTCTGTAAGAATCAATCCACAAACAATGAACATTAAATCAAATATCACATATAACAGAATCCCTTCATACCTTCCTCTGTTCAGCCCATCTTCCAGCTCTTTTATGTGGATTATTATTTTTACATCTTTTTCTGTAGGAATCTTTTAGCCTCCATGTGATCAGTTTCTGCTCCAGCGCAGCTGCTTCTCTCCCTCTCCTGGATCTCAGGCTAGGAGCTCTCCTAAAAGCTTTTTATATACACCTTTATTTCTGCTTAAAAAAAAAAAAAGGACAATCTACGCCTGTTTAAACAGAGAAACACACTTACATTGTCCTGCCTTAAAAATGCTAAAAGTCCTTTTTCACCAGATTGAGAGGACAAAGATAACTCATGCACAGCAGTTCAGAAGTGCACTGGTCAGGGGAGGAAGATAATTCATGCACAGCAGTTCAGAAGTGCACTGGTCAGGGGAGGAAGATAATTCATGCACAGCAGTTCAGGAGTACACAGGTCAGGGGAGGAAGATAATTCATGCACAGCAGTTCAGGAGTACTCAGGTCAGGGGAGGAAGATAATTCATGCACAGCAGTTCAGAAGTGCACTGGTCAGGGGAGGAAGATAATTCATGCACAGCAGTTCAGGAGTACTCAGGTCAGGGGAGGAAGATAATTCATGCACAGCAGTTCAGAAGTGCACTGGTCAGGGGAGGAAGATAATTCATGCACAACAATTCAGGAGTGCACTGGTCAGGGGAGGAAGATAATTCATGCTCAGCAGTTCAGAAGTGCACTGGTCAGGGGAGGAAGATAATTCATGCACAGCAGTTCAGGAGTACTCAGGTCAGGGGAGGAAGATAATTCATGCACAGCAGTTCAGAAGTGCACTGGTCAGGGGAGGAAGATAATTCATGCACAGCAGTTAAGGAGTACACATGCTTTCTTGCTCTTCTCAGCTGCCTGCACAATTTAGCATGTGTAAAGCATGTGGGCACCTTCTGCTCATTCTCTAAGAGAAAACTAGCCATACAGTTTATCTTTGAAAGTTAAATGTACCTGTGCAATTTACTGCTGTCTCCAAAGCTGGCACAGTATCTTATTTTATTCCACTAGATGGTGCTGCTAACCAACAATAAGCAGGGAGCTTGGAAACCAAGTCCATCTGAGGTAAGGCCCATAGCATCCCCTGCACTGCTGGATCACTGGAAAACATTATTTTCAGTTAGAAATATAGGCCAGAAATTAACCTCTTCTATTTCTATCCATGAAAGTTATATGAATTTAATTTTGTACATATAACAATAGGTGGATCACAACAAGAATTTTACAATTAAAGAATTGTCCAATAATAAATTATAGTTAAAACACGTCTAATGGTGTCAGTGTATTCTTGACATATCACTAGTGGGAAACACTGAACATTTTAGCTTCAAAACCAAACCATGATCATTAATCTGCATTCAGCATATATTTCTTTATTATTAAGCTGGACAAAGTCATCAGCCAATCAGATGTTTCCATCTTCTGTGTGTAGCTCTTATCTCTCCCAAAAGGTCTGCTCTACACCAAAGACAACATTCATTGCTGGGATTCAAACCAGGCCATATAATTAGGTTAATGGTGCTTCTTAACAGACTCTGTTTCAGCTCTGCATTTGTTTTGTCTTTGGGGGTGGCTTCAGAGGTCATCCCTTATACCTGAGTCACTAGGAAAACTCTCCTGCAATACCCTGCACAGATCAGAGCTCCCCCCCCCCCAAAAAAGAAAGTAAAGAGACTTCAAGTATTCCCATCTATTCCACTACCCAGATTCTTACCAGCTTGTCTTGCTTTTCATTTCTTCATTATTCAGATTTTTAATGGCTTAGTCCAAAAGGCCCACGGTAGTAAATACATAAATACAGATAATCATAATCATACAATAGGCTTAGTGATAATGAGCAAGGGGTGCATAAAACAACATGAAAATGCACGCAGAGACTAGCGCACATGGCCCTGATTCAGAAATGCCATGTGGGAGCCCACCAAGGTCCATCGAGCCCAGCATCCTGTCACTGATTACCCAGCAGCTCCCCTCCCTGGTGCTTGCTTCCAGAAGGAAGAGGTAGCCTTCTGCAGGCCTTCCTAGCCAGTTATTGATTTTACTTCTTTATTTATAAGCATTTGACATTCAGACTTTTCCTACGGTAGGTCCAAGACAGATTAAATATAGTAAGGAGGCACTGAGTACCTAAGTAATGGACACATACAGATAGGATACAAAATGAGGTTGATTGCTAGTGCATGCATTAATGGTTAATGCACCTATCCTCCAAAAACCTGTACAAACCTTTTTTAAACCCAGTTCTGCTATTAACCTTGATCACATCCTCCAGCAACAAATTCCACTGCTTAAATTGTACCTTAGTTTCATGGAGGGTCTCCTTGGTCCTGTTTGTATGGGTAAATATCCATTCCCTCTTTACTTGTTCACCCCTCTCGTGAGTTTATAAGCATCTATAAAATATTCTCTCAATCATCTCTTCTGTCTCTTCTAAACTATTCCAGCCAGGGCCGGTGCAACCCACTGTGCAAGCCATGCACTTGCACAGGGTGGCAGCCTGAAGGGGGCAGTGACCTGGGGGACACAGTCAGCCCCAAGATGAAGACAATGCAGCTGCTGTTGCCAACACTGGACACCACCAGGAGGCCAAGAATAGGAAGAGGCCACTGCCATGTGGCAGTTCCCAACCTGCCGCATGGTTGAGTGGAAGGAGCTGTGCGATCGCCCCATGCTCCCAACCTGCCACGCGGCTGAGCAGAAGGAGCTGCAGGGCTGCCTGGTGCTCCCAACCTGCCAAGCAGTGAGAAGAAAAAAAGGCTGTGAAGTGATTTCCAACTTTCCCCGTGGCAGAAGCAAAGAGGAGAACCCATGGTTGCCAGGAGAGTCCTTGGTGTGTGTTTGAGAGAGGGTGCCAATATGTGTGTGTATGAGCAGGATGCAACTTGTGTGCAAGTCTTAGCATGTGTGTGTGTCTGAGCATGTGTTTGCATGTGTCTGAGTATATGTGTGTGAAAGCAAGCATATGTGTGTGTGTATGTGTGTGTCTGAACATGTGTGTGTGACAGAGCATATGTGTGTGAAAGGGTGTGTGTCCATGTGTGTGTGTGAAGGAGCATGTGTTTGTGAAAGGGGGCATTGAGATCAAGCTCTAGGGTTGATGGAGTAAGAGGTCTAAATGGTTGTGGTATCCAAGCATAAGGTGTTCTCTGAATGCGTGTGGGAGTCCAGGTCTGCCATTTCTCTTCATGTGTGTGTCTGAGCATGTGTGTGTGTGAGAGAGAAAGGGTGTGTGTGTGTCTGAGCATGTATGTATGAGAGGGATCGTGTGTGTGTCAGCATGCATTTGGTATTTGAGAGAGATGTTGTACGTGTGTGTGTCCGAGCATGTGTATGTGACAGAGGGAGCATGTGTGAGCGCATATGTATGTGACTGAGCATGTAGAGGTAAGAGAGATCTTGTGTGTGTGCATATAAGAGGGAGCATGTGTGTATGTGAAAGGGAGCATGCGCATGAGAGAGAACATATGTTTGTGTGTATGTAAGTATAGATATATATCTATATCTATGAGAGAGGGAAGAGAAAGCTTGTACATCCCTTTCTGACTAATCTACAACAATCCCAGGGTGACTGGAAATAAAAAAAATCCCAGGTATGGAGAGCAGGAATCCTTATCATTATTAGTTATTAGTTTTAATTTTTGGATATTATTTGATGTGTCTGCTGTTTTGAAATATTTTATTGGTATTTGAGCAATTTAAAACAAATTTTATATGAGTTTTTAATTATTGGATCTTCCATTCATCAGCTGTTTCGAATTAGTATGTTTATACTATTATGATTTATGTATTTATGATATCTCTTGATTTTATTGTTTAATGGCTGAGGACTGGTGATGGTTCTGTTTTCCCATTGTTGCACTGGATACATAGTCTGCTTGTGGTTTCCAATTCGGTTTTTGCCTGCATGTTTTTATTTATACTTTATGGTTTCTTTTTTCTGTATTTGGTGAGGGTCTGCCTGTGTTCTGAATGTGTGACCAAGGAGAGGTATTCTGCTAGCATTTAGGGATCTTTAGCAGCTTGGTTTATTCTGTTTTCCTAATAGGAGGTGTATTGGTGTTTTAGGGCCTGGTGTAATATTTGCAGTGCTGCCTTCTCATTGCTGGGGTTCTTACTTTTTAAGTGCTGGCAGTGAGTGCTGTTTTCGTGTGGGAGGTTTATTATATTTTAATTGTAATTTACTCATCGTTCTCTGAGGATCAAGCCCACCCCCAACACGTGTTACAGTAGTCCTAATATATAACACTATTAAAGACACAGGGGATTGATCATATTTCATTGTATGTCTTTACAAACCATTTTTTAAAAATTATTATTACAATTCTTTACTGAAAATTTTTACTAAAAGTATAAAACGTTTATACAGCATAAAGTGCACACTGCCAAATATATGATTATCAAAACATATTTCAAAACACATTACAATATTATTTCATCCACCAAATCACAAATGATTTGTCAATCATACCCTCCACAAATGTACATACATATTAAAATAGTCCTAATATAAAATACCCAACACTTCTCAAGTTTCTCACTTCCCAATAAGTTCCCTTGTTTCACCCACTTGGGCTTCTTCAGGGGACCTCTTCCAGCTACTTAAACTGAATCCTTTCAGTTCTCTTATCCCGGAGTAGCACAATGTTTAATTAGTCCCTTATTGCGGCATTCCCTACACGTCCCATTGGCGCCGTCTTTAAACACTGCAAATCGGGTTCCTTTATTCCATCCGCTTAAACTATTTCAGAACAATACTTCATCCAATGACTCACTGCTGGACATGACTGAACCTCCTGTTGTCCCCCCGCAGTTCCTTAATAACACAGGGGAAGATTTTTAATCTTACGCTTGCGGGATGCATTTGTGCGCGCTACCTGGAGCAAACAAATGTACAAGCGATTTTATAACATGCGCGCGCTGCCATGCAAGTGTTATAAAATCCAAGGTCAGCGAGCACAAGGGGGTGCACACTTGTGCACGCCGAGCGTGCCGAGCCCTATGGGAGACCCGATGGCTTTCCCCGCGGCCTCGGAGGGAACTTTCCTTTCGCTCCCCCCCCCACCCCCTGCCCTTTCTAAATCCCCCCCCTACCTTTATTGCAGGAGTTACGCCTGCAATAAAGGTAGGGGGGGGCTTTGAAAAAGGAGCGGTCTGGGGGCGGGGCTGGAGGCGGGGGCGGTCCGGGGGCAGGGGCGGTCCGGGGCAGTCTGGGGCGGTCCCGAGTCCTCCGGTGCAGCTGCTGTGCTGGAGGACTCGGGACCACCCCCGGGACCACCCCCAGACCGCCCCCCTTTTTCAAAGCCCTGGGACATACGTGCGTCCCAGGGCTTGCGAGGGCCACCGAGCCCATGCAAAATAGGCTCGGTGCACGCAAAGGTAGGTCTTAAAGGGTTACGCGCGTAACCCTTTGAAAATCTACCCCACAGTGTTTAAATAATCCCTTGGTGCAGCATTCCCTACACATCCCATAGACACCGTCTTTAAACACTGCAAATTGGGTTCCTTTATCCCTCCTGCTAAAACTATTTCAGAACCATACTTCATCCGATGACTCTGCAAGATACAAATTTGTTGCCAGAGGATGTGGGTGGTGCAGTTAGGGGTGGATTTTCAGAGCCCTGCTCGCCTAAATCCGCCCAAAACCGGGCGGATTTAGGCGAGCAGGGCCCTGCGCGCCGGGAAGCCTATTTTACATAGGCCTCCCGGCGCGCGCAGAGCCCCGGGACTCGCGTAAGTCCCGGGGTTCTCGAAGGGGGGCGTGTCGGGGACGTGTCGGGGGCGGGCCCGGTCGTCGCGGCGTTCCGGGGGCGTGTCGGCAGCGTTTTGGGGGCGGGTACGGGGCGTGGCTACGGCCCGGGGGCGTGGCCGCGCCCTCCGTACCCGCCCCCCGGTCGCGGCCCGGCGCGCAGCAGGCCCGCTGGCGCGCGGGGATTTACGTCTCCCTCCGGGAGGCGTAAATCCCCCGACAAAGGTAAGGGGGGGGTGTAGACAGGGCCGGGTGGGTGGGTTAGGTAGGGGAAGGGAGGGGAAGGTGAGGGGAGGGCAAAGGAAAGTTCCCTCCAAGGCCGCTCCGATTTCGGAGCGGCCTTGGAGGGAACGGGGGGAGGCAGCGCGGCTCGGCGCGCGCAGGCTATACAAAATCGATAGCCTTGCGCGCGCCGATCCAGGATTTTAGTGGATACGCGCGGCTCCGCGCGTATCTACTAAAATCCAGCGTACTTTTGCTTGAGTCTGATGCGCAAGCAAAAGTAGGCTGATCGCGCGCCTTTTAAAATCTACCCCTTAGTGTAGCTGGATTTAAAAAAGGTTTGGATAAGTTCTTGGAGGAGAAGTCCATTAACTGCTATTAATCAAGTTAACTTAGGGAATAGCCTCTGCTATTACTGGCATCAGTAGCATGGGATCTACTAAATTTGGGTCTTGCCAGGTTCTTATGGCCTGGATTGGCCACTGTTGGAAACAGGATGCTGGGCTTGATGGACCCTTGGTCTGACCCAGTATGGCAAGTTCTTATGTTCTCCTGCTCATACACACATATTGGCTCCCTGTCTCACACGCATACCAATGTCTCTCTTGGCAGCCACAGGTCCTCCTCTTCTTCACTTCTGCCACGGAGAAGGTTGGGAATCACGTCACAGCCTTTTTTTCTTCTGACTGCTTGGCAGGTTGGGACTGCCGGGCAGCCCTGCAGCTCCTTGCTCTCAGCCGTGTGGCAGGTTGGGAACTGTCACATGGCAGTGGCCTCGTCCTATTCTTGGTCTCCTGGTGGGGTCCAGTGGTAGTGGCATCAGCTGCAATGTCTTCATCTAAGGGGCTGGCTGAGGCCCCCAGGTCACTGCCTCCTTCAGGCCGCCACCCCATGCAAGTGCACGGCTTGCACAGTAGGTTGCTCCGGCCCTGGGTAGATCAATAACTCTTCAGAATTGGCTGCAGTGCTCATGCTCATTCTTTGTAACAAAATCCCCAGTATGAGGTAAGAGCTTACCCAGAAAGGGGAAAGGTGGGAAGGCATAACTGGGCTCAGACTGCCTAACATAGGGGGGCATTTAGTAAGCATTTTTCCCATAGATACAGAATGGGAGAAAGTCTTTAGTAAATAGGCTTGATAGATAGACAGATAGATAGATAGATAGATAGATAGACAGATAGATAGATACACACACACACAGAGAGATGAGAATTTCAGAACATATTAACACCTTCCATCTCTATGCTGTAAGTGGATGTATATTATGTTACAGCTACACTAATGCTTGTTACATTCAAACTGAAGGTAATTTGTATTCAGTTATAATAAGTCATAAACACTCAATTTTTTTTGCAATTCAAATTAATGTAAATGTACAAGTCTAAACTAGGGCATTTTATATATTACAGACATGCTAGCATAAACACAAGAACTGGCAACCCGCTGTCCTTTTATTATTGAAAAATAAGTCGAACCCCTGATTTAGTGAAGGGAGGTGTGCAGCTGTATACCCATGAGTTCGGTACAGGGTGCTGAGGAGTTGCCATACAAAGTGTACAATATTTAATACAAAATGTGGCAAAAATGCAAAAAAAACAAACAAACAAACAAAAAAATCTTTGCTGCTAAACGTGCACATCTACAGTTCATTTTAATGCACCCGTAACGAAACTCAGAGAAGTGCTGTAAAATGGGAAACGCGAGTTATTTTTAATATCCTCTTTGATCGTGCTGTAGAGAAAAAGACAGCAGCAAATGCCCTGCGGGCGTGTGAGAGAGTTGCGGGTCTCTTCCCTGGCTGGGAGGGCTACCTCTCTCCCCGATGGCTGGATGGGGGTGAAGAAAGCAGTAATGGCACCGAGCTCAGAAGTGGGGGATCTGGGCTGCTTGGTGAGAGCTGGGCTTGAGTTTGGGTTTCGGTGGCTGGGACCCCCCCCCCCCTCCCCCTGCCTCACATGGACTGTTCCACTCAGGATCCTTCGGCTGGTCTGGGACTCTGGCAGCAGCAGCAGTTGCAGTTTGCAGCTGAGCAAGCAGAGGGGATGGTGTGGAGGTGTGGGCAGGAGCCTCCCCAGATGTGCTTCTGAGAGCAGCTGCCCGCTGCCTTCCTTAACCCTTTCAGCACCGCCGGCTCTCCCTAGCCAGCTCCGAGCGCCGGGCTTGCTTTCGCTTGCTTCTCCGTCCTGTGCCCGAGGCTCGGGTCTCCTCCCGGGATGGCACCCTAGCCTGCTGAGATTTCTTTTTTTTTTTTTTTTTTTTCCTCTTCAGCCCAGCCGACTTTCTGGTATATATATATATATATATATATATATATATATATTAAAAAAAAAAGGGAGCCGCCTCAGCAAGCATGGCCATTAACACCGATGCCCAGTTCGAGAAGACTTTGAGCGAATGTGGCACTGCCCTGCCCAGCGACTCTCAGGAGACCGAGAAGCTGCTCACCACCGCCGACGGCAAGGAGGAGAACGACCTCAAGCAGTCCTTCTCGGCCACGCTGTCCAGCGAGAAGTCCCTGGACATGGAGCAGAACGGCCACAGCCTGCCCTACAAGTCCGCCTCGGCGGAGCAGCTGGAGTCCGCCCCGCTCTCGCCCTCCCGCGTCAGCCTGGCCCGGGCATCCTCCACGGCCACCACCAACGCCCAGGAGCAAGCCCTGCCCAGGGACTACATCTTCCTGGCCATCTTCTCCTGCTTCTGCCCCGTCTGGCCCGTGAACATCGTGGCGCTGGTCTTTTCCATCCTGGTAAGTTGTGCGGAAAGCCCTCGGGGGGGGGGGGGCACAGCTGGGGGGGGGGGGGGGTCCCTTGCCTGTCACTTTTCTTCCCTCGGGAGCAGCTGTTCCGTTCCGCGCAAACTTTCCTCCTCTGTGGCTGCGGTGGGGTTTTCGGGGACAGGAGGGAGTGGAGCTCGGGGTGGGTCCAGCATGAATTTCTAGGGCACTTTGGGACCCACCTGCTCCTGATTTCTTGGGAGCCTCCCTTCTGAGCGGAGCAGGAGCTGTACTGGTAGTCCGGGGATAAAATCTTATTTTGCATTGCTCGGGCTCCGCAGCAGGAGCACGGATATCGGCTGCGATGGAAGCAGTTCTTGGGAGAAGTCAGATGTCGCCCTTTCCATCTTAACTGGGACACAAACATCTGGGAGGGATGCAGGTTTTAGTTAAGGCGGTGCTCGAAACAAAGGAAGAAAAAGAGGGAAGAAAGAATGTTGTGCATCCATTTGGGCTTGGTGTAAGCTTGCAGAATGACTATATATATATATATATATATATATATATATATATATATATATATATATATATATATATATATATATATATATATATATATATATATATATATAAAAGGGTTAGGCGCCGGTCAGGAACAGCAGGGTAAGGCAGCGAACAAGGGACGATCAATAGATTCGCAATCTCAGAAACAGAGGGAGACCTTGTACCATGGAATTGCTGCTGTCCTGGGAACCCCAAGCCTGGGAGGGATGACTAATTATTAGAGGAGACCCCGAGCAGGTGCAGCGGAAACCTTTCCAACCTTCCTGTGCAAAACATTATTGTTGGGAAGGGCTTACAGTACAGCGCTCCGATGTGCATATGAGTTGGAAAACCTGAAGCCGGGCACCAGCGCAGTCGGTTCTGCAGAAATATTTATGCAACCAAACAGTTCAAAGAAAAGTAAACGCTCAGCTAAGACAATCATGGTTATGTGGATGATTTGATCTTTTACACTTTTGAAAAGAACTCGAAGCTTTTTCCTTGTTCCTTGCCTTCTTACCTTTATGGGAAGTCTGGCCTTCAGCACTAAAAAGGGACGGATTCTGCCTTGGGGACCCCCTCCCCCCCCAGGCTCTTTCCCCAGTGTTGCTCCTTCCCTGCCCTCATCAAAAACCTTTGAGTCGTCTAGCGAGCACCCTCTCCCCCAGGGACAGCCCCCGCCCTCTCCCCCAGGGACAGCCCCCGCCCTCTCCCCCAGGGACACTTGCTGTAAGATTTCACGCTGTTTCCCAAGAGAAGAGCTGCTGTTGCTACTTCTCACTTCTGTAGGTGTCGCCAGCCCTGGGCGGGACACATGACGGGGACAGCGCCTGCTCCCCTCACAATCTAGGCAAATAAAAAGTGCCTGCTCCCCTCACAATCCAGGCAAATAAAAAGTGCCTGCTCCCCTCACAATCTAGGCAAATAAAAAGTGCCTGCTCCCCTCACAATCTAGGCAAATAAAAAGTGCCTGCTCCCCTCACAATCTAGGCAAATAAAAAGTGCCTGCTCCCCTCACAATCCAGGCAAATAAAAAGTGCCTGCTCCCCTCACAATCTAGGCAAATAAAAAGTGCCTGCTCCCCTCACAATCTAGTCAAATAAAAAGTGCCTGCTCCCCTCACAATCTAGGCAAATAAAAAGTGCCTGCTCTCCTAACAATCTAGTCAAATAAAAAGTGCCTGCTCTCCTCACAATCTAGTCAAATAAAAAGTGCCTGCTCTCCTCACAATCTAGGCAAATAAAAAGTGCCTGCTCCCCTCACAATCTAGTCAAATAAAAGTGCCTGCTCTCCTCACAATCTAGGCAAATAAAAAGTGCCTGCTCTCCTCACAATCTAGGCAAATAAAAAGTGCCTGCTCCCCTCACAATCTAGGCAAATAAAAAGTGCCTGCTCTCCTCACAATCTAGGCAAATAAAAAGTGCCTGCTCCCTCACAATCTAGGCAAATAAAAAGTGCCTGCTCCTCTCACAATCTAGTCAAATAAAAAGTGCCTGCTCTCCTCACAATCTAGGCAAATAAAAAGTGCCTGCTCCCCTCACAATCTAGGCAAATAAAAAGTGCCTGCTCCCTCACAATCTAGGCAAATAAAAAGTGCCTGCTCCTCTCACAATCTAGTCAAATAAAAAGTGCCTGCTCTCCTCACAATCTAGGCAAATAAAAAGTGCCTGCTCCCCTCACAATCTAGGCAAATAAAAAGTGCCTGCTCCCCTCACAATCTAGGCAAATAAAAAGTGCCTGCTCTCCTCACAATCTAGGCAAATAAAAAGTGCCTGCTCCCCTCACAATCTAGGCAAATAAAAAGTGCCTGCTCTCCTCACAATCTAGGCAAATAAAAAGTGCCTGCTCCCTCACAATCTAGGCAAATAAAAAGTGCCTGCTCTCCTCACAATCTAGTCAAATAAAAAGTGCCTGCTCTCCTCACAATCTAGGCAAATAAAAAGTGCCTGCTCCCCTCACAATCTAGTCAAATAAAAAGTGCCTGCTCTCCTCACAATCTAGGCAAATAAAAAGTGCCTGCTCTCCTCACAATCTAGTCAAATAAAAAGTGCCTGCTCCCCTCACAATCTAGGCAAATAAAAAGTGCCTGCTCCCTCACAATCTAGGCAAATAAAAGTGCCTGCTCCTCTCACAATCTAGTCAAATAAAAAGTGCCTGCTCCCCTCACAATCTAGGCAAATAAAAAGTGCCTGCTCCCCTCACAATCTAGGCAAATAAAAAGTGCCTGCTCCCCTCACAATCTAGGCAAATAAAAAGTGCCTGCTCTCCTCACAATCTAGGCAAATAAAAAGTGCCTGCTCCCCTCACAATCTAGGCAAATAAAAAGTGCCTGCTCTCCTCACAATCTAGGCAAATAAAAAGTGCCTGCTCCCTCACAATCTAGGCAAATAAAAAGTGCCTGCTCTCCTCACAATCTAGTCAAATAAAAAGTGCCTGCTCTCCTCACAATCTAGGCAAATAAAAAGTGCCTGCTCCCCTCACAATCTAGTCAAATAAAAAGTGCCTGCTCTCCTCACAATCTAGGCAAATAAAAAGTGCCTGCTCTCCTCACAATCTAGTCAAATAAAAAGTGCCTGCTCCCCTCACAATCTAGGCAAATAAAAAGTGCCTGCTCCCTCACAATCTAGGCAAATAAAAAGTGCCTGCTCCTCTCACAATCTAGGCAAATAAAAAGTGCCTGCTCCCTCACAATCTAGGCAAATAAAAAGTGCCTGCTCCCCTCACAATCTAGGCAAATAAAAAGTGCCTGCTCTCCTCACAATCTAGGCAAATAAAAAGTGCCTGCTCCCCTCACAATCTAGGCAAATAAAAAGTGCCTGCTCTCCTCACAATCTAGGCAAATAAAAAGTGCCTGCTCCCCTCACAATCTAGGCAAATAAAAAGTGCCTGCTCTCCTCACAATCTAGGCAAATAAAAAGTGCCTGCTCCCTCACAATCTAGGCAAATAAAAAGTGCCTGCTCTCCTCACAATCCAGGCAAATAAAAAGTGCCTGCTCTCCTCACAATCTAGTCAAATAAAAAGTGCCTGCTCTCCTCACAATCTAGGCAAATAAAAAGTGCCTGCTCTCCTCACAATCTAGGCAAATAAAAAGTGCCTGCTCCCCTCACAATCTAGGCAAATAAAAAGTGCCTGCTCCCCTCACAATCTAGGCAAATAAAAAGTGCCTGCTCTCCTCACAATCTAGGCAAATAAAAAGTGCCTGCTCCCCTCACAATCTAGGCAAATAAAAAGTGCCTGCTCCCCTCACAATCTAGGCAAATAAAAAGTGCCTGCTCCCCTCACAATCTAGGCAAATAAAAAGTGCCTGCTCTCCTCACAATTTAGGCAAATAAAAAGTGCCTGCTCCCCTCACAATCTAGGCAAATAAAAAGTGCCTGCTCCCTCACAATCTAGGCAAATAAAAAGTGCCTGCTCCTCTCACAATCTAGGCAAATAAAAAGTGCCTGCTCCCTCACAATCTAGGCAAATAAAAAGTGCCTGCTCCCCTCACAATCTAGGCAAATAAAAAGTGCCTGCTCCCCTCACAATCTAGGCAAATAAAAAGTGCCTGCTCTCCTCACAATCTAGGCAAATAAAAAGTGCCTGCTCCCCTCACAATCTAGGCAAATAAAAAGTGCCTGCTCTCCTCACAATCTAGGCAAATAAAAAGTGCCTGCTCCCTCACAATCTAGGCAAATAAAAAGTGCCTGCTCTCCTCACAATCCAGGCAAATAAAAAGTGCCTGCTCTCCTCACAATCTAGTCAAATAAAAAGTGCCTGCTCTCCTCACAATCTAGGCAAATAAAAAGTGCCTGCTCCCCTCACAATCTAGGCAAATAAAAAGTGCCTGCTCCCCTTACAATCT
Organism: Rhinatrema bivittatum; assembly: GCF_901001135.1. NCBI lineage: Eukaryota > Metazoa > Chordata > Amphibia > Gymnophiona > Rhinatrematidae > Rhinatrema > Rhinatrema bivittatum. The sequence goes on along the minus strand of NC_042622.1, from coordinate 168,429,423 downwards.
AGGCAAATAAAAAGTGCCTGCTCCCCTCACAATCTAGGCAAATAAAAAGTGCCTGCTCCCCTCACAATCCAGGCAAATAAAAAGTGCCTGCTCTCCTCACAATCCAGGCAAATAAAAAGTGCCTGCTCTCCTCACAATCCAGGCAAATAAAAAGTGCCTGCTCTCCTCACAATCTAGTCAAATAAAAAGTGCCTGCTCTCCTCACAATCTAGGCAAATAAAAAGTGCCTGCTCCCCTCACAATCTAGGCAAATAAAAAGTGCCTGCTCCCCTTACAATCTAGGCAAATAAAAAGTGCCTGCTCCCCTCACAATCTAGGCAAATAAAAAGTGCCTGCTCCCCTCACAATCTAGGCAAATAAAAAGTGCCTGCTCTCCTCACAATTTAGGCAAATAAAAAGTGCCTGCTCCCCTCACAATCTAGGCAAATAAAAAGTGCCTGCTCCCTCACAATCTAGGCAAATAAAAAGTGCCTGCTCCTCTCACAATCTAGGCAAATAAAAAGTGCCTGCTCCCTCACAATCTAGGCAAATAAAAAGTGCCTGCTCCCCTCACAATCTAGGCAAATAAAAAGTGCCTGCTCTCCTCACAATCTAGGCAAATAAAAAGTGCCTGCTCCCCTCACAATCTAGGCAAATAAAAAGTGCCTGCTCTCCTCACAATCTAGGCAAATAAAAAGTGCCTGCTCCCCTCACAATCTAGGCAAATAAAAAGTGCCTGCTCTTCTCACAATCTAGGCAAATAAAAAGTGCCTGCTCCCTCACAATCTAGGCAAATAAAAAGTGCCTGCTCTCCTCACAATCTAGGCAAATAAAAAGTGCCCGCTCCCCTCACAATCTAGGCAAATAAAAAGTGCCCGCTCCCCTCACAATCTAGGCAAATAAAAAGTGCCTGCTCCCCTCACAATCTAGGCAAATAAAAGTGCCTGCTCCCCTCACAATCTAGGCAAATAAAAAGTGCCTGCTCCCCTCACAATCTAGGCAAATAAAAAGTGCCTGCTCCCCTCACAATCTAGGCAAATAAAAAGTGCCTGCTCCCCTCACAATCTAGGCAAATAAAAAGTGCCTGCTCCCCTCACAATCTAGGCAAATAAAAAGTTTCTAGACATTTCTCACTGTAAGCAAGCCTACAACCATGGGCTTCAGCACTATGGAAAAATAAACTGTATCCTACTGAAATGACGGTGTAGATGGTGGGGGAGAGGAGCTAGGAGCAAGCACGTTTTAGGACGAGCGGGTTAGAAACCGAGGAGAGAGAGCTCAGCGCTGACTGCAGGCGTTGCTGGCGGCGCTGGGGCTCGGGGGCGCTGGCCCTGGGGAAGGAGCTGTCCATGGTAGCTCCAGACGTCGATGCTCAGTTTGCGGCCCGGCTCTTTCCTGCTCACTCCCTGCCAAGTCTGACTCTTCCTTTTAGCGGTCAGGGTGTGGCGGACGGTGCAGAGCATTACAGAGTGACAAACCCGTGTCCTTAACTGCTTTGTTTAAGCCATCAAACTATGTAGGTGGCTCCATCTGTATAATACGTTTCCATATAATTATGGATGACTTCCAACCGAGGAAAGCGAAAGGCTTGGGAGTGAGGGGAAAAAAAAAAAAATCAGGACTGCCTCAGCCTGTCAATTAGTTCTCAAGGTGCATGCGATGAGGATTAAGGGATCTCCGTATCACAAAGGAACGGTAATGTCACGCAGACACCAAGCTGACATCGCTAATAAGGCGATGATCCGGGCGCACAGAGCAGGGAATTCATTCCCTCGCTGCCGGGTGTATGCAGAAAGATTCAGGGGGACCCAACAAGGATCTGGTCTGCTCGCACATTTGGATAACTTAAGTGACCCGAGGTTTCCATAAAGCAGCTGTTCCCTATCTTAAAATTAACATTGAAAAGCCCCAAAAGAGCACAAATAAATGACCTATAACGGCACTGTTTATGCCCAAGGGCTCGGTATTAACTCCGGCAGAGATACTACTTAAACAATTATTAAGCACTGACATCGGATTAAAGTCCAGTCCCTCTCTGTAGGGAATGAAACAGATCAGTGTAAAAAGCATGCTGGTTTGGTCCACAAACATCTGGAATCCTTAGAAAAGAAAGCAGCAGCTTGGGATGAGGTTATCTTAGGGGGTAGGGCATTCCATTCATGGCGTCACTCTGAAGCTTCAGTCCTTTGAACCAGGCCCAGAAAAAAAAAAAAAAAGAATTAAGGCCAGGGCTTCCTAATGTCCACCCAGGCAGGCAGGGTTTTCAGCAATGAATCCACCATGAATATGCATGATGTAGATTTGTGTTATGTAAATATATCTCATGCATATTCACTGACTGGCTGTGTCTTGAGAACGATTTGGGAGCCAGGGATTTAGGCAGAGGAGTTACTCCCAGTGCCTTCTAGGTCAAAGATTATCTCTGTTACAAAGGAAAAGAGGCTAGTTTAACACAATCCGTAACAGGCAGGTAAGATCACAGTCCAGCAGGTACCTAAACTATTTCAATTCTTTCTAAAAAGAGGCAAGAAAACTAGAAGTGGACTCCTGTGTACTAAGCTGCAATAAAGGGCATAACCCATGTGTTGAACTGAGGGCACATTAGTGTGTATCTCTTACTGCACACTTACAATGTGATGGATATTCCTGATGCAATACTCCAGAACCTACCCAAACACAAGCCATATTCCCACATCTTTCTATCTAATGATCCTCTGTGCTGAGCCCAAGCTTTCTTGAATTCTGTTTCTGCTTTCTCTTCCGCCAGTTCTACTGTGCAATGATTCAGTGCATCCACCATCCTTGCTTTTACTCAAGTTCTAGAACTTTCCTTCCATTGAAAAATGCTTGGTTCTTGGGCATCAATAACATTCAGGTATTTGAATGTTTCTATTATAGCCACCTCCCCCCACCCCTTTCTTCTAGGCCAGTGTTTCTCAAGCCAGTCTGGTTTTCAGGATATCTGTGATAAATATGAAGAGATTTGCCTCCACTATCTCCACTGCATGCATATTCATTATGGATATCCTAAAAAATCAGATTGGCTAGGGGGTACTCCAAGATCAAACTGAGATACACTTTTCTGGGGTTACATAGAAAAGGCCACATTTTCAAAAGCCTATGCACGTAAAAACCAGGGTTTATGAGCCTGGCCGGGCCTTGCACGTGCAGCGTGCATTTTATAACAGGCCCGGCCATGCACATAAACCCTGGTACATGCACAAGTGACGGGCCCTGAAAAAGGGGCAGGTTGGGAGGCATGATCTGGGAGGGGAGGGGTGGGATGAGGCCAACCGGGACAGCTACTGTTCTGGGAAGCACGTGCTGGCAGCTGGCTGGTGCACGTAACTTGCTTCGGCTCCAGAGGAGCAGTAAATAATAAAATAAAAAAATTAGGGAAAGGTAGGTTAGGTTTAGGGGGTGGGGAGGAGAGGGGAAGAGGGAGGAAGTGTAGTTAAGGGGTATGGAAGCTCCCTCCTAGTCCACTCCTTAATTGGAGTGGACTGGGAGGGAACTGGGAAAGGCCAAATTGCATCGCCGCATGTATTTTACAAAAATTTGCACCCCCTGCATGTGCTGCTCCCACATTTGCACACAAATTTTAAAATCCGTGTGTGCGGCTATCCAATTTTATAACATATGTGTGCCGGCTCGTGCATGTTATACAATCGGCGCGTCCATGTGTGCACGCTGAGAACCAAGTACACATGGATGCACGCGCGCTGCTTTGAAAATCTACCCCAAAGGTTCTTAAATGTGGGATTTATGGGTCATGATCTGCCCCATTTTGGCAGCTCTTGTCTGGACAGTCTCTCATCTGCCTATATCATTTTGCAGATATGACCTCCAAAATTGGACACAATCCTCCCGATGAGGTCTCACTACTAATGATATCTCTTCCTATTCCCCCTGTGCTGCAAGAGAAGGGCTTACTGACAGACTAAGCTGCATTGGCAGAGTTGTAGTTGGGTCTCAGTACTGGAACAGCAGGAGCTGTTGAAGGGGAGGATTGAGGTGAATTGCCAGATGTATTGTCACATGTATTGTTTATTTTTTCAAAAAGTACAAAGTCCAGGGGATACACAATGAAGTTACTGGGTAATACATTTAAAAGAGAAAATATTATTGTACTCAACGCATAATTAAGCTCTGGAATTCATTGCCAGAGGATGGACACGTTCCTGCAGGAAAAGTCCATAAACCATTATTAAGTTGTAGAAATCCACTGCTTATTCTTGGGATAAGCAGCTTGGAATCAATCTACCCCTTGGGATTCTGCCAGCTACTTGTGACTTGGATTGGCTTCTGTTGGAAACAGGATACTGGGCTTGATGGACCTTTGGTCTGCCCATATGGCAAGTCTTATGTAGGTATTAGGTGGGATTCTCAATATTAGAAGAGCAGGGAATGCTGGTGGAAAGGACAGAGTTACTTTGACAGAGGTATTAGATTGGGTCCTCGCTCCTGAACAGCAGGAGGTGCTGGAGGGCAAGATTAAAGTGCATTACTAGAGGAATTAGGTGTGGTCATAGAAACATAGAAATGTGATGGCAGAAAAAGACCGTTCAGCTTATCTAGTCTGCCCATTCACATCAATTATTGAACTTTACAATCGCTGCCACTCCCCTCAGAGATCCCCTGTGCTTATCCCATGCTTTCTTGAATTCAGAAACTGTCCTCGTCTCCATCACCTTCACTGGGAGCCTGTTCTATGTGTCCACTACCCTCTCTGTACAGAATTACTCCTGAGTCTCAGATTACTCCTGAGTCTACTCCCTTTCACCCTCAATCCATGACCAATCTGTGCATGGAAACCTTTAAGAAATTTAAATATTTCTTATGATATATCTTCCCTACCTCGCCTTTCCTATAGGGTGTACATGTTTAGATCTTTAAGTCTATCCCCATGTGCTTTAGAGCAAAGACCTCTTACCATTTTAGTAGCCACCCTATGGACCGACTCCATCCTGTTCCCTAGGCAGACAAAGCATCATTCTGGGTTTTGCCATTGTCTTAGCCACCTTAAGACCATCAGATATGATCAACCCTTGATTCTGCTCTTCTTTTGTTCTTAGAAGAATTGCACCCCTACACTGTACCCAAATGTATAGTCCTGCATTTTTAGCATTAAACCTTAGCTGCCAGACTCTAGACAATTCCTTGAGCTTTGCTAGATCCTTCCTCATGTTTTCCACTCCTGCCTGGCTGTCCACCTTGTTGCAGCTATTGGTGTCACCTGCAAAGAGACAAATTTTGTCTGACAATTCTTCTACAGTGTTGTTCATAAAAAATGCTGAAAAGAACTGATCCCTGTGGCACATTGCTGGTAACACCTCTCCTCCATGGAGTGAACTCCATTTACCACTTCCCTTTATTGCCTCCCCACCCAACCAGTTTTGAATGCAGTCAGTCACTCAAGAGCCCATATCAAGGGCACTCAGTTTACAAGTCGCCTATGCGGTCCTGAACAGTTGATCGGTGCTCTTTATAGCAGAGGCTCCCAGTTCTGCAGAGTCCTGCACTTTACATATCAGAAGTCAGGCTTCACTTTCAGACAGAGTAGCTTTTGGTTAGACACAGATCAACAAAGTGCTTCTTGTTATTTCCAAATCAAAGCCCTAAGAATGCTGCAGTCAGCAATTATTCACAAGCCAATAATGAGTCAGAGAAATAAGATCCATTTAGAAAAGAGCACATCTGCACAGCAGCTGGCATGAGTGGGCATTTGATTCCAGTCCAGTCAGTTTTAATAGAGCTTGTTTATGTATGGATATATCATCTACAGAGCCCTGAAACTGAAAACATAGTGTAGATAATAAACTGAATAGCTGAATCCAGGAATGGTTATTAACATGTCCCATAGTAGTGGAACTGGAGTCCAGGTCTGAAGATTTCAGCTGGCTTCCAACCAAAGAACATGCTCACCCCTCACATGAGCTTACACAACTAGGTGCTATTTTGTCATTGGCACCAGGAGGTCAGGAGGGATGACACCAGGGAGTTGTAAAAGCCTGAAGCTCTCCTGGAAATCATTATTACTGGTTACTTAGCATCATGAAATACAGAAAATATATTTAACCTTTCTTTGCTCTCAATCTCCCTCTGGACTTTTCTTAAGCTTTCTTTTTCATCCACATAATATTCTGAGATGGTTGCTTCTAAGGACAGTTATAGAAATTTGTGGTTGTAACTTATATGGACAGCAATGGAATAAATTACAAGATGGTTGTTGCATGGACAGCTGTGGAGTGTCTATGACCAGTCAGAAAGCCAGATGTAGGACCTAGTTCTCAAGCAGCCTGAGCTGTGTCAGTGAGCCAGCAGAGCCAGAACGTGGTGACACACCTAGGCAGGCAGATTTTCAGGATGCCTGCAATGAATATGGATGAGGTAGATCTGCATGCAAATCTACCTCATGCATATTCATTGAGGACATCCTGAAAAACCTCTGCCCCAGAAAATGGAGCACAGACAAGCAATGGACACCACTGGAGAAAAGGGGAAGAGAAGAGAAAAAGGCAGAAGAAAAGTGAAAGGAAGAGAAGAATGAGAGATAGGAACAAAGGAAACAAATATAAGCAGGAAAGATCAGAAAAAAAGAGACACAGAGCAAGAGAGCACAGAATTTTGCTGAAGCTTCTTGAATTTCTGAAGTATTTATTTATTTATTTATTTGAGTTTCTATACCGATATTAGTAGGGACATCATATCGGTGAAGTAAAAACAATCAAGTTATATGAGTACTACCATTACCTGCTTACTCCCTGCTCAATAATGCATCCAATCCCATGAACCCACAAGATGGCAATTCAGGTAGGGCCAGATTTAAGCAAGGCAATACAGGCAAATTCTAAAGAGACCCAAAAAATGGGATGCCCCCTGCTGATCTGTGATTTCCAAGGGTGCAAAACCACCCAGTCCTCTCTACCTATTGGTGCCATAATCTTCAATCTGGCCCCAAACTCGGAGCAGTGACAATATTTACTTCTTCTATCCTTGTGCAGCAAGAATCTCATCTTTTCTCACCCTCCTGCCAGGAGATCTTTACTTTTGTCATCCTCATGCAGCAAGAATCTTTACCTTTCTTATCCTTGTGCCACGGGAATCTTTACTTCTTGTCTCTTTAATTGCGTTGTAAGCCATGCTGGGTCTGATGAGGAGGCATACATGCAATAGAATATGGAACAACATAGAGCTTATCCTCATCCGGCAGGTAGCTTTCCAAGTGAAATCTGCTTGCTGCTTGTGGAAGGCTCTTAGAATGGAAAAGGAAGCCTTGCACAGCTGACATTCCACAAATTAGTGAGAAAAGAGTGCAAAGCACTGCTTGTCACTGACCCATCCTCCACCAGGATAGAAATACTCTGGAGGAAACCAGGGGTGAGCATGGAATGTGTAATGAGTAGAAGAAAAGGACATGGGGTGGGGGGAGAGGGAGAGCTAAAAAAGGAGAAGAATTGAAAGGTAGAGAGAAACCTCCCCAATATATCCGTGCAAGTATCAGATTTGGCTTTGTCAAGATTTATGCTCACCTTCCAGAATGAGCTCTGATATAAGATGCCGTACCTCGAGTCTACGGTGAAATACTTAGCACATGTAGCCCATGATCTGTAATGGACCCAAAAAACAAAGCGGAAGCTGATCAATAATGCTGGAAGCAGAACAAGCGGTAGTGATCGGTGTGTCAAGGAATTATTTATTGATATATTGCCCGACTCTGGCCGAGTTTCGCTCTCGCAGGAGCTGCCTCAGGGGCTACTGTACCAATGCTTACTTGTCTTATGTCCCACTTCAATGTTATAACATTACAACATGTTAATTGTGAATCCTTAGTAATGAAAGTGCAGTCAGTGCTTTCAAACTGGAATGCCAAAATTTGTGGAGTTTATTTTTGAAAAATCTGTGTCACATATCCTCCAACTACTGCACTTTCATTACTAAGGATTCACAATTAACATGTTGTAATGTTATAACAATGAAGTGGGACATAAGACAAGTAAGCATTGGTACAGTAGCCCCTGAGGCAGCTCCTGCGAGAGCGAAACTCGGCCAGAGTCGGGCAATATACCGAGAAATAATTCCTTGACACACTGATCACTACGTTTGTTCTGCTTCCATGATCTGTAATGCCACACCAGATAGTTAACTAATAAATACAACCATCAGTACTCTGTGGCTAACGGAGCCATTGCATGTCCTCCACTGTGCCTCAGTGTCTCCATGCTCTTCTGCTCCAACACAGCATGTATCATAGGTTGCATTTCTGGTGAAAATCGATAAAGTGTGATAACCCATAGCAAACAGAAGATAGGTGGTAGCTAGGTAGATTCCTGGTGTCATCAAACCAAGATAGACGTCACGCTCTCCAGAGAAAGAAAATGAACCCATGAGTGGAGGAAATGGAAGCAGGGTCATCTCTGGCTTTGATCTCTCCAGAGAAGCTATTTGTAAACAGTTTTGAGCATCTTTCAATCTGTCTCTCTCTCTCTCTCTCTCTCTTTTTATTGGGCAGTCAAGAAACAGCTTGCAGCAGGGGGATGTGGATGGAGCCCGCCGGCTGGGACGCCTGGCCAGATTACTCAGTATAGTTGCCATTGTGCTAGGTGTCTTCGTTATTGTGCTCTACTGTGTGCTTAACTATGCAGGTAAGTCCCAGGCAGGAACTCCTGCCACCTGCACCCTTTTACCCGACTGCTTGTAGCACTGACGCCTAGTTGCATAAGGTTATCTTACCAGTTACCCCTCCATGCAGCACTACTGACTGAAGTCTCTTACTGCTGTAAGAATGTTCCACTCACAAAATCATTTCCTCTCAATCTGAGTGTCTTCCCTGCTAGAGAAGTAATTCCTGTTAAAAGCCCATCTGCTTATAAGAACATTTTAGCTAATCCCAAGGGAGTCTTTATAAGAAGAAAGCTGCAGACTGTGGATTTGCCATGATAAAGAGTCATATTCTACTGATAATAATGTAGACCATTATTAAAATATAAAGTACTTTGAGATCCTTGGCTAATTAGATTCTTCTTCTTGCCCCTTGAAAACATCATGAATTTTTGAAAGAAACTTTATAGTTTTTCTGAGCCCTGTAAAAAAATAAATAAAGGTCTGTATGACGTACAAATGTTTATGTAACTGTAGCTGTGGCAACACAGTGACAGATTTAGGTTTCTGCAACCCCTAAGCACTGTTGGTGCTGTCAGGTACCCCCCCCCCCCCTCACTGTACAGCACAGGAGGGGAGGGGCTGGATTAGGGAGCAGAGCAGCTTTTCTTTGCTCTGCTTTGTCCACTGCAGCCTCAACCCCTCCCTTCTCCTTTTCTCTGCAGCTGCCTGGAGGGTGGGGGGACTTGAACAGGAAGCAGAGAGCTGTTCTCTGGTGAATGAGATTCAGAGAAGCTGGGAGGTATTAAATCTTCAGCCAGCCTACCGTCCCCAGATTCTTGCCACCCTACATACAGGCCTAGCTTGTCTATTGACAAATCCAGGCTTGGGAAAATGAGCTTGAAACTGTCTGGACTACCACCAAAATCCATTGGTCAGACTGCCCCTGCACGTTAGCATCACATCAGTACTGACCTTTTCACGACTATAACCGTTAAGCCCAAGCCACATTTGCATCTGTCTGATTGTAGTGTCCACTGCTCGTTTGCTAAATGCTTCTCCTGATTTTCCAGTGCACCATAAGAATTAGTTGCGGAGAACCCTGAGGGACAGAAGAGCTCCACAATTCATCCCAGCCTTTTTTTTAACACGTACTGGAGCAGAATTCTCCAAAGAAAGAAGCCACGTCTGAAAATGGGTCCATTCAAGTTCCAGCCCCGAGGGATTGCATGCATGCAGCTTTCACAAGCCCCTTGGGGAACGGATTTTGTTCCTGGTTAAATGCAGGTACAGACTCGGGAGGGGGAAGGGTTTTAAGAATGCATTCAACATGTAACAATAAAATAAAATTGCCAAAAAAAAAAAAGAGGAGACGAGGAAGGAACTCCTCATCCAAGAACCCAGACTACGATGAGACTGATGTTTCTTAGGAGTCAAACGGAGAAAGAGACCCAAGGATATGAGACACACCAGGAAGGTGTTGGGCTCTTCTGGCACAAATCAGATTTTTTGCTTTTCATTTTTATACTGGGGAAGGAAGGAAGGCTTTGACTCAAGACTGCCGTGGTAAGTGGGAGGTAAATTGCTGGCAGGCGGAGCTGGTGCAGAAATCAACCATTTCTCGCAGGGCGGTAGAAAGCCGAAGGCCCTTCTCTTCTCACTTCATGCTCGTGAATGGAGCTTTCTGCAAGACCACAACTGGAAGACTTTTTTCTCTTTTTTTTTTTTTTTTTTTGCTATTTTCGATGGGAAAGATATACTGACCATTTGCATGCTGCACTGAACACATCTATAATTGTTTTACCAACTTCTCTAAACGGGGAAGCAGTTTGCGAGGTAAGACTATGGGATGCTCACTCAGTATCACCAGCCTGGAGGACTGGATGGCAGGCAATGGGAGAAGGTTTTGTTCAGAGCAGAATTTCTGGGCAACTGGGATAAACATGGCTTGATGGGGAGGATCCAGCATGGATTTAGCAAAGGGAGGTCATGCCTTACAATATCTATTAGAATTTTTTGCATGTGAAAAAAAAAGGGGGGAGGCTGGTCAGCCTGGTTCATCTGGATTTTCAGAAGGTGTCTGATAAACATCCCTCCTCCGTATGCACTAGGAGGTGATATCCTACTGTGGATTGGTAATTGATTAAAAGATAGAGGAAATGGTCACGTTTCCTAACGGAGAAAAGTGAATAGCGAAGTGCCCCAGGGATTTGTACCAGGACCTGTGATGTTTACCTTATTCATTAATCATCGAGACAAAGGAGCAATGAGGGAAGTGATCAAATGTGCAGGCGACACAGAATCACTCAAAGTAGCTTAAACATGAACAGATTGTGAGGTTATTTAGAAGGACTTTGTGAGACCAGGGATCTGAGCATCTTATGGCAGAATACATTTAATGTGCATACATGCAAAGTGGGAAAACAGTCTCCATTATGGGGGCAATTTTGAAATTGCTCAGGGAATTCCCTATGGAGTTTCCCTTTGAAAGTCAAAAGAATTTGAATTTTTAGTTGCTCAGAGCAGCTTCATTATTAGGAATTCAGGTACAGTAATTCAGTCCCTGTCCCAGTGAGCTTACAATCTAAGTGGTGACCTGCAGGGCCGGTGCTAGCTTTTTGCTGCCCTTGTTCTTTTTTTTTTTTAATGCTTAATTTGTATTGGTTTCCAATCAGGACCAGTGCAAGGGTATTAGGCAACCTAAGCAAACTTTACAGCCTCCCACCTCCCTAGCCCCAGCCCCCTCCACACATAATTACAAATTGTGCATTTATAACAGATTTTACATGAAAAAGAACATTCAGAATACAGTCTACTGAGGTAAAAACATCACCAACATGTATAGTATATTTACATGCATTGCTGTGGTGCCAGCCAGAAATCCCTGCAAAAAAGACACATGGAACCCATATGGCATTAGGCCTATTGTAATGCATGCTGGGTGTGATCTTGACCTTCAGAAAACCATTACAATATAGTGAATCTCTCATACCAAAACAGCACTAACTGCCAACACTCAAACAGTAACAACCTTACCTAGGAAAAGGCAACACTGCAAATATTACAGTAGGCCCTAAAACACCAATGCACATCCTATTAGGAAAACAGGCTGCTATAGATCCCTACATAGAAACTACATGCTAGCAGAATACCTCACCTCAGTCACACATGCAGAATGCAGACAGACCCTCACCAAATACAAAATAAAGAGACCATAAAGTATAAATAGAAACATACAGACAAAAACTGAACTGGAAACCATAAGAAGCCAGACTCTGTATGTACCGCAAAAATCGAAAACAGAAACATTACCATTCCTTATAAAACATTAAACAATAAAATCAAAAAATATAAAACAATCATAAGAGTAGAGCCATTCTAATAAAAATATTTCAAAATAGCTGATGAATAGAATATCTTATAATTAAAAACTCATATATGTTGTGCTGCGTTGGAAGGGAGTACTAGAGGGCGCTCCCCAGCGCGGGACAAGTGGTATGTGCCCCTGCGGTAAGACAAGTCCAAGTCTGGGAAGAACACTGGAGATGAGATGAGGACTGTAACTGAAGATCCAATGGGACGAGGACTCAGATATTGAAGGATGAGCAAGTGCAAGGAGCTCCGAACCAAGAAGGAATTCAGATTCAGGTTCAGATTCAGATTCAGGATTAAAACAAAGTCCCGGAGACTTGCACTGCTGAGAAGATCAGAAGCATGAAAGTTCCTCGGCGATGACCACTGGAATCCCACCGAGCACCCTACACATCCCAACAGGGATGGTCGCGGACCACTCGACCTCTGCGCGCCCTACACAACCCCACCGGGCTGGTCGCGGACCATGCAGGGATGGGATGGCAGAGCCACACGAGACATCAAACTGGACACAGACATCAGAGAACTTGGAACGTCACGGAACTGGAACTTGGAACATCACAGAACTGGAACTTGGAAGTTCACGGACCTTGGAACAGGAACTTGGAACATCACGGAACTTGGAATGGAACATCAAGGAGATGCCAGGCTGGAGCAGAAGACAGGAAGTCCTGGAGAGAACTTGCTCCTGGAGGACTAGCTCCTTGCGAAGGCAAGTTGGTAGTGACAGTAGGAGCCTTTTGTACGCAGAAGAGGACTACACCCGGGGAGGAGCTCACAGGAGGGCCCCACCTCTGCTATCCCTATAAGAAGGGAAGAGAGCCGTGGGCCTGCCCCCTAGGAGGAGCAGGAAGAGGAAGTCCAGGACCTTGGACAGCGGCATTCCTGCCACTGCCCTGCAGGAGGAGGAGTTAGGCCTCAGAGCAGGCCCCGTCAAGGGAGCGGCGGCGTTCAAGCCGCGAAGGCAGGTTGAGGAGCAGCTTCCCTGCCACAGGAAGGACCGGGGACAAGAGCCCCTCCCCCCGGAAGGAGCAAGGAGTGTCGGTGACCTCCTGCCGTGTTGAGGGATCCCGGCACGCTCCTGCCATGCCAGCAAGATAGCGGCTGGGCCGCGGGAACAGCATGGGGAAGACAGCAGGCAAGGCCCTGGATTCTGAGGCCCCTGGGCCACGCAGGTAAGCGCCTCCCGTGGCTCCAGCCGTGGGAGGAGCGCAACAATATATACTTTTAAAATAATTTCCCTAGCATAGATAAAATATTTCAAAACAGCAGACACATCAAATAACACTTAATAATTAAAAATAATAAGGATAAAAAAAAAATCTCTGCTCTCCATACCTGATAACTTTTGATTTCCAGTCACTCTGAGATTTTTGTGGATTATTTTTGGTGGGAGGGGTAATGCATACATTTTCTCCTCTCTCTTTTTCTTTCTTACACACACACTTTCTCTCTCATTCTCTCACACACACTCTTTCTCTTCCTTTCATATACTCATATACTCCCTATCTTTCAAACATTCTCTCTCTGACACACATACACACTCTCTCTCTCTAACACACACAAACACATATACATCCCCTCTTTCACACATGTTCACTCTCTCTCACTCATATATGCTCTAAGAAACACACAGTTTCTCACTCACATATGCTCTCTCACTGACACACACACATAATCTCTCACACATGCTCTCATTGACGACATAGTCCCTCTGACACACATATACACTCCCTCTGACACAAATATGCACCCACATGCATTCACTCTCACACATGCTCTCTCTCTCTCGCTCTCTCTCACACACACACACACACGGACTCCTTTTCTGTCACAATACTCTCACCGATTCACACACATTCTGACTTTCTCATCCACACCCTGGCCTCTCTCTTTTTTGCTTGTTTCTTTAACTCCTGGCATGATGAGGTCCACAAGCAGCTGCCCAGGCCTCTCCCCCTCTCTTGTTTCTCCAGCCAGTGGTGGGATGGGATTTACTGGCAGCCACCCAGGCCTCTCTCTCTCTTTTCTTATTTCTTCAGATGCTAGAAGGATGTGGTCCAGCAGCTCCCACTTGGATCTCCCTCTCTCTCTGCTTCCGTTCTTGGGCCATGAAGGCCCCACCGGGCCTCTTCCTCTCTTCCGCCCCATGTGTGCCATCTTGTGCAATTGTACTGTTTGCACACCTGGTAAGCACTGTGGGCTTGTGTACCTGAGGCTATGGGAGATAAACTGACTTGCTCAGAGTCACGAGGAGTGTCAGTAAGGGAAGTGACCTTGAATCCTGCTTTTCCTGGTTCTCAGCCCAATGACCTAACCAATAGGCCATATCTTCTCTTCCAGCAGGAATCATGGGTACTTGGACGTTGCAGGTGCAAAGTACGCGTGAGGATTTTAAAGTGGAATCCCCTCATGCACCTTCCCTTTCCTGTCTTAAATCTGCCCTTTTTGGCAGGTAAAAGTACCTGCGTTGTGAAATAATGCCTCTGCTTTTAGTCACGTTGAACAGAGGCAATTTTCAAAAGGGAAAACTGAGCCATGTTCATCATTAGTAATGCAGCCAAATGTTCCTTAGAATCATAACACTGGGCTCCACATTAGGAAAAGGACCTTCGATTCCTTGTGCCCAATACATTGAAATCCTCAGCCTAGTGTGTGCCAACATTTAAGAAAGCAAATCGAATGTTAGGAATAAATGGAAAGGGAATGGAGAATAAAACAGAAAATATCATATTGCCTCTGTATTGCTCCATGAAGTGACCATACCAAGGGTATTGGGTGCAATTCTGGTTGCCACATGTAAAAAAAAAAAAATATATATAGTGGAACTGGAAAAAGCACAGAGAAGAGCAACAAAAATGATACAGGGGATGGGAAAGACTACACAATTAGGGCTCTTTAGCTTGGGGAAGAGGTGACAGAGGGGATATAACAGATTTAATAAAATTTGGACCAATTTCTGAAGGAGACATCTATTAACAACTATTAGCCAGGAAGGCTTGAGGGATGGCACTTCTTATTGCCAAGAGCTGGGCATCAACAACAGGGAATGGATCTTCCTATTAGCAGCTGGGGGGTACTTCTTTCAAATGGCTCAGATTGGCTATTGCTAGAGACAAGGCACTGGGTTTGATGGACTATTGGTCTGACCTAGAATGGCATTCCTTATGCTCCTAATTTCACTCCGTGTCCTTGGACAGTTAGGACCAAGTCCTGCCCTTTTCACTGATCCCTTCACAGGGCATTCTGAGCCATGTCCTCCTGATCTTTGATTTCTATGTCAGTCAAAGTTGCCACCGAGGTCAGCTGTACCAACTGATCCAGCCCTAAATTTGGCCCTCAAACCCCCCATACATGGATTTATAGTTCTGCTTTTCCCCATTATATAAGAACATAAAAAGTGCTATGCTGGGTCAGATCAAAAGTCCATCAAACCCAGCATCCCATCTCCGATAGAGGCCACTGATATCCCTAAGAAAATTAGGTCTACAAATTCATGCGGTAATGAAGGGGTCTGAACGCTTCAACCTGACAAAGGACTTCATGTACCAGAATTCCCTGCTTCATGACGGGACAAAGCCAGTATTCGATCAGCCTGTTCAGCTGACCTGTAATGAGGTGGCATTCTGGGTCCTGCCCTCATGCTCTCTGATTCCCCTCCCAGTGAATGGCAAAACAAGGCATTCTGGGTTGTGTCCTCTGCATCTCTGCTTTCTTCATATATACTGAACAATTATGACCTAGTGTTACAGTGTTCACTGGATCATAATGGCCAAATTACCATAATCTGAGAAAGCAATACTCATCAAACCAAGCAAAGAGTAGAGCACTGTCTTCTAGAAACGTAATTCTCTCTTAGTTTCATTAAACAATTGGGCTCAGTATGTTTCACTCTGGACCTCACAGAATAAGAAACCACAGCACTTGATGCCTGCAACATGCACATGGAGCCTCACAGGGAGAAATGAACTCGTGGCTGCCATGAGGCCAAACACAAGCCTTAATGTGATGTGGGAGTGAAGAGTAGGGCTGCTGCCCAACCCAGGTCAACCCCCGATGGCCAATTCAGCCCTGGTTTTTTTTTACGCTGCTGGACATGTAAGTCTTGCTTTTCTTTGAGAAACTGAAACCACAGATGCACAGATGCAAATAGGGCAAAGCCAGAATTGGATCCGGCGGCAAAACTGTATGTGGTTTCTCACAACCAAACAGCACGACCGAACAGAAAATATTGAATATCATCCACAGAGACAAATTTCTGCTAGGCTGTGTTTGGATAGGAATGAGGTGCGTGAAAAGGAAACCTTGATACCTTTCCGTGCCCAGGTACATACTCTTCAGCAAGGGAATTGCATTCTCCTTGCAAGACACCATGTTGCCTGGGTTTCCTCAACACTGCCTTTGGTCTGGCTGTGGCTCCATCAAGCAGAGGTGTGATTGGCTAGGTATAGTCACATAAGCATGTCAGAACTCAGATAAAAAACCGAAGTAAACTCATTCTGTTTGAGTACTTTTAGCCAAATTTAATGTAACGATATAGAATTACACACAAATGAGGAAGAGACCTCCTTTCCTGGTGTGCCCTCACAAGCTGACGTCTCTTTAGATAAAGAGACTAGGCCGAGACCTTCACCAAATCTAAACCAACTATTTCTATATCATTCCTTATATCACTGCTTACTGATAAGTGTTGTATGTTGTTGGATACTGATCCAGCAGTAAGAGATAGGCTGCATATACTGCCTGCTGTTAGAGCACTGGAGGGTCAGGCAGCATATATGGATCCTTCTAGCAATGCTCACACAGTTATATGCCCAAGGTTTGCAGAATTCAAACCTGAAGGGGACATGGGTCTTTTAGAATACAGATTCAGAGTTGTTCAAATGCTTTCTTGTGCCATTTGCTGTCAGTCTTTGGAGACTGCAGACATCATGATCTCTGAAGGAGCTTCGTAGTAACAATAAAAAGAATACAGCCATGGGGGTGCCCCAAGGTCATTTCTTCTTGCTCCAGCTTCCTGACTTCGGTCACTGAGATCCTCTACCCTTCACAATGTGCCAAAGCAGTACATCAACTGGGGCCACTTTGCTTCCAATATGCCAGGCAAATGTATCACAGAAAGCTCTTAAGGACTGAGAAAAATAATTAACTCTTTAGAAGGAAGAAAGAATAGTCCATGAACCAATCCTCAGTTGAGAAAAAGTGACACGTTAAAGCACAGACATTGTGGTGCTAGTGCCTTCTGGCCTGTGCTGCGATGCCTGCTTCTGCCATGCGGTCTATGCCACGGGAAGAGAGCTAATCAATCATCAGCAGGTTCCAAGCTTGCAGTGAGAAGATCCAGTAGACACAGTAATGGAACTTTACATTTTATAGGCACTCAATACATTCAGTTTCTGGCTTATGATTTAGCCGCGAGTCAATGTGTTTACAACTCCAGGCCCAGTGGGCTACATTACAGACAGCATTTGGGTGGGGTGGGGAGAGAGTCACAGAATGGGTCTTTCTTCTCCAGCACCCAGGTGGAAGAATGACCTGAGACCTCCAGGGGTATCTCAGGAGCTTGGACACTAAAGGCGTCTTCTCAGTGCGACTATGCAACTTTCCTAACAGAGACTGAATTGAGGAGGGGTTGAGAAGGCCTCACACCACGGAAGCCCTGTCCCTTTGTACAGTAGGTGGTGAGAACTCATTTTTAGCGATGCCACCCTCAACTGCCGCATGCCATCGAATGTTCTTCCCATGCAAACAGGTTCTGTAGCCACTTTTGGCCTGTTCCATAGATGTTTCTTACTATTCCCTTGCAAGTACTGTAGCATGAACTGTTCCTTTTTACCACGAGCGCTGTCCATCTCCAGCAAGATGACCTGATGTGTACATATTGCTTGGGGGAGGGCTCTTTTTGTATTTCTTGGCATGAAGGAAATAAACTTTACCCTGCATGGTGTAAAACGAGTTGCCTTGTACTGTGTTGTTAGCAGAAAAGAAATGGCTGGAAAACTGAGTGATCAGAAGACGTGATCCAGAACACCGGCGATGGAAAGCAGGGAGCAAATGCAAGTGAATGAAAGAAAGCTGGAAAGGAGAAAGATGAATCAGGAGAAAAGGAAGCAAGAGAGGGGGAACCACAAGGCACCTTTTGGTCATTGGGCAGATGATAAGCTCCTTCTGCCGGGCTGAGACACAGGTGGTGAAAGGCACTGGTGCAGCCCCTTCCATCCAGTATGGATGAATACTGACAAGAAGCAAAGGGCAGAGAAAGGCAACAAACAATGACTGAGCCTCTAAGTGGCTTTACAACAACGTAGAGCATGAAGGGGATGTAATGGTTCCCACAGGAAGAGAGGTTAAACAGGGTTAGGAGTCTTCAGGCTGGAAAACAGATGACAGAGGGGGATAGGATGGAGGTTTAGAAAATCATGAGGGAGGTGGAACAGGTAAATAGGGCATGGTTATTTATTCCCCATGAAGCTAGCTGGTAGCAAATTTAAAACTAATTGGAGGAAGTATTTTTTTTCACTCAATGCATAATCAAGCTGTGAAATTTGTTGCCAGATGATAGGGTCAAGGTATCTAGCATAGCTGAGTTTAAAAGGGATTTGGACAAGTTCCTGGAAGAAAAGTCTATAAATAATCATTTGCCAGGTAGACTTGCAGAAAGCCACCGTTTATCCCTGGGAGTGGGCAACAAGAAATGCATCTACCCTCTGGGATCTGCCTAGAGATCCAGACTGACAGGATGCTGGGCTCGATGGGCCCTGGATCTGATCCAGCACAGCACTTCTTATGTTCTTATGTTAAGGGGCCAAGCTGCTGACGCTGTGATTCTGAGAGAGGTTTCTCGTCTCGGTTTCTACGTCCCCAGGCAGGGACAAACAGAAAAAGGCCATCAGTCTGAGGCCTAGAGGCGTCCCAAGAGAATGCAGGGCAAGTACAGGGGCTGGACTGAGGTACTTGAGCTATAAAAAGAAAGAATGTCAAAAGAAGAGTAGGCTGAATACCTGGCTAGGCAGATTTTTATTTTGGAGGGAAGAGAGGAGCCTTTGCTGTATTAGTGAAATGCACAGCTCACCCCAAAAAAGCTTCCAATAACAGCTTAGAAAATAAATCTTACAACACGATTGGACTCTAGGACCCATATTAGTGATATTTTAGGTTTTTTGCCAGTTAAAGTTTTTATGTAAAACATAAAAGGGATGTAATCGGTTACAAGTTGCGGATGACTCTGGTCATGTGGATGAAATAATGTGAAGGCTTTCCAGTGCATCCTGGAAACTGTAGTCCTGCATTCTGCAGAGGACAATCCTGAGGCACAGCTGGGGTTGGTATAGAGATATGGTCATCAGAACAGATGACCACCAAGCACCAAATCTAGGATGATCCAATTTGTATAATTCTCAGAATGCACTGCGCTCACGCCATTTAAATTATTCCATTGGCATTTGATGTCCAGATTTCTCCTAAGTGTTCTGGACACGTCCTACCTCTCTGCACCCATCCATGTGATTGACAGCTGGGTACACAAGGACTAATGTTACAGGCAGGAGACAATAATTTGTGTACAATGGGATACTACACTTTATTTTCCGAACAAAAAGGCTCAAAGGGTTACATGCTGTGATGGAAAGCAACTGTTGCCTCAGGTACAAAATTAGATTGTAAGCCCTGTGGGGATAGGGAAATACCTACAGTACCTGAATGTATTCCGCTTTGATGTACACTTTGAAGTGCCGAAAAGCGGAATATAAACGTCTAAATCAATCAATAAATAAATACATTTTGAGGCATGACTTATGCACACTAGAATGCGTTATCTGTGGCACAATGAGTGCAGGACAGCAAAGGGTTACTTCAAATGCTTACACAGACGCGGGAAAGAGCCGTCCTCAGGGACGTGCATCTGGGCCAAGGTGTCCCAAGCCAGAATCCAGGAGCAGTAACCCCGCACCTTGGCAGCCCGCCAACAAATCCACGGATTTTCAATGATAAAGAAGAAAGCTAGAAAGCTTCTGAGCCAAGTTTGCAATATATTAATGGCAAGAAATGAGAATGAGATTAAAGTAGTGAAGCTCATTTATTTGGGAGCACGATCTATCAGTTCCCATTTCCTGACCATTATTCTTCTGTTTCATTTCTTACTGGCGCTGGTTTTCGGACAAGTTGCTCAAGGAAACAGAAAGGGGGAAAAGGCAGCAGGAGCAGGAGAGGGAGGTAAAAGAAGGGCGAGCGCAGCCGAGAGAAGGCGCAAATGAGGGCTATCACATGTGGCAGCAAAGGAGACCATTCTGACAGCCAAGCTGCTTCTTCCACGTATTACGAGGCACAAAGAGCAGAACGCACTGGGAGGAGCAATGCCGAGGGACTTGGCAGGTTGGGCCTGCTCTCTGTCCAAGAGGCCCAGGTGTCGGTGCAGTTTACAAAAGAGGAACGGGCCGGGAGGGTGGGCAGTGGAACATGGAGGAAATTACCCCCCCCCCCTCCCCAAGATGGTAGGCCTGTGTAACCATGCAGAGAGGTAGCAGCATTAGAGGAGCACCAGGCCCAGCGGGCAGATGTGAAAGCTTGGCTGGCGGTATCCAACCCTCCTCCGGGCCTACATTATTGATAGACCAGGCTGTTGTCCGCATGAATAATAGATGGGGAAGGAAGTAGCAGGAGGTTCACAATTCCATTCTCACACATGAGTCTTGGGCTTCCCTTAAAGCACCGAGGAGTTTCCTGCATGCATGCAGGAAAACTGAGTTGGGTGAATTCTTCCTGGTTTCTGCCACTGCATCAAATATACAAAAATAAAAGTACATTTAAATAAAGCATCTGCTGAGGCTGCCCATTCTGAGGTTACCAAAATTAGTGTTGAAACGTATCAAATGCATCTGCAAGGTTGTACTAGTGACAGCTCTGCAGAACCCATGTGGCAGACAGCCCAGACATGCAGGGACTGCTGCCCTAGCACCACCAGCCCACAGCGGGCGAGGTTGGGATCCCAAGGTCTGGCCCAAGATAATTACAGGCGCAGGCAGAGTAATCCAGTGCAGGCAGGACAACAGGTGTAGCCGAGGAGCTTTCTGAGGCCTGTTTAGTAATAAGGAGAGTGTGACTAGCAGAGAGCAAGCCTGAGTGAGTGCAGCCCAGGCAAGGTAAGATTAACAGATCTTGGTATATGCCAACCATAGAGAGCACACCACTTCCTGCAGACTGGCAACACTGCCTGCTACAGCGGAGCAGAACTCTTGACTGCCACCTAGCAGCTGGACATGACTGCACACCAGGTAAAATATGTAACGTCAGTATCATGATTAACTGACCATTGAGGAGGCAGCTCTAGCAATGCCTGCGGTTTCAACCATAGTGTAGCAATGTAGATGAGGGCAGAAAAAGTCTATTTGGCCCACACTGCAAAGATATATCCCAGCTGCCTGCCACAGAAGTATGATTGCTTATAGACCAAGTGCATTTTGGTTTTCTTCCTCATTGGTTCTCTAGCATTCAGGATGAATGAGCCTACAAATCCCCATAATCAATCCACACCCACTCTCTCTGATCCCCCCACCATATCTTACCACCAAGCTTTGTAATAATCTAGAAAACTAATGAAGCTGTTGCCTGCACATCCAGCCTATGCCCTTGCGGCTTTGATGGGCAGAAGCCAACCTGCTACCACCAATCCAGTAGTCTGCTGGTACCAACCCAGCTACCCATGGCCTATTGCGGCACTGGCTTGTGTATTCTTTATCTGCCCCTTTTCTCCTTATCTCTCCCTTTGACTCGGCTCTTAAAGGAGTCATGTGTGGATTGTTTGTAACAGTGCAACTTCCTTCTGTCCTCGTCATCTCTCCCAGGCGTGCTTGAATTCTGACAGAGCCGGGTTCTCCTCTCTGCTGCTGGGTTATTGCAAGCACCTACCACCCTCTCAGTAAAGGATTTTCTCAGGTGTCCACCCTCCAACTTCATATCCTGACCCCTTCTCCTTGAAATACCTTTTCAATGGAAAATTTCACTTTCTCAGGATTTACTGAAGGCTGTCAAATATTTTACTGTTTCTCTCATATCCCCCCTTCCCAAATGACACACCAAAAAAAAACCAAAACAAACCCCAACACTAGAGTGGGTTCAACATTTGAAAATAAAAATATGAATTTAAAGGGTGCGTTTACAGGAAGATTTTGCAAGAAATCAAGAGGGCAAATCCCTAAAAATTAATATTTAGCATCCTCCTGTCCTCTCTCTTTAGCCGACAGCTGCACGGGCTCTCGGAGTTAGAAGATTTAAATAAAGCAGCACTTAAGAAGCTGCAAAGAACATTCCATTTCCTCTTCAAAAGTCTTGGCAGTAAAGTCAAAATCTAATTGTGCACAGAGCCTGCAGGAGCTGCTGGGAACGTCTCCATTACAAAGACTGATTATTGACAGGTTTTAAGGACAGTCGTTTTAGTGCAACTTCTTCACCATCACCCTAGTTTCCTCTTAATAGATTCTTCTGCAGAGGGACAAAGCTGACATTCCCCACTACCCCAGAAGAGGGAAGTGTCTACTTCCTGGGATTTAAAGGAGACTTCAATGATGGATTTCTCCACTTTAGCTTCTGTCCACTGTCCCCTCCCAGTTGAATATCCGATGGGGATTCTTTGGGGATGAAAAGAACCACAGCATGTACCCAGGCTAATGATAAGCACGGATTCTTTAGGGATCACCTCCCAAATCAAAGACTGGATCTCACGCTTGCAAAGAGCAGCTGAGCAGCTTGCCTGCACATATCAGATTGGATCATCAGGCCAGGGGCTCCAATGTTCTGATTCTGGTCGCCCACCTGTGAGTACCAGGCAGCTAGAGTGACAGAGGGCTGCATTTAAGATTTTGGTACCCATAAGCAGGACCAGAGAGAGGAAGTGTGTGTGTTGCAGAGGGCTTCCCCCATGCCCCCAGAGAACGGGGAGAGCGTGGGAAGTGCAGGTACCCCTAAAGCAAGTGGGAGCAGGCTCTTCTTTGGCCTTGGTGTTTAGCATTTTCAAAATTTGGTGGTCTAGACCAGTGGTTCTCAACCCTTTTTTTTGGCCGGGACACACCTGACAGATGGTTCTCACATGCGTGACACACTGAACATGTGACCGTCACGGGGCTAAATGTAAACATACACTCTGCATCCACAGGAATCCCCTCGATTCCCAGCAATGAGTGCAGAGCAGATCTAGGGCATTATCCATACAACTCACCATACAAAAAAGATATTCTGGTTCTGATGACATCTCAGTAAAAGCAAAACAAACTCCCTTTACTACCAGGCACAATAGCCCTTCTTATGAAAAGACAGTAATTTACCATTGATGCATCTCCTATTGGTAAAACACAACAAATATGATTGATACAAATGCCTACATGCTAGTAAAATACCTCACCTCGGTCACACACCTTTCACCAAGTACAGAAAAAACACAAATTATAAATATGGAGACAGAAACTGGAATGGAAACCCAAAAAAGCCACTCTGCATGCAGTGCAAACCTAGAGAAATGGAAAGAGAAATATAGCACCTAACAGAATCTCAGGATTTGCAATAATGCACACAAACTAACCCGCACAAAGTTACATCTTTATTATGGAACACACTCAAACAGTAACAATCCTGTCTAAGAAATACAACTATTAAACCAGGCCCTAAACACTAATACATTTCCTATTGGGAAAACAGAATAAGCCAAGCTGCTATAGAGCTCCACACAGTAATAATTGTAAAGCTATACTAAAAATGTTACAAAACAGCTGCTGAACAGAATAATATCTAACAATTAAAAACTCATAAAAATTATTAAAACATGTCCAAATATCAATAAAATATTTAAAAACAGCAGACATCACATAATACCCAATAATTAAAATGGCAGTCAATCAAGAAAAATACATTTAAAAAGCCACCTTTACTTACCCTCTCCAGCAACTCTCCTAACTCCTTTCCCTTCCAGGCCAATAGCACTCACCAGAAGCAGCAAGGGCTGCTGAAGCTCTGATCTCACAGTCCTCTTCCTTAGTGCCCACAACCAGTCACTCACACACACACACACACCCAATTAGACCCCAGACCAGTCTCAGTCTCTCTCACACCAGTCATCTTCCTGACCAGTCTCTCTCTCTCACACAGAAACACATCACCTCCCTGACCAATCTCTCTCTCTCAATCACACTCATGCTCTCTTATATACAAGTTCTCAATCACACACAAATGTTCTCGCACCCATGCACACCAGCTTTCACCCAGGCACCGATTCACACCCACAGGCTCTCACCAGGCTTCCATTCACACCCACACACACACACAAGCTCTCACCCAAGCACCCATTCACACCAGCTCTCACCCTGGCACCCATTCATACCCACACACACAAGCTCTCACATGCATCCATTCACACCCACAGACACAAGCTCTCACCCAGGCACCCATTCACACCCACAGACACAAGCTCTCACCCAGGCACCCATTCACACCCACAGACACAAGCTCTCACTCATGCATCCATTCACACCCACACACACAAGCTCTCACTCATGCATCCATTCACACCCACACACACAAGCTCTCACCCAGGCACCCATTCACACTCTCAGACACAAGCTCTCACCCAGGTACTCATTCAAACTCACACACACAAACTCTCACCAAAAACCTCTTCTTCCTTCACTGCAGGGATGGGCTCCAGTTCCGCCGCGGCTTTACTCAGGCGGGCCTTCTTTTTGTGCCACCATGGGGATGGGCTCTTGTGGTGGCCTCGGTTTGGGTCGGGTTTCCTCTTCACTGCCACGGGGATGAGCTCCCATGGTGGCCTTGCTTAGTCGGTTTTTCCTCTTCGCCAGGGATGGGCTCCCGTGGCAGCCTTGCTTCGTCGGGGTCGGGTTTTCCTCTTCACCGCCATGGGGATGAGCTCCCGTGGCAGCCTTGCTTCATCGGGGTTCGACACTGCCATTCCTCCCACCCCACCCCCGGGCTATGCGATGCCTGTCTCACTGGCCAATCAAAGGCTTCCTCCCTTCTTCCTACTCCCACTGGCAGGTAGAAGGGAGGAGGCTTACGATTGGCCTGCGCGGGGGCAGGCAGAATGAAGGAGGCTTCCCATTGGGCAGTGGGGGTAGAAAGATAGGAGCCTTCCAATTGGCCCACGGGGGCTGGAA
The DNA here is from genome assembly GCF_901001135.1 of Rhinatrema bivittatum. Classification (NCBI taxonomy): domain Eukaryota; kingdom Metazoa; phylum Chordata; class Amphibia; order Gymnophiona; family Rhinatrematidae; genus Rhinatrema; species Rhinatrema bivittatum. The sequence goes on along the minus strand of NC_042622.1, from coordinate 168,404,314 downwards.
CAAGGAAGAAGGAAAGTACAATGGGGCAGTGGGACACCGGGAGATGTGACACACCTGCCAGTGTTTGGCGACACACCGGTTAAGAAGCGCTGGTCTAGATAATTACCTGTCCCTAAATCCTGGCCGGAAGATTAAAAAAATCTAGCCCAGCACTTCCTGGAAGATGCCCTATCAGTATCTTCTTGTGCATCTCATTACCAGTGATGGGAAGTGACAAGTGAAGGAAGGGCAGAAGACGATGGTGCAGTGAGAGGTTTAATATCCATGGCCAGCCTTTTTTCTCTCTCTCTACTCTAGACTTCTTATCACATCTGTAAGAGAAAGATCTTCATCAGCGCTACTTGCTGCAGTGCTAGGGTACTGCAACACTGCAGTGGGCTCAAACAGTGTATGGTATATTAAAGCAAGGCCTTCGGATGAAGCCAAAAGCACACTTTTAAAAAAATTATTATTATTATTATGGAAAATGTAGGCGATTAACCATTTTGAGAACATGAGAGGAAGTCACTGTCTAGGAGACCGGGAGAAAGAAGGGACGCCAGCGCTGTCATAGTCCTTCTGGGAACCAAAGCTGGGTTAGAAACAGAATCGATGGAGAGGGAGTGGAAGAATTTGGGGGAGGGGCTTAGGCACCGGCTGAAAACCACGGCATTTTCAGAGGAATTATCAGCTTTATGGTATGGAAGAGTGAAGGCTCTGTCCTAACAGTAACGTCAAGACATGGCTCAGTTACGCTGGGGGCTGTGGCCATATGAAGAACAATAAAAAGCTCTACTGTATTAATGATCCGGGTCTTTCAGTGAGAGGGAAAATAATCCTAGGTGAGAAGTTCAAAGCATATGTCTTCAGGAATTTAAACCAGAGAAAGGAGGTGGCGGGTGAATGCCGATGGAACACGGTAGAAGAAAGAAGCAGGTAGAAGGCTATGAGCAATGAGACTCCAGATTTTCAATCCCTGTTGGCTATCATGGAGATGCAGTAGAACAAATCCCATGAATGGGATACAACCATACCAGGCTACAATCTGCTTAGGGAAAACAGTGACAGCAGAAAAGGGAGAGTAGCTGTTTATGAGAAAAATACAAGAAATTTATGAAAGTAACTGAAATGCAGGGGCATGGGGGAATCAGGCAGTTCTATGGGCGATCTTGGGAAAAGGTGATAACATTTCTTTTTTTCTAAATTCGTCTTTATCGGGTCATGCATTACAAAAACAAGATGCGATAACAATGTCAAAAGCAACCGTGACAATCCTTTTGGTTACTAGCACAAACAGTATAACCCATTTTCATAACATTTCCCCAGTCCACAAAAAGCAGACATCCCCTACAAAAAGGTGATAGCATTTCTGTCTACACTGGTATGGGTTACAGACCTCAGACGTAGGTGGAAAAACTGGACAGAAATCTGGCCCAGGTAATCTAAAAGATAGGAATGAAGGGGGAAGTGGTATTGGTGGGAGATTTTAACCTTCAGGGTGTGTAGTGGAGTATCCCTTCTGCAGACTCTGTTAGGAGTACAAGGTTTGTGGATTCCCTTCAAGAGGCTCTGCTCAGACAAACGGTGATGTAACCCACGAGGGAAGGGGCAATATTGGATCCAGAACTTTCAGCTGGAGAAAGATCTCCGATATCTAGGTATGCAGCCACCTGAGCACCAGTGATTATCAGATGCTATGGTCTGATATAATGCCCAAACTGGAGAGAAGTCAAGCAAAGCCATAAAGTCCTGAATTTCAAAGATACCAGCTTTGGTAAAATGAGAAAGTACTTTAAGGAGCATCAGATGTTTTTGGACAACTTTGCTAGTTTTGATGGCTGCATGGATGCTAAAAAAACTTGGTGATATGAAATGGAAGAGGGCCCGAATGTTAATTTAAGTATGGAATCCAAGAAGAAGACCAGAACACCTGGAATAGCCTAGCATGGGTGCTGGTGATATCTGAACATGCTTTGATCACATATGGAAGCCTGTGGTGGGAACAGGATTGAGAGATTCACTAACACAATTTGGCTATGCCATGGTCTCCTACTACCAGCAGGCCTCAACTCCCCAGAAAACAAAAGGAACTTTACTGGTCAATTGGTGGTAGCCAGATAGTAAGGAGGAAACAAGAGGCAGATAAAGAATGCATGAGCTAGTTAATACCGCAGATCATGGGGTAGCCAGGTTGGTTCTAGCAGGATACAATACCCCAGAAACCAACTGGATCAGTGCCTGTAGGTTTATGGTGGATGGGTATCATCCAGCAATGCCATAGGGACAGAGGTAGCCAGATGTTTGGACAATGGCCTCATTGATTTTGATGGTTGCTTGAATTGTTGCAGGGCTTAATAGTGAGATGAGTGGGGCCATGGTTAATGGGTATTGGATTGGGTGTGGGATCCTATATGCTTATCTGCTCAGGATGGTGGAGAACCAAACAGAAGACAATAACAACTGACTTGGATAAGGAGCAATATCCTATAATCGGTCAAACTTCTACAAATGGCAGTTGGGACATATCCTGGCAGCATGGACCAGAATAAGTGGCAAGATTGGATGGGCTAGTAGCTCTTTTTCTGCTGCCATCTCTGTTCAGAATATTAGTTTGTTCTTTTAACAGTACCCTGCTGAAAGGCTAACAATAAAATCTTAAGCTTTATATTGCTCTAAATTATTTAATGTACAGCGCTGGTAAAGAAAAAATTCAGATGGATGAATAATTCATTTCTCTCTTTTATTCCAAACATGGAAGGAATTTTATACACCACTTGCAGAAAAAGCAAACTAACTCACTTGAGGAACTAAATTTAACAGACGCCATCTCCTAATGCCACTGGGATCCTGGAGTGGAAGGAAGCCTCACGACAGATGGTCTGATCACCAACACTGACCCAAAGAGACAGAGATATCTGCAGGTCAGCCTAATATTTAAAGACATTTTCATTTTCTTCCATATTTTCTGCAGTTGCTGCTGTTTGTTATCTCTATAGCAATGTGACAGCAGAAAAAGACCATATGATGTATCTAATCTGCCCATCAACACCAACTCATTCAGCTATGAAGCATATGTGATTTTTACATGCTGGGGACACTGAAGCAGCAGCATTCATAGCCACTTAGGGTGAAGAGCGCTGTGGTGTGTGACCCCCTAGCATGGATGGTCACTGCGATGCCTGGGGGAGAGTACAAGGAAAGGAAAACCCCAGTAGATAGATGAAGACTTCATGCCTTTAGCTCTGATTATAGGTTTAACTGAGCTGACAACCCAAAGTAGCTTCTTGGATTAAAAAAAAAAAAAAAAAAAGTAACTGGTGCAGTGTCGGACTGGTCCTATTTCTTGCAGGTAGTCCATGCAGGAACCATTCTGTTCCCTCACCGAAGGAAAGAGAAGTTGTTACTGCTCGGGGTCACCGATGCTGCTCATCCTCTTTCTTAAACCGGTTAGATTACTCTCCTATAGTGAACAGGATCCAAGCCCCGGAAAACTCAGCAGCCCCTGAACATTTTAGTATCTCATCTTTTATATCATACTCACTTATTACATTGAATCATACTCAGCAGTGAAGCAGTTCTGTCATGTTGTGGAGACATGAGGACTCCATACATGGGGAGGGCAATTTTTAAAGCCTGTCGCAGGAATTAAGACTTCTCCTCCATTAAGGTACATGCAGTCTTCCATAGCAAGTGTGCTTCTAGTCAAACTGCCTGTGGTGAGTGTGTACACAATCCACAACTCTGTATGAGCGTCTGTGCCTGTGCAAGCCACTGCTCCGTGGTCTACATATGAGCCTGTACACAATCCACTGCTCTGTATGAGTGTCTGTGCATGTGCAATCTGCTGCTCTGTGGTCTACATATGAGCATGTACACAATCCCTTGCTCTGTATGAACACCTGTGCATGTGCAATCTGCTGCTCTGTGGTCTACATATGAGCCTGTACACAATCCACTGCTCTGTATGAGCACCTGTGCATGTGCAATCTGCTGCTCTGTGGTCTACATATGAGCCTGTACACAATCCCCTGCTCTGTATGAACACCTATGCATGTGCAATCTGCTGCTCTGTGGTCTACATATGAGCCTGTACACAATCCACTGCTCTGTATGAGTGTCTGTGCATGTGTGCAATCCACTGCTCCCTGGTCTACATATGAGCCTGTACACAATCCACTGCTCTGTATCAGCACCTGTGCATGTGCAATCTGCTGCTCTGTGGTCTACATATGAGCCTGTACACAATCCACTGCTCTGTATGAGCACCTGTGCATGTGTGCAATCCACTGCTCCCTGGTTTATATGACTGTGCGCACAATCCACTGCTCTGTATAAGCATCTGTGCACATGCAATCTGCGGTCTACATATGAGTGTGTTTGCAATCCACTGCTCCCGGGTCTACATATGAATGTGCACACAATCCACTGCTCTGTATGAGCATCTGTGCACATGCAATCTGCTGCCCTGTGGGTTACACGGGTGAGTGCACAATATGCTACTCTGTGTTCTACCTACGAGTGTGTGAGCGATCCGCTGCTTTGTGGTCTACATATGAATGTGCATGCAATCCACTGCTCCATGGACCACTTATGAGTGTGCATGCAACTTACTGCTCCATGGGCTATGAGTGTGTGCAATCTGCTGCCCTATGTGTTAAGTATAAGTGCATGCACAAGTGTGATCTGATGGTTTTAGTGTGCTGTCTTTTGTGTGTTCAGCAGATGAATTTACAAGTGCAAGCCACTGGTGTGCAAGCGTACCAGATGCATGTACTCTGTCTGTCCTTAGAAACTGTTAGCAAAAGAAGCTTATGATGCCATATAAAGACAGCATAAATATCCATTCATAAGACTCATAGAAAATCACTTAAGGAAGTGTTAGCAAAGATCCTGTGGCTCAACAGTAGTAAATCTGACTCCAGATCAGAAAGTTGCATGTTCAAATCACGTCAATGTTATGATCTCTCTTCGATCTGGAATCCTGCCAGGTACTTGTGAGCTGGATAGGACACTTTTTGAAACAGAATGCTGGGCTTGATGGGCCTTTGGTCTGCTGCAGTATGGCATGTTCTTAATATCTCCATCCATCCTTAAAATCTTCTTAGACATTTAAATACCTTATAGATATCAATGCACCGAAGATGGGCTTCTTTCAACAGAAAGGAGGCTCTGAAACAAGGGTTAAAAGGGGGAAGACTTAGGAATAATCTAAGGAAGCATTTCTTTACAGAAAGAGTAGGGGGAGGTGGTGGAGACAAGGACAGTATCTGATTCAGGAAAGCATGGGAGAAGCACAGGGGATCTCAGAGGGAGTGGGAGAGATTGTAGAGCTGAGCAGCTGTGTGGATGGGCAGACTAGATAGGGCCTATGGTCTTTTATGCCATCATGTTTCCATGTAATAGCAGCTAGAACGGGTAGATGTGAATCGGTTATTTACTCTTTCGGATAGTAGAAAGACTAGGGGACACTCCATGAAGTTAGCATGGGGCACATTTAAAACTAATCGGAGAAAGTTCTTTTTTACTCAACGCACAATTAAACTTTGGAATTTGTTGCCAGAGGATGTGGTTCGTGCAGTTAGTATAGCTGTGTTTAAAAAAGGATTGGATAAGTTCTTGGAGGAGAAGTCCATTACCTGCTATTAAGTTCACTTAGAGAATAGCCACTGCCATTAGCAATGGTTACATGGAATAGACTTAGTTTTTGGGTACTTGCCAGGTTCTTATGGCCTGGATTGGCCACTGTTGGAAACAGGATGCTGGGCTTGATGGACCCTTGGTCTGACCCAGTGTGGCATTTTCTTATGTTCTTATGTACATAAGCAAAATGGGAGAATTAAGACAATCAAATGCTTCAATTGTCACAGACCAATAGTTGGTTGGCAGGCTGAGATGGGAGATCTACTTCCCCAAGCCTTGCTCCTGCTTGCCTGAGATGTACTAAAAGATGGAAACTTTCTGCAGGAACACAGCAGATTTAATCTTTTTTTTTTAACTCATAAAGCTGATCTAGTCAAAGATCAGCCGGGAATAAAGATCCCTTGACTGAAACAGAAATAAAAAAACACTCAGCTGTAGAGAGGATCAGGACCGCAGGGGATGTCTTCCTTCACCTGCTGGAGTCAGAGAAATACTGGAGGATCACAGGCGGCACACTGGGTTATCAGGAGGTGCCTTGAACTTTTTTCTCTGACTCCATCTGCTGGAAGGGAGACACAACCCAGCAGTCTGGACTGATCCTGGTACGTACAGGGAAATGAAAGTTGGCAAAGCAAATTGTTTATGCCCAGGATAACCCCAAATTTCCTGTCAGCAATGATAATGGATCCTGGTCATTAAGCTGATGCAGAAATATAATGGACTGCCCTTGCAGCTTATGAAACCCTAATAACTTTTGTTTTTAATTACTTCTTTTGGTCCCATCTTAATTATGCTGGCACTTCCCAGAAGAAAGCCAGACTCCAGCTCTCATTTAGTTTCCAGAGAGCTGCTGGGGAGCATCCGTGCATTTCTAAGGTGAGAGAACAGCAAGCAGAGCTATCCAGTCCAAAGAGGGGAGTACACACACAGCAGAGGGCCAGGCTCATTGGCAAATGTGAAGGCTAAGTAATATCTTTTAGCGCCGGCTGCAATAGATCTTCCCTTTCCTCTCAGATAAAGCAGTCTCAGGAAACTGAATTAGTGGCCTCTGGCTACTAGCTTTCATGGAAACTGTGGAAAAATAAACTATAATCTAGAGGCCATACCTTTATATTGAACTAAATACTGTTCTTGACTAGCTTTCAGGAGTTTACATACATTCAAGTGGACCCAAAGGCAACCATGCTAATTTATGGACAACATGGCTACCAGGACATTTTGTCATAAATGCAAAGGCTAGACTGTCACTCAATCATGAAAATGATTTTTACAGAGATTAAAACTGAAGCAAAAATATCAAGTTGGTTAAACCAATACTGGTTGGAAACGTATGGGTCTGATTTTGGTGACTGTATCCGCTATTCTCCTTCCAGTGAACACTCCAAACTGATATACGAGCTCGCTGATTCCACATGGGATACAAACTGGGGAGAAATGCTTTAGTACATCAGGCCCTAACCTTCCATACATTTAATATATTAACATTTAGAAAGTTCTTACTAATATAATGAATGCATCTGGTTAGTTCCCCTTTTCAATCAACCTCTTCAAGAGGTAACTGGGTGTAGTGCAATGACTACTGTACTCTCTTCTGTGCAGAAGCTGTTTTATCCCCATACCTTTTGCTTCTGTAACTGTAGTTTTATGAAAGCTAATGGTCTCTGCCATTATGGAAACCTGCTGACAGCTTGTTCAATAGCAAAGTGAATCATTTCTAGAACATTAAGAAGCCGCAGCCATGCCTTGCCCCTCAGACATCCCTTCAGCATTCAGGTGGCGCTGTGCAGCCCATCTGCAAATGAGATGAGAATACCCCTGCGTTCTGCTGGCAGGGGCCCATCACAGTGCAGGAACCCCAGAAGCATTGCTAACAGCAACAGATACAAGTGGCGAGCTTTGGCTTTCCCCAGAACTTGTTCCACAGGGGCACAGCTGATGCACGAAACGTTAGGGATAAGAGACCAATGCCTAGTGGTTGAAAAATTCAGCTGCCGTCTACAAAGTGCTTTTCCCTCCTGTGTTTCTGTAGGCAGCATGCTCAGTACATCTCATGCAACCTTCATATAGAAAGCCGGAGCAGCAATAGATGCAACAATATTTTTGCATGTTCAGCTGAGCGACACCTTTCAGATTGCAAACGATCCTGAACAATCCTGCATATGACATTGGACATATTGATCACAAAACAGAGGGGGAGGGGGGGGTTTAATCATTTATATTTCTAAATTTATTATTAAATTACATAAAGCTTTTCTATACATACAGAAAATGCACATTAGGTACAATGAAATATAATTAGGTTTGAAGAAGCCACCTGAAAACCAAAACTTGAAAATGGAATGTGGAATTTGGAAAAGAAATCGACAGGGAGGTTTCAAGGAGAAGGTTTTGACCTTCCCAACAGCTGCAGTCACCAGGAACACACTTTCCGATCTTCTCTCTATCTCACAACAAAAGGACTGGGCCTTGTGGCTGACGCAGGCCAATGAGTGGCAGAACACTTTGGAAGGAGCTGAGAAATGTTCCTGTCCCAAGTGACAGGCTCTCCAAATGAAAGCTGGTGCACAAGTCTGTACTACGTACTCCAGTAATGCCCCGTGCTCTCCGTGCTGCTTCTAAATTTTGCTAGAACTTCTGTACTCTCCTGCGAGGAAATGTCATACGATTTCTCTTCTTGGAATGACAATGGTGGACTGTGTTTTTTGTTGGGGTGGGGATGGAGGGAAGGATTTGTTCTGGTGCAGGAATGGGAAACACAGGACACTGACACGCAGGGGTATAGCAAAGGAGGGAGATAGAGGAGCCAAGTATGTAACACCATACTACAGCCCCCCTCGAGTCCCTCCACAAATCCAATGTGTGGGGTACAATTACAGCAGTATTTCAAAGCTGACAAATTCTTCAGGCTCAAGCTTCCTAAAAGCCACAAGCAGGCCAGTTATAAATGTGTGGGCAGCAAGCTTAAGGGTGTCTTTAGACTACCCAACATCTGAATATGGAAGAGGTCATGAAGGAAGGGGGGTGCGGCCAGTCATTTGGGAACCCTCAATGCCAACTTGCCAGACTGGCTAGCTCTTCTTTTCCATCTCCACTACGTTAACCACTAGAGTCCAAATCCCCTACAGACCCTTCAACTTACTAGTTCCTATGTACTTGTGCATTTCACAGAAAATGGATAAAGGCATCATCCAGCCCTGCAACGCTGGAGACAAACAGGATACAGAATTGGCTGTGATGCAACAGGAATTAATTCTTCAAAACTTAAAAGAAGTTTCCCATCAAAGCAACATATCCAAAAGAAACAGTTCACAACTTCCTTTCAATACAAGTACCGGGAAATGGAAAGCACCACAAAGAAGAAACACAAGAAACCAGTCTGCGGCAAACAAAGTGTTCTTTTCTTAGATGCACCATGGCTAGAGCTTTTTTAGGCCCCAGAATATGAGCCGCATCAATTCACATGCACTCTGCAGCAGGCATTACTGGAGCTGCATCACTGCCAAAGAGAACAGGACACTTTGGTAAAGGGACACCAAGCACAGGTCTTGGGTCTTCAATAAATACTGTGGCATTGTACAAGATGGCTACCAGTTCACCCCCACCACACAACAGTTAACTGCTGCCTTGGCTCACCTTCTATTCTCGTTACAGGGCATAAATGGATATGGGAAATCAGAGAGCATATGATTTTATGAATCAGCACACACATCTAGACTCTCTCTTGCCAGTCACTCATGGTTTTAGGGCTTCGAAAATAGTTAGTGTGACTGTTACCTGAACTGGAGGAGATTTAGCACAGACAGCAAGGATAAAACCACATCCAGCAAGGATAAAACCACATCCAGCATTCAACTTGGTATCAGGAGAAGCCTTGGATGGCTGGCCTAGCCTTTGGACCAACAAGTCTAGCACAAGTCTTTCCAGTCCTTCAAAACATTACAGCTGAAACGAATTCAAAATAAAATCCAATCACAAAACATACACCGTCATGTCTAATCAGAAGATCAAATAACTACCGAACCCCAGTGAAATCTTCAGCATCAGCCTACCTCACCCTGATTACAAGAAACCAATCCAGAGGACTGACAAGTAGTCCAGGACCCAGGCTGGGCAGGGCGGAGGAATACTGCATTTAAATACATTCTCCTTAATCATTAACGGATCGATGCTCTTCAGTATGGCTCTTCTCTGGAACAGGAAATACCTCACAGTAAAATTTAAATGAAGTCAGACCATGAATGAGTCAACCAACCATGCCCTTACTTAAAATGACAACTTAAAAGAAATGATAATTTTACAAATATTCACAGAAATTGCTTTCCAAAGAATGGAATTTATACCAGGAAAGCCCTCATTTATTTAGCCTGATTGTTCCAAAGATGTGCCCCCCCCGGGAAGGGAAGGGGTTGTTGTTTTGCCTGCAGCACTGGCGAGGGACAGTAAAACCCAGAAATGTGTTTAAACCAATTTCTGGTCGAGTTTCCCTGCTGTTTCTTCAGGCGTAGCCCCTGCCAGCTGCAGTCTCCCATTTCATTAGCTTCTTCACAGAAGTGGCTCAATGTCCATGAACCCGGACTGCTGAAGGAAAAAAGGAGAGGAAAGGTGGGGAAAAAAAAAAGAACTTCCAGGAGGCAGATCTGACGATGGGAAACGAGTTACAAAGGCACGGCCTCTGCTAACCTGTAAGGTCCATGAGGAAAAGTCTAAAAGCAGCCGAATCTGCAGTGCTACTTCCCACATACTTTTCCGGCGGCGCTGACCATGGCCAGTGGTTTTAAGACCAGGGGGGTTAAAGAAGGGGAACTGTAAAGAAATCATTACCATTAACTAAAGAGCATCCTCTCTGCTCACGATGTCAGAGTTAGGGGAATCATTTTACATGAAAACAGTTAAGGAGTCTCTATTTTGGTTTATCTATGCCCTACATCTACTTGTCAATAAAGGGCACTCAGCTACTAAGACCTCCTACATCTTTCTCTGTCTACATACAGAGAGCGAGCGAGTGAGAGAGAGAGAAAGACGAATCTCAGTACAGCTCTCTACACAGAATCTCTGTTCTTTGATTGACTATTAAGGGTACCATCCCACAGCGAGATCCCACAAAACACTTCAGGTTAGATGCAAACATTTTAGAAAGCAGAATAAGGCATTCCCGGCTATGTGTTACAGTGGAATATCCTGCCCTGCACTATGAGACCGCCCTCATACTGGAAATGAAAGACAGAGAAACTTCTGTACAAGGTGCTGAAGGGTTTTCTTCCAGATCTCGGCTCTGTTCCTTGCCCTCTAGCTTATTCTTTTCATCCTATCCTACACATACCAATGTATTTCTTACACTGTTGTGCTTTTTGCATTAAAGTCCGGGCATTTTTCATTACTTTATTTGCTATTTTAAAAGCTCCTTTTCGGAGGTCAGGTCTTAAACTCTGTACCACGCCTGCAGTATCAGTACAGCAGGTTACTTTGATTTACAACCGTAGGCCGTGGTTAGGTAGGAAGGGCTTTCAAAAACTTATCAGAGAAAGGAGAATATTTTTAACTAGGGTCACTAAAATCTTAAAGTATCTAAAAGACCTTTCCCAGTACTGTTGCTTTAGCTGATAGGATCCTTTGTACCTTGGTTCCCACTGAAATGCAATTTTCATAAATTTGACAATATTTTTTCCCACTGTGTGTGCCAGTGCATCACTAGTGGATAATAATCCTGGTTAGACAGAATCTCCCCATTCTATGAAATGTAAAACCCAAGTTCCCTGATCAAAACTTAGCTATAACACAAGAATCTTTGCTCCTGCTCCTGTAGCAATGCAAGAATGATTTTAGCCATCTATGTGATCTGAAAACATTTGAAAAATTTGGGGAACTATAATGCTTCAAATAGTGCTGCCCAATGCTTGTTCTCGATGTGCTGCGGGGAAACATGCCTGGAGGGGCAGGGGCAGAGGGTGTAATACACTGGGATCGATTCCATAAATATTTTACAAAATGTCTTTTTACCTAGAGCTAAATGAAGAGGCAAAGCTTTCTCAGACAAAATGTAAAAAGTGAGCCAGGAGGGATGGCCGATGTAATGGTACATTAACTCTCTGCAACTCTGGTCAGGTTTGTGAGTCGTGAAAATGACGAGTGGCTGAGAGAAGGCAATCCATTTTCACAGCATAATTTACAGAGAAGTAATAGATTAAGATCTGATTCACTAAGGCTTTCTCCTGTTCTCTGTCTATGAGAACAGATCTTGATCAATCAGGCCCTTAGAGACTTCACATGAGTTAAAATATATATTATGCCAGGTGAGTGTATGCCCCATCCCAGCCCACAGCTTCAGGCTATGATACCCAATTCTCCAGGACCCGAACTGCAGAGAGGTAAAGACCTACAGGCAGAGTCGCTGAGCTCAAGCTACAAATTTCCACTGCTGCTACACCATGACCCTGATATCAGTAACAGATGGGGTGCTAAGTGAGAGGACGTAAAATGCAATGTGTCAAAAGAGAAGACTCCAGCTCTCAGAAAATACCAATAGGCAAAAAGGCAGTGATCAGGCTCCTTCAGCATATGGACAGAGCTAAGTCTCCTGAAAGGGATGGTGTTTATTTCCATTTACCACGGGGCAAGGTTACAAGTGATTCATTGAGTCTAGTAAACTCCACTCCCAACACATCACAGTAAGAGACAGGCACCGCTTTATCATCGCATGTTTAAGAACTGAACAGGGCCAGTGGCTAGAGAAGTCTGGGCAAGTGTGTAGTGCAGGTATGACTGTGCTGTGAGTGTGGGAGAGAGTGCTGCAGCTTAGGCTCCAGGCCAGCACTGCTCAGTCTGCTACTACACACTTGAATGATGTCAGGAGATATATTCCAGGCACCAGGCTTGTGGCCTTCTCTTGGGCAGGATCGAAGTTCATGGAGCTTTTCCATCAATGGAAGGCATACAGCAGTAACAGGATGGTACAGATACCGATGACAGCACCCAGGATCAGAGAGTCCCGACGTTTTCTCAAGTTGATTCTCTGGATCAGGTTGTTAACTGCAGGAAACCGATCTTTGGGGGAATCTTTGTTAAGGTCTTAACAGAAAAGAAACCAAAAACCCCTTTCCCCTGGACCCTATGAATTAGCTAGAGTACACATTCAACATTAGCGCTTACCTGAGAATTACCAACAAAATCAGTGCAGTACAAGAAACTAAAAGATAAGATTCAAGGCAGAGAGCAAGGGGTGAGCAGAAAGGTGGCAGATACAGTCCAAAAAGATTATAATTTAATTCCTGCCTATGTAATCCCCTTAAGTGGCAATTTATGTTATTTGAAGCTCCTACAGGAAGCAAGAGGCAGATCCATTCCAAGATCCGTTACCCCAGCGCGAGGTCAGAGGGAGAAAGCACATGCTGGAAATGGGACAGAGGCCAGGCCCCATTTACAGTAAGTGGCCAATGTTATGAATCTCTCAGATATTTTTGTGATAAAGCATCAATCAGAACTGATGCACTGGAGGTGAGGTATGTCTGGAAATCCCAGCTTAATTCAGTAATAACTCTCATGTCCCTCCTCTCCCTGGGCAGTCCCTGATTAAGGCCAGGAGCACTGTGATAGAGTCAGAGTCTATTTAATCCCAGAAACAGCTTATGTATCGAGTTCCGTTTTGGCAAAGGCTCTCAGAACCACAGCGTGGCTGGGTCTTGAACAGATCCTGTGCACGGGTTCCAAACAAAACCACGAGAACGTGCAAGGGAGCAGTAAGCAAGCTGGGCGTTTCCTGCTTGGTATTTTAGAATATGTACAGTACTAAGCATACAGCTTTGGGCTCAATGCATCATCACCACCTATTTTCAAAATCAAAGCTGATGGAGCTACTTCTGCTCTTGCCAGTGGCTAGGAAAACAAATGTGATGCAGTTTCCAATTTATCTGCCTATCCAGCGCCAGGAAATTATTCATCCAATCAAATGAACTAAATACACTAACATTGCTTTCTCCATTAATAAAACAGAAAAAGAGAAAAAATGGCAAACTATGCACAAATCTTTCATTAATCTAGGAGGATGGACATAGTGAGGCCCAGGGCAGGAAAGAGAAGCATCAGGCTAAGTGCATCATCAGGAGGAGAATCTTGCGGCCTGGACAGAAGAGAGATACATTTAATACACACTGGCACGCCCAGACCAGCAGCCCAAAGCTCTCTCTTCCCACCCAATCGGCAGGCCTCGTGCCCAACCATCCTTTTTACTGACCACTTCACTTTTCTACTCGCACAACTAGCCAGCAGCTTTCCCACAAACTATTTAACATAAGGAAAGCATACATGACATCCCTCTGAGAAGGTGCATCATGCCCAGCCATCACTCTCCGACTGCTAATATGGAACTATTGATACAGAAGCGGCAGGGAGAGAGCGAGACTGAGGCACGCGTTCGTTATCACAAGCTGCCATGCTGGACCTGGCTACAGCACGCCTCTCACCCACATGATGTTACTGCTCAAAAGGTTCCCTGGCCATATGGCACTAAACTAGATCAAGAGTGTCCAGTGATTCCATTTGCAGAAGTGTGACCACAAAAGGCCCCCCAGGCATGGCCCCCTTGGGATCCCAGCTGCCCCAACCTCAATCCTTCCCCTTTCAGAGGGCTTACTCCTGCTATGATGCGAAGCAGAGAGGGAGAAAGGGCAGCATAATGAACCCACATTGAAACCTGCCTTTCTGATGAGGAATTCCAGCACGATGAGGTCTGCCCAGAGTAAAGGCAGCAGCCTGCTCTTTAAGCCTGGGCCAGCCTTCCCCCTGCTCAGTGCCACGTGACCTCCCTGAGCTGCTGTGCCCTCAAACCTGACAGTAGAGGAATATGTGGAGCAGACGTAGGTGTCGACGCTATTTTTTGAAACTAAGAACAACCATTTCCTTCTCCTCTCTCGCCAACACCATGATGTTGCTATTGATGAACATATTGTGTCGAACTTAACATTCTTACAGATTGCCAACCACAGCTAATTTCACCAGATCTGTCTACTTCTGTTGCTAGAAATGTGATAGCAATCTGAACACATCATTAAAACTAATTGAACACCAGCTTTTATTTGCTATAGTTCAGAAGGAAACAAATACTGGGTTGTTGCAGCTTTGGCCTTTGGACAGGCTAGTGAAACCTTTCACTTCTTAAATGGCTGCTGGGAGTGGATTTATCATCTTGCTATGGAGCAGTAATTACCTAAGCGCCAAGTGCATTTTTTTGTATGGCAGAGTTGGATCAGGAACGGCAGATGTGAAGGATTTCCAGTCACGATGGACTTCAGCCTGACTGGAAGCGGTAGCTTGAAAGTAAATGGCTCCAGCCTTCTGCTGCAAGCCTTTACGGTCATGCAATGCACCGCTGGCAGCCATGCGGCTGCATGGGCTCTAGAAGTGATGGTCGTCACAAAGGATACTGGCCAAGGTGTTCATTTTGCTTTGTATGGACTTCAGCATCCCCCTCTGTGATGTCATATTTTCTTTTGTTGCCATGGCGATGCTGCAAAAAAAAAAAAAAAGTGTGGGCGAGTAGCTGAAACAAATCTGCCGGAACAGGTAAGCTGACACAACAGGAACAAAAAAAGAAAGTCAAGGTGTGCAGCGCTGGCTCAGAGCGTGACGAATGGGCACAACAGCTTCCATGTCCTGCACGAAAATGTCACCCCTGATGAGCCCATCCTGTATACAACCTTGCTCACAGCTCGGCCGCGCACAGAGCTGCTGCTGCTGTCATTTATTATTAGATTACCGTGCTGCCAAGACGCGGCAGTCAGGACCGGAGCTGGGAAAAGCAGCTCCATGCACAGTCCCGCTTCACTTCCTCCAGGGACACCCGCAAGGGACTCTGGCCTGCACTGAGAGACACCTCCTGGACTCTGCACCATGTTAGAGAAACAGCTGTTGGGACCCTCCTCTGACATTACATTTTACCTTCTCTGGGGGGGGGGGGGGGGGGGCAGTGGAGTCATTTCTGTCCTACATGTACGTATAGCACTGAAGGGCTTTAAACGTACAGCAGACCTGAATGATAAAACCTAAATCTAGCATTAAACTTTGGTCCCATTCAGATTTTCTAGCTCCCATCTCAATGCTTTCCTGTCTCCAGCAGATTTTTCTTGCAGTTTAAAAGACATCAGTTTGTGCCAGCTCAGGGAAGCCAGACATGGAGCAGAGGATCCTTCGTTACAAAAAAGTGGAGGTAGGGGGCCAGAATTAATTAGTGGCTGGGTCTGTGCGGCAGGTTAAGTGCTCGGTGTGCTAGGGAAAAACCATGGGGACCCATCAGGCTGGATGCTTGACAATGGCTGCACTGGTGGTGGCTGTTTGGATCACAGGAGGGAAAGGGAGGGGAGTGGAGGAGTGCTGGGTGTGAACTAAAAAGGAGGGGGGGGCGGGGGATCTTGCATATTCAGCTCCCCAGGAGGGTGGCACACAGTGGAGGAGGATAAGATACGGAGTGGTAGCCTACAGGCAGTCTCCCTCTATGGCTGCCAGCTCAGCAATATCCTTGCAGTGTGGACGGGAAGGGCTAGGCAGACTGGATGGTGTAAGCTGGTTTTCTGCCCCTTCTGTTTTATACAATGTGCACCCAAGAAGGACATAGTCATTCTCGCAGGAGTCCTAAAAGTGACACTCACTTACTGCCCCACACTCTCCTGGAGGCTCACCTGGCCAGTTGAGTTTTCAGGATATCCAGAATGAATATGCATGTGAGAGATTTGCACACCCTGGGACTCCAATGCATGCATCTACACTGGGGCAATCCTGACAACCTGACTGGTTAGGGGTGTGCCTGCCGGGGAAGACTGGGAAACACTGCCACACAGAATGGACGGTGTCCGATGCTAACAAACACGAAAGGGCAATCTGCAAGCCTGGGCAGGTCTGGAATGGAGCCTGAGTGATGGGGGTGAACGGCAGCAACACTATGCGCCTTTATAGGAGCTTACGTTGGGCTCAGGGAGCGCTTTTCCTGACTCCTGCTGTTAAAGAGGTGCAGGAAGAGAGTGATTTCTCTAAAGGGCCCTGAACTGTGGCATTCTGCCCCCTTGAATGTCAGGCCTGAGTCAAATTATTTTGCCTTTAAAAGGGTAAAAGCCTGGTTATTCCCGGGAGGGTGGGCAGGGGGATTGTTAAAATTAGGTGGTAGCAGGCAGGTCCTGGCTGACCTTTAATTTTAAATTGGGTAAAGTGTTAATGTATCTGTGTATTGTATATTTTGTGTTTTCCAAAATACCTAAAAATAAAACAATTTTCTCTATTGAAGCCTAGGTTATGAAGGGCTTATGAAGAAGAAGTCCTCATGGTCTATATTCTCCCTCTCTGCTGCTGACACACAAACACACACTCTCCCCCCAACCCCCTTCTGGCAAGGCTGCTGTCACACATATCTATTCTCCCTCTCTGCTGCTGTTACACACACACTCTCTCTTCTCTCTCTCTCTCTCCCCTTTCTCGCAAGGCTGTTGTCACACACACACACGTACTCTCCCTCCCCCTCTCTGCTGCTGTCACACACACACACACTGAACTCTCCCTTTTTGCTGACGTCACACACATATGTACTCTCATAAGACTACTGTTACACCCTCTCTTTTATATACTAATCCTTTCCACAAAAAGGAAGAATTTTGTGAAGACCCAGTGTCCAACCATAAGTCTGGAATAATTTAGTCAAATCTGTAACCCACTTATTGCAGAGCACCCTAAGCAAGAGGCGACAAATTGAACAACATAAAAGCTAACTGAACAAACCGCAAATAACACAAATCCCCTAAAAACAAAACAGCTGAAAAAAACCAGAGGTAAAAATAACCCATGGTTCAACTCTCAACTCAGATCGATGAAAACAAACCTCAGAAAAATAGAAAAAGAATGGAGAAAATCCAATTGTCCTACAACCCTTCAAAGATACCGCACTCAACTTGCCACATACAATACACGATAATGAACACTAAACGTGACTACTATAGTCAAAAGATAAAAAACTCATCAAATAACTCAAATGCACTGTTCAACATAGTCAGAAACCTCATAGAAGAGAACAACATCAACGCCCCCACAACCAAAACAATCTATGCCAAGACCTAGCCATGTTCTTTAAAAACAAAATATTCAAAATAACTAGCACCTTCATCAACACCCCATCCACAGAGGAACAACGTGAAACAAAAACCATAACCCCCTGGTCATCTTTCGACCCAATATCGAACACCGAAGCTGAAATAATGCTAAGAAAAATCAACCCAGCAAGTCACGAGCTTGATGTAATCCCTACACGCATTCTGAAAGAAATGGCGCACATCATCGCCCCAACCATAGCGGCAATTATCAACAAATCACTCTAAGAAGGTGAGCTTCCAACAGAACTAAAAACCGCTACTATCACTCCTATACTAAAGAAGAAGAACCTAGATCCTGCTGATTTGAATAACTACCGTCCTATCTCAAACCTACCCTTACTCGCAAAGATGACTGAGAAAGCGGCACTGATACAGCTGAACGAGCACCTAGAGAACAACAACATTCTACATACATGGATTCAGGAAAAATTGGAGTACGGAAACACTACTCGTCAACCTTTCAAACAAAATAATAAGGGGTTTTGACAACAAACGAAGCCACCTTCTAATCCTTCTCGATCTATCCGCGGCATTCGATACTGTAGACCACAAAAACCTGTTATTAAGACTTGCAAGCATCGGTCTCTCCGGTAAAACTCTCAACTGGTTCACATCATTCCTTAAAGACAGACACTTCAAGGTCACCATTAACAACAAATCCTCCAATCCCCTCCCACTGGAAACTGGAGTACCTCAAGGATCCGCCCTCTCGGCCACCCTCTTTAACATCTACCTACTCCCACTCTGCCACCTCATCTCAAGTCTCGGCATAATATATTATATGTACGCCGATGACATTCAACTCCTCATCCCAGTAACCACCACAATTAAAGATGCGCTGAGCTCTGCAGCAAAACACCTAATCTCAATCAGAAACATGCTGAACCAGCTAAAGCTATGCCTCAACATAGACAAAATCGAATGCATCCTCATAGGTAGAAACAACTCAGAACAAACAACCCCAATACACTCCCTACAAGTTGATAATCTCAACATCCAGCTGAAAAATTCAGTTAAAGACCTCGGAATCTGGATCGACAACGAACTAAACCTAAAAAAGAACAAAGCAACTAAAACTAAAGAAGGATTTCACAAGCTTCACATCCTGAAACATCTAAAACCGCTTCTTCACCAACATGAATTCCGAACAGTGCTGCAATCTCTTATCTTCAACAGCCTCGACTACTGCAACTCACTCCTGATTGGCCTTCCTAAATCTACATTAAAACCACTACGACTGTTACAAAACGCCGCAGCCAGAATCCTAACCGGCAAGAAGAAATCAGAACACATCACCCCTGTTCTGAGAAGTCTTCACTGGCTTCCAATCGAGCAAAGAATCGAGTTCAAAACTCTAACAATAGTTCATAACGCTATATACAAAGCAGAAAACACCGCACTCAACAACATGATCCAACAACACAAACCTCGACGAACGACCAGAACCACCGACAACTACACCTAGACATCCCCTCTCTTCCTTTGGCGAAGCTCACTAACACTAGGAACAGAGCCTTCTCCATAGCAGGACCAAAATTATGGAACTCTTTACCACAATACCTAAGCACACTGAGCGACATCAAATCCTTCAAAAAAGAACTCAAAACCTGGATTTTCAGCCAAACGTACAGAGATGGCATGGGCTAAGCAGCATACCACTACCACTACCATTACCCAATTTCTATTCTGGGCTACTCACACTAAACCATTACCCAATGTCCATTTCCGGTTACTCACACTAAACTTGTTCAAATGTTCTCCTCTCCCACCTCCCTCCCATCCAATTCTCTCTACCCTCCACGATCTCCTTCAACGCACCCCCTTATAACTAATGAATGATCCGATACTCCCCGCCTACAATACCATTCATAGCGCCTGATGTTAGTAATCAGTTAAGTGACTGATGTTAGTAATTGTTCGGTTAAAAATTTGCTACAGCTGTGCTATCAAGAAGTTTATCGTTCAATTGTAATATACTCTCCTATGTTAACTGTAATATACTTTACAATGTTAAATCGATGTATTAAGTTGTTACCATGTAAACCGGTGTGAAGGCAGATTGCTATACGTCGGTATATAAAAACTTGAAATAAATAAATAAATAAATAAAATTGTAAATAAGTAAAGTAATACAACAATAATAATATAAAAATAAAACTGAAAGACAAGAAAATTCAAAATACAGAAAAATGGCAAAATAAAATAAAGGCTCAATTAAATAAAGGATAGTTCCACTAACGAAGCTTTAGGTTTAACAAAATTAAATCTACAAATAAACAACGAACTATCTTGTTCAATAAAATCCTTGGCAATAATGCCAAACTCTTTAGCCTTATGAGAAATTAATAGTTCTAGGGCATTTTCTGGCTGGCTGAGGCTTTCCACTTGCATTATAAGATGGCAAGACCATGCAATAAAGAGCTGTAGGCCTGCCTGCCCAGGAAACTGCCTCATTCTGCTCCCTGCTCTTTAATGGAGCCACTGTTCTAGTACAGCAATGAATGCACCGTCTGCGCAGCCGAGCCTTCTTACAGCAGCCATCATGCTGTCTGGATTAGCTCCAAAGTACTACTCCTGAGAAACAAGAGCGGGCCAGCCTGCACACTTTCAGGGGCTGGCATACTCAGCAAGTAAAGGAGGCCAGCACTCAAACCACACACAATCCAGGGATTTTTTCACATTTACAACTTCCTTACAAAACAAACCCTCTGCTACTCTTGTAGTGAGAGACACAAAGCTCTGCAGCATCCCCTGATATTCCAATACTGAGCCACATATGCATACAGCTCAGCCACTGCACCTCAATCCTGCCCTGCAGGACCTCTTGCTATTCCAGTAATGAGACCCACACACACCGCTCTGCCACTGCACCTCAATCCTACCCTGCATGACCCCTTGCTATTCCAGTAATGAGACTCACACACACCGCTCTGCCACTGCACCTCAATCCTACCCTGCAGGACCCCTTGCTATTCCAGTAATGAGACCCACACACACTGCTCTGCCACTGCACCTCAATCCTACCCTGCATGACCCCTTGCTATTCCAGTAATGAGACCCACACACATTGCTCAGCCACTGCAGCTCAGTCCTGCCCTGCAGCACCCCCTTGCTATCCTACAGATCGATACTCTAAGGCCGCGGTAGAAACAGTGCGGCAGTGTCAGGCGCACCCTCGTTCCCCGCACGCACAGTTCTCTTCACCTACCGCTCGATACTCTCTTCAAATTGCATGCAAATGCATGCCGCGGCTGCGAAGCCTTAGGCAAGCGTTAGGCCCGCGCAACCCATTTTACTGTATAGAGCGCCTATACAGTATCCTGGGTTCGCGGGCCTAACGCTTCACGGCCACGCTGGTATCTGTCATTTCAAATGTCATTTCAAATCACAGGTACCAGGAAGTGGACAGTTATGTTCCCCGATGCTCAGCAAACTTTCCCCCAGCCCCCGCTTACCTGCCCTGGCCCCGTCCGGTCTCCGGTGCAGCCCCAGTCCTGTCCCCTCCTCCCGAAGCAAAAAAAAACAAACCGAAAAAGTAGCAAGGCTCGGGCCTGCTACGGTAGTCCCTTCTCCTCTCCTCCCGATTTCGGCGCTCAAGGCGGCCGGGTGGGCGTGCATTCATCCAGGCAGAGGGAGCCGGCGGCGAAAGCGGCCTCCGGCTCCCTCTGCCTGGATGAATGCACGGCCCCCACCGGCAGTGAATGAATGCCCGTGCGATTTCGGCGCTCAAGGCGTGACGTCACGACATGTGACTGCCTTGAGCGCCGAAATCGCACGGGCATTCATTCACTGCCGGCGGGGGCTGTGCATTCATCCAGGCAGAGGGAGCCGGAGGCCGCTTTCGCCGCCGGCTCCCTCTGCCTGGATGAATGCACGCCCACCCGGCCGCCTTGAGCGCCGAAATCGGGAGGAGAGGAGAAGGGAGAAGGGACTATCGTAGCAGGCCTGAGCCTTGCTACTTTTTCGGTTTTTTTTTTTTTTGCTTCGGGAGGAGGGGACAGGACTGGGGCTGCACCGGAGACTGGACGGGGCCTTGAGCGCCGAAATCGCACAGGCATTCATTCACTGCCAGCGGGGGCCGTGCATTCATCCAGGCAGAGGGAGCCGGAGGCCGCTTTCGCCGCCAGCTCCCTCTGCCTGGATGAATGCACGCCCACCCGGCTGCGGCCTGGATCGAACACGCGCCCGCCGGCTCCCACCGCCGCCTGGATCCAACGCGCGCCCACCCGCTCCCGCCGCCGCCGCCTGGATGAACGGGTGCCCATCCGCCCGCCGGCTCCCGCCGCCGCCGCCTCAATGACCGCACGCCTGGGGGATTCGGAAAGTGACAGGTATTTATACATATATATAAACAACTTCCGCTGCAATGTTTTTTACACTTTACGGTTTTACCCCCATTTTTTACACTTTATTCCCGTTTTAATTTTCGAACACCACACTAACACCACACTAACACCAAGTAGAGGGTAGGCGGTAAACTAACAGGTTAAGGACGCGGCAAAATAGCGGGTTACAAAGGAGACAATCTGAGCGCGCGTCACAGTATCGGAGGGGAATAGCTAATTCCTTCATTATACAGCTAATTCGTTCATTTACATATCATATACATGCTGCGTGCAGAAAGGGATATGCGTCTGTTTTAAGAAGCGCTAAGGACGCGTGAAACTGGAGACTGTATCGCTGGATCGCCTTACGCGTCCGAATTGTGCTCTCCCAGCATGTTACAGATGGGAAATCTTCAACCGCACGTTACAGTATCGACCTGCTAGTAATGAGACACACACTGCTCTGCCACTGCACCTCAGTCCTTCCCTCAGCATCTTGCTATTCCAGTACTGGAAGTCTCTTCCCTCCACAGCTCTACCAGGTATAGCCTGATAGCACAGAAATGCACCCAAAAGCCAAAATACTTTTAAATTATTGAATCCAGATTTTTTCAGAAAATGCCCCAAATACCCGGTTAATTTATTTTATCAAAACTTTCATTGAGTGGCTTTGATTCTGCTTGAGACATTTATCTTTGTAAATAATTTGTTGCTTTTAAGTCAAGTATTCCATGAAAGCTCAGTTCCCCATTGGTATGTTGTCAAAAGTGTGACAAATGCCCTTCTTGCAATAGTGGAAATCCCAGGAGATGTCTCTCTTAACTAACACTGCAGTCCAGAAAAATATACAGCTGGAAAAATCAGTGCCCCAAATACTGCCCCACTAAGGAAGCTGCCCTTCTAACGTGCCATATTCAGCATTCCCATAAGAGAGGTTTAATTAAAAATCCTGGAGAGGCCTCGTGACTTTGGCAAGCCTAGAAGATCGCTTACTACAGCTAGTGCCAGAAATTCTACTGTCAGCGAGTTCAACCCTCATCACAAACAGAATACAATTGCACCTCCTCCCCAAATTAAAATGACCCCAGTCCCATGCAGGGAATTCTGATTCGAACACCCCAGGGAACACTGCAGAAGAGCTGAATCCTGCTTTCTGGACTACAGAAGCTTTTGGTTTGTATGTAGAAAAGGCAGAACAAGAAAACAGGCCAGTCTGACAACTCCTTGACAAGAATGCTATGCACGATGATTCCCTGATGAGGGGCTAACAGGCAAGAATGATAGGTGCCATCCATACGTGCTGATGATTCCCTGATGAGGGGCTAACAGGCAAGAATGATAGGTGCCATCCATACGTGCTGATGATTCCCTGATGAGGGGCTAACAGGCAAGAATGATAGGTGCCATCCATATGTGCTGACTCTCTCATGAAAGTGTAAAATGAGAGGCTGTGTAGAAGCTCCAGAAAATTACCAAACAGGAAACAATAATGGTAGAAGCCATGCCATGACCCCTGATGTGCCAGAAAAGATGGCACATGCCAACATGCAGATGGAAAGTTATAAGGGCAGCAGTCAGTAGAGAGGCCTATGCAGGATAATTCCATGATGAAAAGCTTGAGAGGAATTTTGCCAAAAAATAAATAAATAAATAAAATAATTAAACAATTAAATAAAAATAAATAAAAATACACTATACAAATGTTGCTTTGCATCTTCTAATACAGCCAAATATTTTTGATATATAATCATGCTGTGCCTGAAATATTAGTGCCCACCTAGCTGAGGGAACAGAAAAGAACAGGGCCTCACATTTAAACAGCGGAGCTGTCACCCATGGCCAACTTAAATTGTTTTCATTTTACTTTAGACAGCAGTTGACTGTGTTCCATACCCTTTCCCCTTCAATCCAGACGCTGCACTGCCACCATCACTGGGTCCATTCTTACCTTATCGTTTCTTCTATCAGTCGATCAGAACTGTGGGTACAAAGGAAAAAGAGGAGAGGAACTTAAGTGTGTGCATGGTTTCCTTCTCTGCCTTGCTCACTTGTAAAACAAAGATTCCTCACATTTTATTTATTTTAAAAGACGTTTGAGCCTGCTGCTCAGAAAATTTCACAGCGGAGAGCACCACACACACACATCCTAAAATACACTAAACCAAACAGAAGATGATCGGAAAATGCCGTAAAGCAAGCATAATGTTTATAATACAAGAACTAAAGGTGCAACGATGAAATAAAACTAAAACGAGGGCACGACTGCCAAACAGATGCTGCTGCATGGTCAGGTTCATACAGTGAAAGCCTGTTTCGGCCTTTCAAGCTTTCTTGAATGCTTACTGACAAGATAGGGAGTGCACTGCAGAGACCGTCTCTAGCTTGTGGGGGAGGGTACCTCCTATCTGCGGCTCTCGAAGCAGGAGGTGGGTTACAATTCACACATGGAGCTGAGCCAGGGTTTCTCCAAGCTATTTAGTAACTTGTGTATCAGCACGAGTCATTTATACTTTACTCTCCACTGCACTGGTAACCAATGTAGAGAGGAAAGAACTGAAGGGATTTGCCTGAGAGCACTCTAGCGGCTCTCCGGAGGGCTCGCACAGCGTTGGCAGGAAGACCCGTATATAAAGAATTACAATCATCTATAGATGAGAAAACAAGAACTTGCAAAATCTGTTCTAAAACCACTCGGGGGCTGAAAGAGGCTTTAGATGACATAAAATACGGACTTTATAGAAGCCTGCCTGAACTACGTCTGTAATGTGAGGACTCTTAGACAAACACGTCAGCTGGTCTCTGTCACCAGCGTTGCTCCCAGGGTCACTATAATGCTATATGCAGGGCTCAGCAGAAGGGGGGAGGACATTACTGAATGATTTTCCCTATCCCATAGCTAGGGAAAGAAGTGATGCTCCTGAAGTCTCAAGGCGGCTCCACACAGACAACCCAAACCCTGGAAATATGATGCACATGAAAACCCAACATTAACAAGGAGATATAATTGTAATCCAAGGGGAAAAAGCTGGCCAGACCATTGCTTTTCCACCTGCCATCTCACACTGGGTTTCTTTTACAGGACGTACGCATCAAGAAAAAACACAAGGGTTAAGACCTGCTGAGTACGGAAGTCACATTTTATTGGCTCAGCATTCAGTCTTTAAACAGTCCACTAGTTTTTAGCAGCTTCTGAGAAAACAATTAACACACAAAAGATGGTCACACATCACCGAGACGATACTCATGGCTGCAAGTGTGTAATGAATGTCCATCTGACTGCTGGGCAGTCTGGACTGGGCCTGTGTTCATTCTCTTCCACCACCTATCCAGCACTGCAGTGTCTGTACCATCCCCACTGGAAGCCAGCCAGCATCACATCATGCTCCATCACCTACCTGCTGGCTTCCTCTTCCACGATCTTACTCTGGGAGGTGAGCCTGCACGCAGAAGACGTCTTTCAATACTGCAGCTTTTAAATTCTCCCAATATCTCAAAGCAAAAACCCACACCTGGCCTGAGGACTAGGACTGGTCATATTCTGCATTGAGTAAAAACTGTTTTTCCACTCATAGTTTTTGCTATGTTTCAGGTAGCAACTGGAAAACCATGTGTATTTATCACCTGATGCCAGAAATCCCTCCATCTGCAGTGCTAAGGATGTAGCCATTTCATTTGTAGGCAGTCCTGAAGCTCTGCTGTCTGCTTACAGTGTCAAACTGTCTTTGTTACATCCAATTATGCCTCATGGAAGTGATGCTGCCAGCAGGTTCCCCAGTGATGATCTACTGCCTCCTACAGCTTCAGGGTTTTTCCTCTAACCTACCTTGGACAGCTCCCATCAGATCAGACATTGTAATGATAAATTTAAAAATCTTTTGATCACAACAAAAGTATACAAGACCTAGCAGATCTGCGAGTTACTATGACATTAGTATGGATATGACAAACAAGTGGTTTAAAAATTACAGAAAATAGAAATAAATTAGCGAAAAGGAAACCAAAATGGTAATTGGGTATAGCAGATTCAAGAGTAGAGCCATGAGAACGAGCTTCTCTAAGGTGAGGGAGCAACACAAACAGTCAAACCTGTGACCACGAAGCTCCCACACAGGAACTGGAACTTAATGCAGGCAGCAAATACCAGTGAACAAAGAATGCCTGAGCAGGATCCACACACGTGTTTGCTTTCACAGAACAAATCGCCATTGCCAGGCTTGTGGCAATGCACAGTGATAAATACCAGGCAAACATGAAAAACATAAGTAAAAACACATGCCTAATGTAATATTAAGGACACAACCCCACTCTCACATCTTCCACCCTTCAAAGGCACTACTGATTCCTCTTTAAACAGGTCAATTTAGAGGCCATCATCGGAAGGAAGACACCAGACCAGAGTCACCAGCATGGAAAACAGGGTAACCGGAAGGTGAATTATAATATTTGACATGGCCTGGCTGGAAAGGAAGAAGATCTAGGTTTCCACTGTAAACACGCTATGCTTTGATTATTTTTAATAGATTGGGGCAGATTTTGCTAGTGGTCACAAAAGTGAAAAGCTTAGCATCAATCAGAATAATTGGAATAATTTGTTTCTAAAAAACCACCCAACAATACAACACTTTTTTTTTTGAGTCCACACGATGAAAGCTCAAGGTGGCAGAGGATTGTACAGAGATGTGCTACAACCTCATTTACCATCTGTTCCCAAATTTTCACCTGGAAAGGCAGATGGAAGTTTGACAAAGCCATTTAAAGAGACTCCGAGAGGAACAAAAGGCACAAACAGAATATTAATACAGATCACACAAATCAAACTAGACGAGCCTGGTATCAGCTACCACATGTGCTTTTCCCTTCTGGGCTGCACCCGCTGCCATCTGAACACAAGCAAAGGTATATTAAAGAGGAGAGGGTTTTGTACATATCTCCCCGGATATGTGGGGCTGATATGCCACACAAAAGGCTGATTAGCAACCACCTATGGAAGCAGAGCTCTCATAGTATTTCCAGACCCCAAACATTTCATATTACTAATAAAATTTGCCCCTCCTCAATTCCCACCTACCTTAGATCTTCAGTCATGGCTTTCTGGTCTTAATGCAAAGCTTCTATTTGTTTTTCACTGACTGCCCTGTCTTGACTAGATTGTAAGCTCCAAAAAGCAGGGACTGTCCAGCATGTGCCTCTGTACAAAGCTGTTTACCATATAAGGCTGGAAAAATAACATTTTAATTTGAAAAGAATAAAAAGCACGCCACAATATAACGTCCCAAGAAAGAAATGCCATGGGGTTGCTGACTTAGATACGTAGATAGAGAGGTCAAGAAACAAGCTTTTTCTTGAAACAAATGTATTAAGTTAATCCAATAAAGAGATTTCCCAACTGGTTCATTTCTACCAGAAAAGTAACTGTCACACAAGGACACCATTTTTTCTGTAAACAAAGCAATGTAGAAATAACCTAATAAGTGACAGCCAAAGAGAAAACCACCAGCACAATCACTGTAAAGTAGCAGAGACCAAGCCACAAGCAAGCCCATGTGCAGGGCTGCAGAGGACACAAATCCTCAGATACTGGCTTCCTTCTCAATGCTTCCAGCTTCTGCATCCAGTGTATTCAGTCTCATCTAGCTTTCCAAAAATCCTG
The DNA here is from genome assembly GCF_901001135.1 of Rhinatrema bivittatum. Classification (NCBI taxonomy): domain Eukaryota; kingdom Metazoa; phylum Chordata; class Amphibia; order Gymnophiona; family Rhinatrematidae; genus Rhinatrema; species Rhinatrema bivittatum. The sequence goes on along the minus strand of NC_042622.1, from coordinate 168,376,598 downwards.
ACAAACAAAGGCTAAGTCTTATGGTCACCTGCACAAAAGGAAAATTGGTTCTTACCTGCTAATTTTCGTTCCTGAAGTACCACAGATCAGTCCAGGCGAGTGGAGTTTATGCATCCCTGCCAGCAGATGGAGGCAGAGAACAAAGCTTTGAGGCACTGCTACATAACAGAGAGCACCACCTGCAGTCCCTCAGTATTGATCTGTACCCAAGCCAAGATGTCTACTATAACAAACCCCAATAAACCTTGGGCGAACAGAGATTGAAAGTTGGAGCCCCCTGAAAACTAGGCCCCCTTGATTTAAACACAAAACATATACCAAACTATGTCCAGTTTTCATTACTCTGATCATATCAAATGCCAGCTCAATCAGCTTAGCCATATCCAGAAGCGAGGAAGTCTTTCATCAGAAGGGGGATGGGTCTCTGGTATGAAAATTAGCAGGTAAGAACCAATTTTCCTTTCCTGTTCGTACCCCGGATCAGTCCAGACTAGTGGGATGTACTCTCTGTTCTGGGTGGGAACCCAAAAGACCTGCAAGCAATATGCTCTCCCTAAACGTCGCTTTCTCTGGAACCCACACATCTAAGTGGTAATGTTTGGTAAAAGTGTGAAGAGAAGCCCATGTTGCCACGTGACAGATCTCCTGCACAGAAAGCAGTTGACACTTCGCTCAAGAGGTCGCCTGCACCCTAATGGAATATGCTCGCGACCCCTCCTGCACCAGTCGGCCCTTGCACGTGTAAGCCAAATCTACCGTCTCTTTTAACCAGCGAGCAATAGTGCCTTTGGAAGCCTAAATTTCCCTTCTTTGCGCCACTGAAAAGGACAAACAGATGATCCGATCTCCGAAAGAAATTCGTCAACTTGAGATATCACAAAAGGATATGACACACATCCTATAAGTGAAGTTCCCTAGCCATTGAGGAATCGGCTGTCAAGTTCAGAAAAGCCAAAAGCTCGACCACCTGATTAAGGTGAAAGGAGGATACTACCTTCGGCAAAAAAGAAGGAACCGTGCATAAAAAAAACCCCAGAGTCAGAAACTTGCCTAGCTGAACAGATGGCCACCAGGAAAACAGTCTTCAGGGTTAAATCCTTCAATGACGCCCTCCGCATTGGCTCAAAATGGGGGGGCCACACAGTACCCGAAGAACCAAATTCAAATTATGCCTTGCCTATTACCACTACTTTGCTGCCCTATTTATATTCGCCATTTTTTTCTTATCAATATTTGCTATTTGTTTGTCTTTTTGAAGACATTTGCCATTTGTTTGTTTTTTTGAAGACTGTTCTACTTACAATGTTATTCGTTATCTGTCAAATTGTTCTAATGTAACGCCTTAACACACTATTTGTTATCTGACGACTTGTTTTCAATGTAACACCTTAGCCGCGATTGTTCAGTTAATATGGAAACCGACATGATTTGATATTTTTTGTCAAGAATGTCGGTATATAAAAATTCTAAATAAATAAATAAATAAATAAATTCCATGCTGGACGGATCTTCCACACCGGAAGACGCAGATGATTTGCCCCTTTCAGGAAACGAGCCACATCCGGATGAGACGCCAGCAGTCTTCCCTGAATCCTACCAAGCTGGGAACCTAAAGCTGCTACCTGAACCTGAAGGGAATTATATGCTAACCCCTTAGACAACCTGCTCTGCAGGAAGGCCAAGATCTACAAGATGTCCACCTCTAAGGGCTGCACTCTATTCAGCAAACACCAGGATTTGAATACTCTCCACACCCGGACATAAGCCTGAAGCAAAGTTGCAATCACCAGCTCCGAATATCCCTTCAAATGGAGCAGTCACCTCTCAAAAGCCAAGCTGCTAGACAGAAGTGATCCTCCTGGTCTAAAAATATGGGTCCCTGTCGAAGTAACCCTGAGAGATGAGCCAAGCGAATGGGCCCATCTACTTCCAGATGCAGGTGGTCCACAAACCAGGGCCAATGCGGCCACTCAGGCGCCACCAGAATCACTCTGGTCGGATGAATCTCAATGCGCTGCAGCACCTGTCCTACGAGCATCCAAAGAGGAAACACGTACAGCAAGGGGTGAGTCGGTCACAGTTGCACAAGAGCATCGATGACTTCCAATCCGATATCTCATCTGCGACTGAAAAAGCGATCCGTTTTTTGCATTTGCTGGAGTCGCCTTGAGGTCTGTCACTGGATTACCCCATTTTGCTTGCAGCAAGATGAATGCTTCCACTGACAACTCCCACTCCCCCAGATCCAGATGCTGTCTACTAATGAAGTCCATCTGCACGTTGTCTACTCCAGTCACAAGAAGCAGCTATTCTCTCCAGATGTTTCTCCACCCACACGAACTGCTCCTGGGCCTCCAGCGCCACTAGATGACTCTTCGTTCTGCCTTGACAATTGATGTGTGCTACTTTTGTCGCATTGTCCGAGAATACTCGCACCGACTTGTCCTACAGGAGCAGAAGAAACACCAACAAGGCCTTGTGTACCGCCTTGGTTTCCAGTTGATTGATTGACCAAGCCGCTTCCTCTGGTGACCACTGACCCTGGGCCGATTTCCCTTGGCAAATTGCCCCCCATCCAGAGAGGCTGGCATCCGTAGTTACCAGTACCCAGTCAGGTATTTCCAGTTCTATTCCCTTTTCCAGAGAGTGCTGCGACAGCCATCACGAAAGACTGGACCTGGCATCCTCTGGCAATGGTAAAGGAAGCTGAAATTCCTCAGACAGTGAATTCTATTGGGATAACAGAGACCCCTGGAGAGAACGCAAGTGAGCAAAATCCCATGGCACTAAATCCAGTGTAGAAGCCATGGACCCTAGAACCTGCAGGTAATCCCAGACCTTGGGCACTGACAGGCTCAGCAACTGAAGAACCTGACTCTGCAGCCTGAGGACTCTCTCTGAAGTCAAGAACACCTTCCCCCAGCCGGGTATCAAAGCAAGCGCCCAGATACTCCAAGGATTGAGTCGGCTTCAGATGACTCTTTGCGAGGACTGTCAGGCAGCCCAATGCCCCCAAGAAGCTGGAGTGCCCGTTGGAGTGAGCGACCACACTACCTCCAACTTCGCTCATACCAGCCAATCATCCAGGTATGGGTGGACCAGGACACCCTCCTATCTGAGTGCCATCGCCACTACCGCCATCACCCTTTGTGAACGTGCGCATTGCCGTCGCCAACCCAAGGGAAGAGCTCAAAACTGGAAATGTTCTCAAAGAACCATGAACCTCAGAAACTGCTGATGTTTGGGTCAAATGGGGATATGAATACAGTCCTCAGCCAGGTCCAAGGATGCTAGAAACTCCCCTTTGCGCACCGCTGCTATCACTGTGCGCAGCATCTCCATCCGAAAATGCGGCACCCGGAGGGCAGCATTTACCTTCTGCAGATCGAGAATGGGCTGAAAGGTCCCTTCCTTCTTTGGCACCCCAAAGTACATGGAATACCTGCCCTGCCCCCTCTCCTGAGGGGGCACTGGAACAATGGCGCATAGAAGATGCAAGCGCTGAAATATGTCCCACACCGCCTCCCGCTTGTGCCAGGAGATGCAGCGGGAGACTACAAAGGTGTCCCTGAACTGTTGAGAAATTTTTAAGGCATCACCGTCCCTTATCACCTCTAGGACCCACCGGTCTGATGTTATTCTGGTCTACTCCTTGTAAAAAAGAGAAAGTCTCCCTCCAATAGCTTCCAGAGATGAGTGGACCACCACACCTTCACTGTCCAACTTTGCTTCCGCTCCCCCTTTGGGACCTACCGTCCCTCAGCAATCTGCACTGATTCCGAAAGGGCTGCTATCTGCCCAAACTCTGTTTCTGCGATGCCAGCGCTGAGGCTCTGCCTGCTTGAAATCTTAGTCTCTCGAAAATGGGCTCGTAGCAGAAAGGACAGGTAACTTCAGGTAACTTACTGCCTTTCGACGCTCTCAACTGCTTCACGCACTGCTCCAAGTCCTCCCGAAGAGAAGCTTCCCCCTGAAAGGGAGGTTAGACAACTGGGTCTTAGAACACACGTCCGACCAATTTTGCAGCCACAAGAGCCTTCACGCCACCACTGCCAAGAACATACACCTGGCAGAAGTCCAGACCATGCCATACAGAGCATTGGCCACACCCGCCTCTAAACGGGCCACCTGCGCCACTTCAGATGTCGTTCCTGAACGCTTGTCATGTACCTTTTGCACCCAGGACAAACAGGCTCTCTGCATCAGACTTCCGCACACCGCTGCCCAAAGGGTCAAAGCTGAAATTTCAAAAAGCCGCTTGAGCAGGATCTCCAGCTTCCTATCCTGCAGATCCTTGAGAGCTGCTGCTCCCATTGCCAGGATGGTAGTCTTCTTAGTAATCGCTGACATGGCTGCATCCACCTTGAGAATTCTCATGACTCCAAGGTCTGTTCCAGTAAGGGATATAATTTCCCCATAGCTCTCTCAACCCTCAGGCCTGCCTCGGGAGATTGTCTCTCCCGATCCACCAACTTTTTCAACTGCTTTGGTAACAGGAAAGTGGAAGGGGGTCCCCGCTATCCCTCCAGGAGCAGGTTCACCCCTTCCTTGTTCGATTCTTCCTGGACAGCTTTAATGCCAAGTTCCTCCGGAAACTGGGGAAATCAACGGACCCAGTTCCTCTCTCCGGAACAGCCGGACAACTCGCGGGTCATCTCCTCCAGCAACCAGAACCGCATCAGAGTCCTGAGCATCCGTATCCTGCATGGGGTCCCCCAAAACATCCAATGGATCCCGGTCCAGATTCTGCCTTGGATCTTCCAGGGCACTAACAGAGTCCTTGTCGGTAGCACTAGACCCCCTTGAAGCTGCTCAGGATCATCCAGGCTATCTGACGAATCGTCCGAGTCCCAGCTTCCACAGAATTCCTCCTGACTCCACAGGCCCTCTAGCCTTTTTGGCCGTCCGGGACTTCCTAGGCAAAGACCTCTTTGCCCCAACTCCTTCCTGGTTAAATAAGCCTTATGAAGGAGAAGCACAAAACCTATGGCAAAGGCCTCTGGGTCCGAGGAGGAAAAATCCTGATTGACTCCCTCATGAGCCTCACCCCGTCCCCTGCCACCAGCAGGGTCCTTTCCCACAGGAAAGAATATGGGAGGGAAATCCCGGGGCTCAGAAATGGCAGCTGCACTTCTGTATGTGCTGCCAAAATGGCTGCCGGCTCCCTCTGACTCACCTCCCCCTACCTCCTAGAGCCGACCCCAGGGATCCCGGCCACTCCCCAAGGCACATTTGTGGCAAAACGAGGCTGCATCAAGGTGAGTTTGCCTCAGACCACAACCGCAGCAAAGTTTGCTGCGCTGGGATGGTCAAGCCTAAAAATACACTCAGCCTCCACGATTACACTTGCCGCTGTCCCGGTGCTAAAGTTTGGCACTCATCCGACCCCGATGAAGGCAGACAATTAGGACCGCTCCCTCTGGCCTGCCTCTCGGCAGGAAAACAAATACTTTCCCGTTCCTCAGCCCTGCTCAGAGCCTCCGCTGCTACCAATTTCCCTGCTTCACCTCTTTTTTTTTTTTTTTTTAAACTAAATTAAAGAGACAGGCCAGAACCAAAACAAGGGGACAGAACTACTCCCCTGCTTCTGAAGATAGGAGGCTGAGGAGTCAGGCCGAGGGAGACAAGGGCCCAGACGGAGAGAGGGAACCAGGACCCCTGCTATCTACCCTCCTGCGAAAAAATGCTGAGTCCTAACCAGGATTAGCAACCCCCCCACTCGCCCTGCTCCACCTGAGGGATGGCCCACGAAGGAACCTAACACCTCGGGGCGCTGAATCCTCTTCTTATCTTTTTCAAAACACCTCCAGACTGCAGGTTTGCACCTCTACCATCTGCTGGAGACAGAGAAATACTGAGGGACTGCAGGTGACACTCTCAGTTAAGTAGCTGTGCCTCAGAGTTTTGTTCTCTGCCTCCATCTGCTGGTAGGGATGCATAAACCCACTCCTCTGGATTGATCCGGGGTACGAACAGGAACAGAGAACTTTGCTCTCTTCTCATTCCCATAGGTTGCTGCCATTCAAGGAATTTGTACCCAAGGATGGTAAAATTGTTATTTTTGTTCTTGTAATGCTTCACATCTAACGTCAGGTAACTGCGCATCTTACACCTGACAGCACATTCCCTCTCGCTGCTCTGTCATTTTAGCAAAATCTAGTGGCTTTTTCCTGTAAAAGGGAGTTGCATGACCAGGTGATGTGTGTTGAACTCTTGGCTAGAACGATATCCTACAATCATTAGGTCATATCAAAACCCAGGAGAGAAGACTCTAAACAAACTGCGGAACAGGGGCTGATTGAATTTTGAGATGTTATTCTGTGGGGTCACGATTTCTAACTTTCTACTTTTCCCATTCCAGAAGATCTTTGATGCATCTGGAACAGGCTCTATGCATCACACCAGAGGTTTTCAACACCATTCCTTCAGGGTCACAAGAAGAATATCCCCAATGTATATTCAGCAGATATATTGCTATACGCCTAGCCCAAGAACTGGCTTACTTTGCATAATTTGATTACTTTGAAAACCAGACCTGTTTGCAACCCTGGAAAGCTGGAGTTGACAGCTCTCATACTACGCAACACAGCCTGGGCAACTGAAGGCAACCGACATGAAAGGAATCAAGTGCTGCCAAATGAATTTACTCCCATGCGCCAACTCAAACACTGGGCCATCGCTTTGTCATTTCAATTCAGTTACAGAGAAATATGAAACAAGAACAAGGAACAGCGGCAGATTGAAAAAAGAGATTTCTTCATTGATCATAAAGCAAAAAAAAACCCAAACAAACATTTATCTTACTTCTGCCAGTAAACTATAAAGAGGTAAATCGCTCAAGTTTTTGACATGTTAAATAGGAAATAAAAAAATGTAATTTAGTGACAGCAGTTAATATCTCCCAGCAGTTAAAGCCATTTGAAGAAGGCTACAGAAAGCTTGCTACTGCTAGCAACGCTTCATTTTTTTAATCCATTTTCTTCTCAAAATATATGAAAAAGCATGGGCAGCATTAAGACAAGAATACCCAGGCAGTGTCATGGACCAAAACAGCAGATAAATGGTGCACACTAGGTAAAGTAAAACAGCTGCTTCTTAGCCCTGTCAATACCTCTAGGTATCTGGGAGTTCAGGCTCCGGGTGCTGAAAAGATTAATAATTGTACTAACCAAGGACCTAAGTCTGACAGAAGAGCGGCGAGGCTGTGAGGGAGATTGCATCGTCTTGTGATCACAAGTTGGTGAAACAGTGTAATAACGCAGCAGTAGAGCCAGAGGGTGCACAGGGAAAGGCACAACCAGCAGGGGGGGGGGGGGGGGGAAAGAGGAGGTGATAGTGCCTCCATACAGGTTGTAGATGAGACATTGCTCAGAATACTATGTCCAATTCAGAGAAAAGCATGCTGGTGGTGATCCAGAGAAAGGGTGCAGGAAAAATATCCTAGCAGGATATACCGCAAGTAACCCTTTTCCAGAGAAAAAATGCTCTAGAACAAGAGATCCCAATACGAGGCTCCAGGGGGCAGATTCTGGAGGAACATCAGGCAACATTTCATCATGGAAGAGCGGTAGATAAGTGGTAGAAAGCCTAGTACAAGCACAGAGGAGTGAAGGCAAAGTTGGAGATGGCCTAAGGCCTATGGCACGGGGGAATTACAAGGGTCATTTCCAAATGACTTCCCCCTCTCTCTGCTGTAAAACATCACAAGGGAAGGCAGAAGCGGCAGACAACACGCAGGGATTTCCTTTTCAAATCTTTGCGTGCAATTTACATACAGCCCAAGGTCCTTGGGGACTGAAGTATCCACGGTGCCAGCCAGCCCCAAATTTTCAAGGAAAGACTCCACATCTGAGTATCTGATAGTAGACCTGCAGGTACAAAGTAGCCACAGGTGCGCATGCCAGCTGAGGGTTTAAAACTTATCCCCTGTATTCTCTGTTTCTGCCCCATATTCAGGAAAACAGATGTTTTATTTTGCTTTTATGGATCAACGTATTGTGGTTGCCGTGTTAGTCCATGTGACTATGTAGAAAGAGTCAAACAAGCTGTAGGCGAGACCTTTTTATTGGACTAACGCAGTGCATGTGTGCCGAGCTCTGCTCCCTTCACCAGATCGGCCACTGGTTTTCAGTTGCTGACACTGGGAAGGAAGCACAACTCTTGAATCTAGCCACAGATGCACTGAATGTGAAGGTCTCACCTACAATGTCTCTGTTGACCCTTGTTTCTAACTTTGATTTTATTTATTCATTGGTAGCTCAAGGCGAGCTACATTCAGGTATCATCCCTGTCTTCAGAGGGCTTACAATCCATAAATTTGCATCTGAAGCAATAAAAAGTCACAAGGAACTTCAGCAGGATCATCCCTGCTATACAAATTTCTAGAATGGCCTCTATCTCTGCATTTACCATTGCCAGACTGATTCCAAGATTTCGCACAGCCCTTTTATAGTTCCCATCACGGCAGAGATCCACCCTATTTTCTGCCAGATGAACCCTTTCACATATAGGCCAGTGAGAATAGACTGAGGGCAGGATGCAACATGGTCTATGGCCACAGTCACTGCCTCTCCTGGACTGACCAGCACCACATTAATTGAGCCCTAGCTCCAAACACACTCAGATGCAGGTCTGGGAATAGCGAAAATATGTGACTGGATCAAGTCTGATACCTCTTCACACTTCCTAAGATCAAGACCTGTTATTCAGTCTTCACGCAGGTGAGGGAAGTTCAGGGGATATGATGGAAGAAGTACCCCCATTTTGGGTTGAAAGATAAGGGCGGATAGGGGGGTTGGATGCCCCTGATTGTTGTATGTGAGGTGGGGGAGTGGGTGTGTAAGATTGGTGGATTTTTAAGGCCAAATATTGTATCGAGGAAGTCTGAGGTTTTAATCTGTGTACTGTATAAAATTAACCTAGGTTTTATTATAACCTGCTCTGAGATTTATGACATATAGCAGACAATCAAATTTAAAATAACTAAAATAAGGCAGCTATACCAGGAAAACAATTTTTTTTTTAAAGAGAATTCAGTTGCCAGTTAAACCAAGTTAAAAAGTAAGCTCCTCCTTTTTTAATTCCAATATTTCTTTAATATCAGAGGAGATAAAAATGTTAAATTCTAGTCAAAAGCTCTTCCTACTTAGTATTCCCATAAGTATGAATGTGAGTAAGCTGGGGGGAGTGGCGAGCTGCTGTGCTGACTGCTGATCCATGCAAATTTATCCGTGTATCATAAACCGAGTAAGAGTGGTCTAACAAAGGAATTATAAAAACGGGGGCAGACCTTCGCTTCTAAAAAATGTGCCAACAAAAGAAGAAGCCACAGAAGAGTGAAGCCTTTTGACTGTCACTGACCGATTGAGCAATCTGCCATCCACGCTTCAAGTCATCAATCAACCGCAGCTATAAAAAGAGACCATGAAATTGCTCACCACTTTCAAACCAGGCACTGAAGGGCTTTCCAACCACAGGGGTGTCCTAGAACAGGGATGACAAAAGGACCAATAGCCAGAGCAAAACTTCCGCTAGGGTCATCACATCCTGCACTACTGAACACACTCCTGACACATGCAGACACCGCTGCACTGCAAGGGGCTGGGAAGAAATTCACCAAGCAACTGCATCTAAGCTGCAGGAGGTCTCGAGCAGATCTAATCCACCCTACAAGGCCCCTGCTGGACTCATGTACTGTACCCTGAGCCTCCATTACCGGAGAATAAAGGAAAAATAATAATCGATTGTTACCCTAACAGGAGGAAGCTCAGGCACTTTGGAATCTATTGCCGGGTACCAGCTATAAAAGGCTTATTATTCCTCCTCTTGGTGTCTTTCACCATCAGCTCTCACCCTGCACACTCCCATCGCCAGCTCCATGACATCACCTCAACTCAGAATGCTGTAAGAATTTCGATGCTCTTCTAGTTTTTTTAGTTCAGCATAATGATGTATGTTAAAAGGAGCTCTATGAAATCCCCCTAAGCCTAAAAAGAGGATCTTGCCCCGGCTCTTAATATGAAAAGTGCAAGTGAAGCCAGGCACCTGTAACATCAAGAGAGTGCATGAGATCAAAGGAAGGTAAAAGCCATCCTCTGACAATATCGGGATTGCTTTAGCTCAGAGACCATGGCTCCCCCGCCAGCAAGGATCACACAAATTCAGACAGGAACGCTCCCAAAATAAAACTACTTTCAAAATCCTCCAGCCTTCTATTTCCTTTCAGGGAAAAAGAGAAACCAACTGGAAAGAGGTGAGCTCTAATGGAAAACAAGAAATCAGAGGCAAAGCAATGGATTCATTAAGCTGGGACAATACTGTGAACCTGCAAAAATCAGATACAGTTTCTAAGGATCATAAGGTGAAAATGGAGCCTGCACTCCAAGAGAGTGAAAATCGTTAGGTCACTCCTGGCACTATCAATATCAGAGATCCACTGCTTCTAGAATAAAAGAGACTGGCGAACAGGGGAGCAGTCTGATAACAGTTCACACAAGCACCAGGGCAGGCGAAAGAAAGGGTGACCAAGCAAAGCCAATTAGAAATGGAAAACACCTACACGCAAATTCCTCAGATCAACTTCTTGTTTAAGCAGAAAATACCACTGCTATCCAATGCAGTTCCTCCGTACATGGCCTGATAATCTCTAGAAAATCTGAACCCCCAGGTTCCTACCAAGGCTGATAAAGTGTAATTAAGTAAAAATCCTAATCAGCTAAAAGCTGCCTGCAAGGCTCTGAGAGCAGAGGAAATGAAGAGCTGTGCTGGCAGCACAAAGTGGGGAGGGCAGACCCCCTCCCCCAACCAGTACTGGGCAGGAAGAGAGTGCCGGGAAACCCCTCCAGCTACCAAGGGGCCAAGGAGTGCAGATCTGTATTTACCAGGTGTATAAACGTGGAAGCCATAGAAACACACACTGTCCGGACAGCTCACAGAATGATTAATGGCTTGTTTGCTGCTTCCCCCGAGGTTCTCAGACTCTGCTACATTTTTTTTTTTTTAAACAAAAAGCTGGCCTATTTCTCTTAAATGCGCGCATATTTCTACTCGTTTCCACAGGGTTGTGCAATCAAACTGTATACTTGAAAATAAAAAATAAAACTGTGTTTCAGCCCTCCAGATAAGGTGCACGCTGGCACACAGGGATGGCACTGTTTTACTGCAGGAATGCAAACGGGGATGCACCGAGCTGAGCAGGGCAGCTGCAGGGCAATAAGCCGCTGGCTGATTTTTTTTTTTTTTTTTTTTTAACTGACACACCTCTGGCAGCGGGCGTGGGGGGTGGGGAAAAGGGGAACCCTTCATATGCCTGCAGGGCAAAACCCTTCCACTCCCTTTGTAAGCCTTATTTTAGAAGTAAAGAGACTTTCTGAAACTGGGTCAGCCAAAGCCTCAGAATTAAAAACAAACTGTCCTAGCATTTCCCCATCTACAGTGGCACAGTTTCTGCTGACATCTGGTTGCAGTCCAGCAATTTCTGCAACTGAGGCTGGTATTTGGGATGTCCAGAGGGGGCCAGTGCTATCCTGACGTTCTCAGCCAACGCTAGCAAAAAAGCAAAACTAGCTGCTTGCTTCTTACCGGCAAGAGCACTAACTGGGAATGGCCCAACGCCCCTCCTGGAGCACCAGGACATGCGCTGCCCAGCTGAGAGAGTGAGAGACCCTCCCATGTTAATTGTTGCAGAAGAACCCCTAGGAGCCTGGAAAGGAGGCATTACTGTAAGGCATTATCACTAACCGCAGCTGTCAGAACAATTCCAGGAACCCTCTAATGGACAATCTGCTTTTCAAAAAAAAAAAAAAAAAAAAGAAATTAACATATGTAAGAACAGCATTATTCCATTAACCCCTGGAAGGCCAGGGAGTTAGAGACCTCCATCCACTTTTAATAAGTATTCCAATCAATTCTTTCACTCCCAAATGTCTCAAAAAATTTTTTTTTACTTAAGAATATTGTTTGAGGAGCCAATTTAAATGTGGTTATTGATGCACTTAGCAGATCTCTCCCAGCTTCTAAGTTCTGCCTCTCCTGCAACGTGGAACAGAGTTTCTGGTGGCTGAAGAAAACGGATAAGGAGAGATGCCTAGAGATAGTACAGAAGTAGTGGGCAGAAAGGAAGAAACAATCAATCAAAAACGGTCCCCAAGACCTCAGTGACACCAAACAGGAAAGAGAAAAACCAAAAGAGCATTGCAAGAAATACAGAAAAAACAACCTCACACAGAAGTGCGGGAGGAAATGCATTTTACAAACTTTGTTACGCATCTCTCCGGGCGGCAGCACTGCTTTAAGGAACACAAGGGAATGTGTCGCTTTTAAATTTGAATGTAACCCACATTTCACGATTAATAGATGAGGATTAGCAGTGCTGTTTTGCCAACGGGATTTCCTGTAAAATGCTCTACTTCCCAGGACTTACAGCTAGCAGAGAAAAGGTGGAATTAGACCAAACGTACAAAAGGTAGCCAAGAAACGAAAGGGGCGCGTTTTCCCACCTCCATGTAACTCCAACTCTTAATGGCTTACTGCTAAGCACCATTCCACTTAAATGATCTCCAAACTTCCCCTGAACAGATGGCTGGAGCAGCAAATCTGTAGGGAAATAAAACGGAGCTTGCCTGTAAATTGCCAACGCTGCTTTCACCAGCAGCAGGGAAAGGCTTCACTTTTTATTCCTAGAGCTGGCTGGTGCGGGGAAGACAGGGAAGGGACTTTCAGTGGTCACGCACTCCTGACACTCCATGGCCAGACTTCAGGCCTATGTTAAGTCAGGTTTTGGAGGGAGCTGCAGTTTCTGGCCCCTGGCCAGGAACTGGGACCGCAACGGCCGAGTTAGTAAGGTGGGAGGGAACAAAGGTTTATTATAACTAGAGGAAAATTCCCAGATCGATATGAATGAAGATTCGGGGTGCCGTAGCCCAGTACAGGCCAGCTCCAACTGAACTGGAACCCAAAAAGAGCAAGAGGGAAACTGCTGGGATAATGAAACCAATAGTAATATTCCTAGACAGGAAGAACAGTGCTTAAAAAAACAAAGCAGAAGCTAAGATGTGCGCCTGGCAAACCAAGACAGCATAATAGCACTTCAATTACAGCAGTAACTTCCTGGCTTATGAGCCTTCTCAGTAATGTTTCTACACACTTGCTGAAGAGCGGCCACAAAGTACCCTGAGTGTTTCACATACTTCCAGGCAAGGAAAACATTTATGGATGGACAAACACTTTGCACCAGGGACTGAAATGATCACACAGGGGCCAAAGCAATTAGCTATGTGCTGCTCAATCCCTACACAACTTAATGTCTAACCAGGGAATCCTGCCCAAGTACTGCACACTACATCTGAGCTACAAGGAGTGCAGGACTTTACTGCAGGAACACACTTTCAGCTTGCTTATTGGTTTCTTATTAAGCAAAAAAAACCTTTATCAAAAAGTATGACAGAACACGTGTGGTATATTCTCTATCTGTAATCATCTCCGACACAATGCTCTTTACACAGCGACAAGAAAGCCATCTACAGGATGACTGCATGAGGCACTGTTTTAAAGACAGAAAGCACTCCAGAGCCCTTTCTAAAAGATGCATGGCATGCTTCACCAGCACTACTCTATGTAACAGGAGGATCCGTTAATCGTTTGCATTCTCGTTGCAAGATGGGCCTCAGGGGACAAACTGCCCTAGTTAAGAATTATGGCTTGAAGGAACACCGGAAGCAAATAAAACGTCTCTCTATGGTAGCAAAAAGAAATAACTCCCAGGATTCCCAACTCCTTAGCTCCTCAGCCTTGGACACATCCAAAGGAAAATTGGATCTTACCTGCTAATTTTCATTCCTGGAATACCACAGATCAGTTCAGACTCCTGGAATTATGCCTCCCTTCCAGCAGATGGAGACAGAGAAAGTTTCACTGACGCATAACCCGGAGTGCCACCTGCAGTTGCTCAGTATTGACCTGTACCCAAGCTAAAATTATTTTCACAATGCTAACAAACATACAAGTTATTTAGTACCAAACAAGCAAGGGGAAAGAGGATAAACCCCGCCTTGAAAGAAAACTCTTTATTTTGCAACTTCCAACCAGGAGAACAAACTTGAAATTCGTAGTAGCTCTGTGGCCTATGTACAGTAGACCCATGACAGAAGAACAAGTGGACTCTCTCCCCAACACAGGGTGGGCGTCTGGACTGATCAGAGGTATTCCAGGAACAAAAATTAGCAGGTAAGAACCAAAATCTTCCTTTCGTGTTCATACCCGGATCAGTCCAGACTCCTGGGATGTACCCATGCTCCCATAAATAGGGTGGGACTGCAAGAGTCCTGCTTGAAGAACACTCTCACCAAAACCCATGGCCTCTGGGGTCTGGACATCCAACCGATGTCTGGTGAAAGTGTGCAGTGGCTTCCAAGTAGCTGCCAGACAAATTTCCTGTGGTGATACCAGCTGGCACTCAGCCCAAGAAGTCACCTGAGATCGAACTGAATGAGCCCTTAATCCCTTCGGAACAGGGCGTCTTTTACAGATATAAGACGAGCTTATTGCTTCCTTCAACCATCGTGCTATTGTAGCCTTTGAAGCCTTCTGCCCCTTCTTTGGACCACTCTACAACACAAAAAGATGGTCAGAAACCCTAAAGTCATTAGTAACCTTGAAGTAATGCAACAAAGCTTGTTTCACATCCAAGCATCTCAGATCTTTAGCGTGTGGAGCCGATGCATCGAAATCCAGGAAAGCTGGCAACTCCATGGTCTGGTTCACATGAAACGCAGATTCAACCTTCGGGAGAAAGGAAGGCACTGTTCTCAAAGAAACCCCGGAATCCAAAATCCTCAGGAAAGGCTCCCTACATGACAGCGCCTACAGCTCCAAAATCCTGTGGGCTGAACAAATAGCCACCAGAAACACCACTTTTAACGTGAGATCCTTCATTGTTGCCTTTCTCAAAGGTTCAAAAGGAGCCCCACACATCCCTCTGAGGACTAAATTTAGGTTCCACGAAGGACATATTTTCCGCAATGGAGGATACAGATGTGTTTGCCCCACAGAGGGCGAGCAGCCAACGAGACTCCATGCATCTTGCCTCGTAGACAGCCTAAGGCCGTACATATGCACCTTAAGAGAGATAAAGGATTGAGTGGACACCACTCTTTGGCCTTTGTACCAAGACTCAAAAACCTTCCAGAGTTTGACATAAAATAAAGAAGTGGAAGTCTTCCTAGCATGTATCAAAGTGGAAATGACATCCTCCGGATAATCTCTCTCTATCGCTGCCTCTCAAAAGTGAGGCCGCAAAACAAAAGCGATCCACCTAATCCGAAAAAATTGGGCCTTGCTGCAGAAGGCTCGGCAAATGAAGCCGCAGCTGGCTATCGACCACCAAGTTGATCAGATCTGCAAACCAAGGGCACCTCAGCCACTCTAGTGCCACCAGAATTTCTTCTCCGGGGAAATTTTCTATTTGCCTTAACAGCTTCACCACTAGGGGCCATGGAGGAAAAACGTACAGCAGAATTCCCAGAGGCCACCGTAGAACCAAAGCATCTATGCCCTCTGCTCCGTGCTCTCTTTTGCAGCTGAAAAACTGGGGTGCCTTTGCGTTCGTCTGTGACACCATCAGGTCCAAGCTGGGTGTGCCCCACCAGCAACATATCAGAACCATTGCCTCTTCTTACAGCTCCCACTCCCCCAGGGACTAGTTTCTGCCAGGTGAGGAAATTCGCCTGTACATTGCCCACTTTGGCAATGTGAGATGCTGCGAGCATCGCTAAATGCTGCTCTGCCCAGAGTCATGAGCTTCCTGGGCTACTGCCCAACTCCTAGTTCCTCCTTATTGGTTAATGTAAGCCACAACGGTTGCATTGTCTGACAATATGCGCACTGAATGGCCGCTCAAGAGAGGCAGAAAAGTGAGTAATGCATACTGCTCTGCCCTCATCTCTAGACAATTGATAGACCAGGATTTCTCTTCCGTAGACCAGTGCCCCTGGGCCAACTGATTCTGGCACACTGCCCCCCAGCCGGAGAGACTGGCGTCGTTGGTTAACTACCACCCATTCTGGAACCTCCAAGTCCACTCCACAGCTGAGATATTCCTGAACAAGCCACCATGAAAGACTGGACCTGGCAGGCTCCTTGAGCAACAAAGGAAGGTGAAACTGCTCCAACATCCGATCCCAACGCGAGAGGAGGGACTGCTTCAGAGGCCTCATATGAACAAAGGCCCAAGGGACCAGTTCCAAAGTCAAGGCTCCAAAGTCAAGGCCATAAGGCTCAACACCTGAAGATAATCCCAGGCTGCATCCAACCTGAAGATAATCCAGGCTGCTGTAGTTTGAGAATACAGGTGTCCGTAATGAACACCTTCCCCACTCTGGTGTCGAAACGTGCTCCCAAGAACTCGAGATGGGGTGAGATGGCTCTTCATAAAATTCATTATTCAGCCCAGAGACCACAGATGCTCCAAGACCAGAGACACCGCTTGAGCCCCCAGGGCTTCCGACTTCGCTTGAATAAGCCAGTTGTCCAGATATGGATGAATTAAGATGTCCTTCTTCCTGAACGCTGATGTCACCACAACCATCACCTTGGTAAAAGGGTGCAGCCAGCCCAAACAGAAGGGCACAAAACAAAGTGTTTCCCAAGGACCATGAAGCACAGAAACTGCTGGTGATACGGATGGATTGGAATGTGTAGATACGCTTTGGTCTAGTCTAGAGAAGCCAGGAATTCTCCCTTGCGCAATACTGTAATCACTGACTGCAGAGTCTCCATGAGGAAACGAAACTGGAGAGCCACATTCTCCTTTTTCGGATCTAAAATTGAACAGAAGGACCCTTCCTTCTTTGCAACCACAAAGTAAATGGAATACCTTCCCGTCATTTGTTCCCCCACAGGAACGTAAAGTATGGCTCCTAGTTCTTGTAATCTTTCCACAGTTCCTTGAACCACCATTCTCTTGCAGCCTGGGGCATAGGGAGAAACAATGAAGAAGTCTCGGAGCGGGGTGAGAGAATTCTAAAGCGTAGCCGTCTCTTATCACAGAGAGGACCCACCAGTCTGTTGTGAATTTGGTACACTCGTCACAAAACAATATCAGATGTCCTCCTACATGAGAGAGAGAGAGAGTGGACCGGCATCGCTTCATTGTGAGGACTCTGCTCTGCCAGAAACCTGGCCGAGACCTTCTCTGCTTGACTTTCTGCCCCCCTCAAAAAGGATCGATTCCAAGATTGCTGCCTCCCGGCACCTTGCAGCTGAGCCCAGCTGGGTCTGGGAGCACTACCCTCCGAATTATCGGAGTCTATCTCTGGACCACCCAAAGGAATCCTCAACCCGAAGACCCTGGGTGCCTTCCGTGGCACCAGATCACTTGACCCCCGACCCCCTAGGTCTCTTGCCCAGCCACAGCCCACCAGGTCTCTCTGGAGACCTTCACAGTGCTCTAGCATGCCAAATACGCCTCATGCATAAGCAAAATAAATTCAGAAGAGAATGAAGCGGGAGCTACCAACCCTTGACTGGGAGAGCCCCCCCCCCCCTCATCTTCCGAATCCGCCTCCCTATGGGGAACTGAGTCTCGCCCCACCGGAGTCAATGGGGGAGGAAGGTCCTCACTCCCCTACAACAGCCCTGGCAAGCCATCGGTGCCCAAAAACCTGGCTGCCTTTCCCACGCTCGCAGGGGGAGGGGCGGCTGAGTTCAAAGGCGCTCCTGTGCCCGAGTGCTGTTTCAGTTGCTGCTCAGACAATTGCTGCTCAGTCCTTTCCACCAGAGAGGCAGCGGGAACACAGTCCGGTGCAGGACAACTGCTCATGAGCATCGCTGCACGAGCGGTATGCATTGCCGCATGCTATTACCATCCAAATGCCGCTTTGCTTGCAAGATGGCCTGACTGCGTGTCCTAAAGCAGCACCACAACCCCACGTGGGATACTAAAGTATCGCCTTCCATCCGATAACTCACCTCCGAGCAGCCCAAACACAGCCTTCCTGGCCTCTAGTACATGCTAGAGCGCTTGGAGGTGTTTATGTTTAGCAAGAGCTAAACATAAACACCTCCAAGCGCTAAGCGTCTAAGCATATGAATTCAGCCCTAAATACGTCCCTCCCGATGCAGCTGCGTTTGGCGAAACACGGGTCCGTGTCGGGGGACCTTGCCTAAAAAATGTGCCTTCTTGAAGCAATGGAGTTGCCGCCAATAAAGAGTTAAATTTATTCACAACGCTGAAGTTGTTTTGGGACTCATTGAAATTTGCTGCATTTCCCTATTTGTTGTTACTGTATGTTTGAAGTGCAGTACACCTTGCTCCATTTTTTGTTTTGTGGATTTCTCTAGTACAAGCTGCACAGCACCTCTTCCCTGCTTGCAAGTAAGCTTTTTTTTTTTTTTAAACTTTAATCGGATAGAGGAAGGACAGAAAAATAAAAGGGGTACTTCCCTGCTGTAGGGCTGTCAGATTCTACCTATTCTCCTTGGGGGGGGGGAGCTGGCCTCACCAGCTAATCACCCCCCCCCCCGGTGGCAAAAAGCCAAGGCAGAGAAGGGTCCCCGACCCCCCTGCTCGCTTCCCTCACCTCAAGGATGGATGATCCCACCAGGGCCTAACAACCTCCAGGGAGGGGATCTAACAAAAATCTTTGTTCTCTTCTCTTTTTTTTTTTTTTATCCCAGACTGCAGTGATTGCACCTTTACCATCTGCTGGAGACAGAGAAATACTGAGTGACTGCAGGTGGCACTGCGGGTTATATGCCAGTGCAACTTTCTCTGTCTCCATCTGCTGGAAGGGAAGCATAATCCCAGGAATCTGGACTGTTCCGGGTATGAACAGGAACTGTCCATTTCTAACAGGCTAGAAGTCCCAGGGCATGCCTCTGGGTACCTGCCAAGACACATCTCATCCCTCACTGTTCAGAGGACCATGCGCGATCTGTCTTAGTACGTGGCCAAGACAAATAAATGGGAAATCTGGCAGAGCTTAGGCTCTTGCACGTCTTATCAACAATGCAGAATCATGGGATTAATGGATTCATCTTGTGCCACACTCTGTACAAAGCTGACACAGCTGAACCTGGCTTTCGTAACACAACGGGCTTTTCATACAGGCTGGAACATTAGCACGGTTATTTGTAACTCATGCACAGTGCCCTGCTTTAATAAACACACGTCCTGTGGACAGAGCCGGATAACTTGCTGTCAGGGTCAGTATGGGATTTTCAGCGAGAAGGCTGCTGACATACCTGTGTCCACACCTTTAATCCCTACACTCTGCAGTCACTGACCAGAGGATAGTGCTCTCATCTAGGCTGTTTCTCACCATCGCTTTAAAGCAAGCAATGTGCATGAATTACGAATAGTAGGAGGAGAATATACATATGACAAACTTAACTGGGGTCTATGAAAAAGGGTGGGGAGCTGGGGGGGGGCGGGGGGAAACAATTGTGGATGACACCACTAGCTCACTACGCCAAAACCAATGCATGGTCTGCAGACAGTGGAATATGTAGGAGAACTGGAAAGCAAGGGTAACACGTAAGCCACTGGTCTTGTAGCATGCACTGTGTGGCGCTGAGCAGGGCTCCCAAAGCAGTGCTACTGCAAAGGATGAAAAGAGAAAAGCCAGCTGTGTCCTTAAGGCAAACAATACTGACATGCAGGAATGGAATACGTTGTCTCTCTCTTATTTTGCCTCTTTATAGACAGTAAGGATTTTGGGCTACTCCCTCCCTGAACCGGCAACTCTTTTTGTTAGCATTACATTTGAACCAGCACCTACAGGGTGGAGAAGCAGAGGGCTACGAACCAGGGAAGCCAGGGTTCAAATCCCACTGCTGCTCCTTGTGACCTTGGGAAAGTCACTTTCCTTCCATTGCCTCAGGTACAAACTTAGATTGTGAGCCCTCTGGAGACGAGGAAATACCTGCAGTACCCGAATGCAATCTGCTTTGAAGTGCTGAAAAGCAGAAGATAAAAATCAAAAAATAAATCAATCTTCGTGTCAATCCAGTCTCATTAAAGCTGACCTGGAAAAAGGTTGGGGGTGGTTTTCACGCTGTCCACACTGTGGCAAAGGCAGATGCATACTTTTCACTTTAGAAATTGCTGGGGATACGACGCGCATGCAATCATTAGCCCCTGCTTTTTGGGAGAGTAGAATGCAGCGTGAAAATGTGCAGTTCCTGCAGGAGCCTCTTCTTCCCTGAATGGAAGCTTGGCCACATCCATCGGTTGTGCACAGCCATGCGGACGAACCTGGGTTCCACTCCCAGCTCAGCCGGAGCTGGGAAGGAGTCCCAATCATTGTGCAGTGGCAACACCTAGTGGCTGGATTTATTTAAACAACTTACATCCTGTTCATTTCCACAATTTAAAACACAACAGGAAGTGCACTGAAATAAAGAGATGGTAAACGTTAGATTATCTCCGAAAAAAGGAGGCTAAAAGCAATCATTGAGCAAATGCCCATGCCTTCTCTGTGGCTGCTCCTCATTTTTGGAACTCATTGCCAGAGGAACTACTACTGCAGAACTGTACAAAATCTTTCAAGTCTGCTTTAAAAACAGCACTTTTCAGACAGGCATACTTTTCAATTTAAACGAAATTCATTCATTTAGGTATTCAGTCTGTGGTCATTTGTGGATGAAGAATCTGTAAGCCGTGTTTTATGCTATTTTAAGGCATGTTAATATGTAACTCGCTTAGTGCTATGCATGTAGATGATGTATACATTTTAATAAATTTAAAAAGTTTTCACTGCTTTCTTAAGGAAGCAGCACAATCCAAAAATCTTATATTATTTGGAAGCAAGTGGCCGGCTCCTGAGCATGCATGTGTGCAGGCCTCATGCAGATCTGAGGGCCCAGATTGGAGCGTTAAGCGTGAAGACAGAGAATCTAGGGAACGTGCCCCAATTGGGAGGGGCCAGGAAACAGGACAATGTCCTAGGTAGTTTCCAACCGAAAGCTCAGGGTGCCAGATCCCAACCTCGCTTCCGATATGAGCTGTGGAAGCCCATAAGATGGAAGGAAATGGATAAAAGGAAGATGTATTCCAGACTGATGTGGGGTTGAGCAGTTTCCTCCTGCTCCTTCCAGCTCAGTCCGCTCCGAAAGTTACTCTCTAGTGAGAGTAACTTTCTAAGCCATTTCCATGCTTTAGCAGCAGAAATGGCTGCCTGATATGCACTTATGCTTACCTGGAGGTGGAGCGGGGGAGGGGGTGGATGGCCAGATTGGATAGGTTTTTCTCTGCCAGCATGTGTCTATGTTTGCACTTATGTGCATATTGTATTTAACATAAAATGCATACTTTTGAAAAATTTGTATGAACAATTTCTGCATACAAATTAGCAGAGGTAATTGTGTGCGAGTAGTTTTGCAGGGGTCATGTTTGGAAATTCATGTTGAAATTTGGTGCCCCTCATGTGCATCTTTGCAGATTCTCTTTTGTGCACTGTCAAAAAATCACTTCTTAAAATGTTTTACCATGCAGTACTTAACACTCAAGAAATACTGAATATGACCCCACTGAGAACACATGCTGACACCAGGTCCAACTGAAACCTCTGGAGCAAATCCTTGTAGTCAAGCGATGGATTTTCTATAATGCAACAGATATGAATTTCTGCTCCATGGCCTTGCCCAAGCAGAAATGGGCAGCGTGCACAATTCTGAAAAGCCACTCACGCCGAGCTGGGATCACCCAACCGCACCCAGGCAGAGCTGAGAGATTCTTCCACATCCTTCTTGCTTCTACCGCATGTACTATTGCTCTGCACACACTGGAAAAACAGAAGCACAGGCTGAGGCCTATACTAAGGGGCCTGACATGAACGATCTATGTGCAAGGTCTGAGCTATAAGAGCAGAGGATGCTCTCTTTGGCCTTCTGGCCAAGGCTGCGAACCTGTACAATACGGGGGACTAATGCCTTGTGAACTGGTCCCACTGGATACACAGTAATGTAACAACTATTGCTAAATCAGGAGGATTAAACCTCCAGCTTAAAACAAAAACAAACAAAAAACAAAACAACCGACTCTGCAGTGAGCATGGTTGTGCACGGATTTGTTAATGTGTGCCATACATTGTGTTACTGCATAGAGTACACATGCAAACACACAACTGTCTAAATCCTTTAGTGCAGACTAGTTGTGCTTCTGGTCATTAACTGCAAAAGGTGAAGCTCTTATAGGATGTAGAGTCCACAGTAACAAATGTAAAGATGATGATTCCTCTCAGACAGCGAAGCCCCTTCCATCCATCAGAGTTATCTTGCTCCCTTTGATTCAAACCAGAGCTTAGCAATGAAAAAATAAAATATGTGCACTGGAGAGCCTGAGCGCATCCCACAACTCACTGCAAGGTGCCGTAATTCATGGCTCTATCTGGAAAAGCCTGGGGCCTTTGGAGGTTGTGAGACCTTTTGAAAAATACCAGTAAAAAAAGGTGCCGGAAGAGGCCTAAGAGGTCTCAAAAAAAACTCCTGTACGATATGTGTGCCTGAGCTTGAGACCAACATGGAGATAGCAACTGACCCAGAATCCTCTGCTATCTTAGCCTTTCTGGCTATGTGAACTTCAAATGTCTTACTGAGCCGGACCCGCAGGAATTCCAAGGACATCTGGACAGCAGTTTAAGCTGGTGACACTTTATGGTGCCTAATTATAAATGGAGTAACGACCGGTCCGACGCTCGGCTGGAGGGACTGGGACAAATCGCTCCCAGCGCCTTCAGTCGAGACAGCGTCTGACGAATCACTTGTTGCTTCCCGAGACCCGCGTGGAGACACTAGAAAAAGATCCCGAAGCGGGTGAGCAAAATCCAAAGCGTAATCGTGATTTATAATATCTAGAACCCACTGGTCCGAGGTTATTTTGACCCACTCCTCGTGAAACAGGGAAAGCCGCCCCCCCCCCCCCCCCCCGATCTTCGGAACGGGCCGGCGCCCCTTCATTGGGAAGGCTTATTAGATTGTGAGACGCAACCGTGCTGAGGCCGCCTGCCTCGAAAGGAATGCGCCCATGTCTGAGACCTCGTCGATGTCTGCTGGGAAGCAAAGGAAGCACCTCTCCCAGAACGAAAACGGCCCTGAAAAGCGCCAGAAAAGCGAGAAGCTCTGGGCTTGTCAACCTTATTGTCTCCCAAGTCTTTAATAAGTTGCTTACCCTTGAATGGAAAGGAACCAAGCTGAGACTTGGGCAAGACATCAGCCGCCAATGACTGAGCCACAACAGCCTCCTGGCGGAGACTGCCAAGGACATCGTGCGCGCAGAAGTCCGGAGAAGGTCGTATAATGCATCAGCCGTATAGGCAACCTCCGACTCCATGCGGTTCGTCTGCTCAGCCTCATCCAGAGAAAGCTCCTGTGATCTGAGCAATTGCTGAATCCAGCGGAGGGTAGCTCTCTGCATAAGGCTGCTACAGACAGCAGCCCTTACCCCCCAACGCCGATACCTCAAAGATACGCTTAAGTAAAATCTCCAATTTTCTATCCTGAAGATCCTTGAGTGCTGTCCCTCCAGTCATGGGAATCGTCATGTGCTTAATGATAGCCGTAACAGCCAAGTCCACCTGAGAGATTTTGAGGAGATCCAAAGATTCCTGGGGTAACGGGTAGAGCTTCTCCATGGCTCTGCTGACCCTTAAGGAGGCTTCAGGCAAATCCCACTTCCCTAGAAACAAGCTGAAAAAGCTTCAGATGAAAGGGAAAGGTTTGAGGCGGAGCCCGAAGCCCTGATAAAACCGAATCCCCCGGAGAGGGGTCCAAGGTCACTGGAGGAAGGGGAATTTCAAGCTCATGAAGCACATGAGGTATCAAAGGATCCAACTCCTCCTTACTGAATAAATGCAGCACCTGCGGATCATCCCCCTCGACTGGGGCAGCACTGTCCACATCAGCATTCATATCCAGAGTGGAGAGGTCCAGATGGAGAGGATCCTCAGGTGCCAAGGGCATGGTGAACTCGGAAACCGTAGCTGTGTGAGAAAGCCTTGGTCCAGAACCCCCCCCAGGTCCGGGGCAGGTCCCAAAATTCTGACCAGAGGAGCCACTTGACTATCCAAGTCAGCTTCAGCCTCCAAATAAGCTCTATGTATCAATAGTACAAATTGCGAGGAAAAGGGGTGTTTCTTTAAGGGCCCCCCCCCGGAGGTAAATTCAAGGGAGGGGCCGAGACAGGGAGTGAATCGCGCGGTCTTTGAGGGCTTAATGCCGGTGGGGAGAGAGGAGGAACCTCCTCCCCCTCTGATCTGCATCGGCACCCGATGCAGGCAAGATGGCCGCCGCTCCCCCATCGAGCAGGGGCGGGCCCGGTCTGATTCTTTTGGCTGCCGGCGCATCAGAACAGCCGCGCGATCGAGAGCTCTGCCCTGAAATTGGCCTCCGCGAGGGTCCCTCGCCCCCGGGAAGACAGCGGGAGCAGAGACCCTCGCGTGAGAGCCGCACCGCCAACTCTCCACAAGCCGCACAAGTTGTGCCACGTGGCATAAAGACGCGCAAAAATACTATCAAACAGCAGAGTGAAAAAATCCACCCCCTCTGGAGGCCCGGGAGATCGTGGCAGGCTTTAGTGCTGCGAGAGAAGAAAGGTAGTGCACAAAATGCTTCTTGGTCGTTTTATTATTTATTTTTCTCAGTCACTGACAGGGGAAAGAGCACAGATAAAAACTTCCCTGTATAAAAATAGCAACAGCCACCAGAGGAATAAACTTCTCTGGTCTATTAGTAGAGATAGTGACAACTCTGGCCAGAGGAATTATACATCTCTGGTGCAAGGTAAAGGGGAGAGAGTGACCAGCCCACCGGTAAATACTTTCTCCGGCTCACCAGGCAATCTAGTAGTCTCCAGGAATAAAGGCTTAAGGGCAATGCCCTGTCTTATCTGCCTGAAGAGAGTTTACAAGATATCCCAAAATGAAATGTGCTAAATCTTATTTCTTTTTTTTTTTAGTTGATCTAGTCAACAGTCAAACAACCAAACCTGGTCATGGGAAAAAACACATATAATCTGTAAAATTTGACAAGGATCAGGACCGCAGATCATGCCTCTGAATCTACTGGAGTCAGAGAGATACTGAAGGATTGCAGGTGGCACGCCAGTATATCTAGGGGGTGCCTTTTCAGTTTTTCTCTGACTCCATCTGCTGGAAGGGAGGCATAACCCAGCAGTCTGGACTGATCCTGGTACGTACAGGAAAATGGGCCCCACCTTGGAGAAATAATCAGGGAAGTTTAGGGATAATCTATCATGCTGTTGACATGACAATCAATGTAAATGATTCTCTGGGTAGTCACGCACTTTTAGAATTTCTAACCTAGTACTATATTGTATTTTACCTATAAAAGAAGGATCAATTCATGTATACAAGGAGGTCAGTTTATCAGAGAAAGGGCATTCAGCATCTCCCAAGAATACTTATATTATCAATAAAAAATTATACTTTCTACAAAATCTAAGGGTTCTTGTATCCCTTAGTAAGCGTCATAAAGCATAGTTTGGCACTTAACATGTATTACATTATTTCCATTGGTTGATTAAAAAAGGTACCAAAATCTACAAAGACATTAGCAAAGAAGTAGAAAACCAGGCTTAGAAACCAGTTTGTACATGGCCTGGAGGCACATGGCTGCTTGTTTAGCTTCACTGAAAATAATGTCTTTGCAATGCTGCAGCGATTAAAAAAAAAATAATCAAGAAGAAAACTATCTAGAATCCTAAATTTACCTTTAAAGAGAGAGCAGCTGAAGGAACAGCTTGGCTAATCTACCAGTTGTCAGGTGAGGCTCCCTGTCCATCCAGCCTTCCCGGGTAAGGGTAACAATTTCCATATTCTCTTCCGAACGTCTGATGGGAGAGGAGCAGAGCTAAAACTCTGCAGTGAATTTGGGAAGCCGGCATGGAGCAGCAAACCCTTCTCTTGGTTGTGTGGTAATTATTCGCTAGGCGCCAGATCACACGAGATTGGCTTTATGTAGGGACCATATCCCAGGCTAGCTTGTTATTTACTGTTTCGTGAGTTTATTTGCCTGGAACATTTCTGGGCCATCATACAACAAAATAGGAAATATTTTATGATAGTAACCCTTTGTGAAATGGTCTGAGAATTTAAAATTCGAGAACAAGTAAATGAGCAGCACACATTTTATATAGAACCCAGCCCAAATCAGCGTCATATCTCGTGAGATCGACCCCCCCCCCCCCTTACTCTGAAGTCACTCGGGGACAGCCCCCACCCCAACTAAATGCCAGCAGCTCTTCTTCCCTGCAGCGTAGCTACTCATCAATCCTCAATAACACATTTTTGCCCAATAACAAATTTGGTAAACTTTAGCCCCTGACAGAATCAGCTTGGCAGTCATTCATCTTCATGGCTCCTTTTTTCCCTTTTTGGTTGATGAGGTACTTTTCCTGCTTGATTTGTTTTTCCCTTCAGGCCATTATAATCAGTCAGCCAGAAGAAAATGCTGAGCAGAATCAATGTCAAAGCTGCTCCTTTATTATTTATTTGGGGTGATTTTAGACAGCTCCAGTGTGGGGCAGGGGCTCCCGGTAGCTCTGCAGCTCAGCAGTGACGGATGGGGCGTATCGGGGTTTCCTGTGCAGCGATGCTGTAACACTCCGACATTCAAGCTGACACTTCACAGCTTTCCAGACAAATTGGGAGAAAAAGGTCTTCAGTTTTCACTGGGAGGGGGGACTTTTCCATTTCTTCTTATGCATGTTATCTAGCATGAATTATTATTTTTCTTTTAATATTTTGGGGATGAGGGTAAAAGAAACGCCGCCTGATCTTCCTCCCTGCGCGCTCTGAATTATCCCCCACTTCGCTGGCCTGAACTGCTCTGAAAGCGGCTCTGGTGGTGCAGAATGGAACGAGGCCTCCTCCTCCCCTCCTGGTGCCTACACCTCACGTTTCTAACCTACAACATTTCACATGTAATCTCAGATACATCGCAGAGCCATGCTCAGAAGCAATTCATGCCATGGCAGAAAGACCGCATGTTGCAAGGCTGCCTCCTTGGGGCAGCACAAGGAACAGCTATAAAGCAGAGAAAAAAGCCAATAGGCACCAATGCACTCCTGTATTTTATATGAAATATCTGTAGCAACAAACCAGCAGAAGAGGGAAGATGTAGAGAGGTCGGAACATTAAATTCTTATTCACTTGCTCCATGATCAGTCTTCCCCATTGTTTCTTTTTATTATACTGCAATATCCCACTTGCTTTTAGATCAACTATGCCATAAGCAGCATGAAATGACAGCCGGTGCTCCCCTCGCGGGCCCTAACAGATTCCTGTTAGTCTGGGAATTCTGCTGCAAGCCTGTTCATATTGTGACGAGGACACAGAGGAAGAGGAAACAGTCACCGAGATACATTTGTGATCTTCCAATGTATTCTCTCAAAAGGAAAGAGTACCACTGATAGTGGGATACCAAATAACCATTGTTCATAGGGCTTTTTCAACATGTGTCTCCAAAACCCCAAACAATATGTTTTTGCCTGCAAACCAACAGCAGACATGCAGGTCGATTTTAAAAGCACTGCTCATACAAAAAATGCCCACACGCAAAAAAGTGGGCCACTCGCAAGCAAAGTAAAATTGGTCCTTACCTGCTAATTTTCGTTCCTGTAGTACCACGGATCAGTCCAGACAGTGGTTTGAGTCTCCTTTCCAGCAGATGGAGACAGAAAAACTCGAAGGATATCCTATATCAGGACAGTGCTCCCCCTGCATCCCTTCAGTATAAACGTTATCAAAGCAGAAAAATGTAACCTCCACTTTAGAAAAGATCAAGCAAGTAAAATATTTAACATCTAAAATTTAACTGGAAAATTTGAAGAAATGTAAAGTAATCGCTCATACATTTAGTAGATACATCCAATGCCTTGTAAATTGGGCTGTGAATGAAAAGGCTTTGAGCAGTTGTCAAAAAGAAAAGGTCAGATTCCCTCCAGTAAGGGTGGGCATCTGGACTAATCCGTGGTACTACAGGAACGAAAATTAGCAGGTAAGGACCAATTTTCCTTGCCCTATACGTACCCGGATCAGTCCAGACAGTGGGATGTACCAAAGCTTCCCTAAGTAGGGTGGGACCAAGACAGTCCCGCTCGAAGCACCTGTACATCGAGGCGATAATGACGAGCAAAAGTAGGAAGAGATTTCCAAGTAGCTGCTCTGCATATCTCTTGTGGAGAGACCAACTGGCTCTCCCCTCAAGAGGTAGCCTGCGAACGTAGAGAATGGGCCTTTAAGCCCTCCAGGACCGGCCAGCCCTGACAAATATAAGCCGACGCAATCGCCTCCTTTAGCCAGCGAGTAATGGTAGCCTTTGAAGCTTTGTTCCCCTTACTGGGTCCGCTCCATAAGACAAAGAGATGATCAGAGACTCAGAACTCGTTCGTGACTTCTAAGTATCGCAGCAGGACTCATTTCACATCAATGCACCTTTGATAAAAAGGAGGGTACAGTCTTGAGTGAAACCCCTGAATCAGAAAAATGAAGGAATGGTTCCCTGCAAGACAAGGCTTGGAGCTCAGACACTCTCCTGGCTTAGCAAACAGAGACTAGAAACACTGCCTTAAGAGTCAAGTCTTTGAGTGTGGCCCATTTGAGAGGTTTGAAAGGCGCTCCACAGAGAACCCAAAGCACTAGATTAAGACTCCACGACGGACAAGTAGCCCGGGCAGGCAGGTTCAAATGTTTCGCCCCCTTGAGGAACCTAATGACATCCAGGTGGGCCGCCAAAGCGTAGCCATCGACCTACCCTAAAAGGGAGGCAAGAGCTGAGACTTGTACCCGCAGAGAATTGAAAAACAAAACCTTTGGATAGGCCATTCTGTAGAGGGTATGGGACATTGGGACCTTGCGCGCCTGTATTCCTGAGTCCGCACACATAGTCTCAAACACTCTCCAGACCCGTATGTAAGCGAGAGAAGTAGAAGACTTACATGTGCGTAACTGAGTGGAAATAACTTCCTCCCTATAACCCTTCTTCCTCAGTCTTTGCCACTCAAAAGCCAGGCCACTAGACAAAAGTGATCCGCCTGATCGAAAAATACTGGACCTTGCAGTAACAGGTTTGGGAGATGACAGAGGCGAAGAGGACCGTCCATCGCGAGGTTCACCAGATCAGCGAACCATGGTCTTCGGGGCCATTCTGGCGCCACGAGAATGACCGGCCCCTTGTGAAGTTCTCTTCTTCTGAGTACCTTCCTCACCAGCGGCCAGGGTGAGTGTTGCGGAGCGTGCTCATCGGGACCGAGCTTATGGCCTTCGGATACAGTTGCGGAGTGCACCTTCAGGCCCGGTCAGGAGCTCGGAAGCGCGATCCATCTGGAGAGGAATGTGAGCCCTTGAGCCACTGCCTGACTCAGGGAGGAGCCCCAAGTGAGCTGGTACCAGCACGGATGAAGCAGGAACAAGGCTGGAGCAAAGGCAAGGCGTGGATTATCTGGGACAGGAACAAGGCTAAAGTGAAGGCAAGGCATGGATTATCCGGGACAGAAACAAGGCTGAAGATACTGACCCTCCACCGTATCTGCATGCTACAAGAAGACCAACAACGCAATGGTGGTCAATGAACAGTCCTCCGACCGTTCCAAGCCCTTTCGGACCTGCCGCTGGGCAATGGCAAGAAGCGGCAGGCCGGACAGAGACCAGGCAAAGACATGGATACTTGGATGAAGACTCAAGATCAAGGTTCAGGAGTCGAGGAGTCAGGATCAAGGTTCAAGATCAAAGTCAAGTACTAGGTTGAGGCTGCTACACAGCGCTCCCTACACAGCCCACCCGCGGGACTGGTCACGGACCACGCTTGATGTGGGGCAGACTCTAGACGAGATAATGGAGCAAGTGAGAAGGACATGTCCCAGAAACCGAGAAGCCTGCACCGGGGCGCACCCTACACAACCGCTTGTGGCTGGTCGCAGACCACGCTTGGTCGATGCAGGTTCCGACAGTGTCTAACACATGGACGGAGCAGACACAAGGAATCAGAGGGCCAGCAAGGTTCAGGACACAGGACCAAGACAGGTCTTGGCTTCAGGCAAGGATTCAGGACCAAGACAGGACTTGGCTTCAGGCAAGGATTACCCTCCGGAGGCGTTTGCTGCAAACGAGGAAGGATGGACATCAAGGAATCAAAAGGTACAGGACATCAAGGCTGGATCACCCTCCGGAGGCGTTTGCTGCAAACGAGGAAGGGTGAACATCAAGGAACCAAAAGGTACAGGACATCAAGGCTGGATCACGAAACATCAAGGACGTCAGGACTGGATCACGGAACATCAGGGCTAGATTGCAAACATCAGGAACAGCAGGAAACATCCCATACAGACGAAGGAATTCCAACGAGGGACGAGACCAAGACATCAGGACGAGGAGACCAGGAACATGAAAAACACTGAACATGAAGCCATCTACACAATGAAGACCATGGAGAACCTGAATCAGACGGAACACAACGATGCGCAAAGCTGATCGAAGGCCTCGAGGAACAGGAAGAGAGCCCATTTATAGGGCTGGAACAGAAGACGCCCAGGATGACATCATCAGGTGGGGCCCGGGGCATATCCGGCCATGGGCCCTTTAAATAGAATTGAAGAGGTGCATGCCGGCACCTAGGAAGGCCCAGGGAAGTAGGAGATGAAGCAGCACCGAGAACAACGGCATCCAGGCCGCATGGAGGGCTCGACGAAAGGTGGCTCCCACTCGCGAAGCAGATGGACGGAGGAGCAGGCACTGGCAGGGACAGCCTCCCTGCCGAGTGAAGACCCCGGCAGCAGCTCCCTGCCGTGAAGGAAGAGCAGCAGCGCGTCCTCCCAGCTGCGGAAGGGCGGCAGAAGCTCGGCGGTCATCCGACTGCATGGGTGGTAGTCAGCGTGGAGATTCGGGCCGCGGAGGAGCAGCAGTCTCAGCGGCTCCCTGCCGTGGGACAAGAAAGAAGTCTGTGGCATCGCAGGGGTAAGAGGCCTGCTCGCGGGGATTAGCTCCGTGGGCAGGAATCGTAACAGCGGGAACACGTAGCGGAGTATGTCACGAGGCCAGGGTAGCACCAGAGCATCCACTCCTTCTGAGCCGTGCTCCCTTCTGCGACTGAAGAATCTGGGAGCTTTCACATTCTGCAGAGTGGCCATTAGGTCTAAGTGGGGAAGGCCCCACTTGCGAACGAGAAGAGCCATCGCCTCTTTGGACAACTCCCACTCTCCGGGGGTCCAGGTGTTGACGACTTAAGAAATCGGCTTGGACATTCTCCTTCCCCACAATGTGTGAGGCTGCCAACTGAGCCAGATGTCGTTCCACCCAGGAGAACAACTAGCTTGCTTCTAGAGTTACCAGACGACTCCTGGTTCCACCTTGGCGGTTGATGTACGCTATTATGGTGGATTGTCGGAGAGAACCCAAACTGCTCAGTGACGGATCAAGAGCAGGAAAGTCTTCAGCACGAGGCGAACTGCTCGGGCTTCCAGGCGATTGATGTGCCAGTGAGACTGAGCCGGTGAACATTGCCCTCGTGTAGACAGACTGGCAAACCGCTCCTCAGCCAGAGAGGCTGGCGTCCTTCGTAACAATGATTCACTGAGGGGTTTCCAGGTGCACCCCCTTCAGCAGGTGGTTGAGCGACCGCCACCACTGAAGGCCCAAGATGGTAAAGTCCAATAGCGGTAAAGGCATCAAACTTCTTCGAGATCGGCTTCCAGCGGGACAGTAAAGCCATAGAGCCCAGGCTGTGAGCACAAAAAGAGATAACAGATGTTTAACTTGATTCCATGAGCTTGAGCGCCCGGCCCTCCAAAAGGAAGACTTTCCCCGCGCATGTGTCAAAGCGCGCTCCTAAGAACTCCAGGACTTGAGAAGGCTTGAGGTTGCTCTTGGAGTAATTAACTATCCAACCGAAGGAGCTGAGAAGCGACAAGACCTTGCGATTGCCACCGTGCAGAGAATCTCTGATTCCGACCGAATGAGCCAGTTGTCCAGGTAAGGATGGACTAGTACCCCCTCCCGGAGGGCGGCCGCTGCCATCTCCACCATTACCTTGGTAAACGTGCGGGGAGCGGTGGCTAGGCCAAACGGAAGCGCACAAAATTGGTAATGATGCCCCAGGATGTTAAAGCACAGGTACCTCTGATGTTCCATGCAGATCGAGATATGAAGATAAGCCTCCTTCAAGTCCAGCGAAGCTAAGAATTTGCAGGTGTGAACCGCTATAACCGCCCGCAGGGTTTCCATCCGAAAATGGGGGGCCTTGAGCACTTTGTTGACTTTGAGGTCCAGAATTGATCGAAAGGAGTCTTCCTTTTTGGGAACCACAAAGTAAATGGAATAGTGGCCTAACCCCTGCTCCTCGGGGAAGGGGGGGGGGGGGGGGGGGACAGGCACGATGGCCCCGAGCTGCTGCAGCCCGTCCAGAGTTTGGCGCACCACCTGCTGCTTCCGAGGGGGTCCACAAGGAGAGATTAGGTAGTGGTCCAGAAGAGGACCAGCAAAATCTAAAGCATAACCTTGTTCTATTACTTCGAGGACTCACCGATCCGAAGTAATTTTGACCCATTCCTTGTGATAAAGGGAGAACCGGCCTCCTAAGTTGGGAACAGAGGAATGGGCCAGCCGTATCTCATTAAGAGGACTTTGGGACTGATCCTTGAGAGTTTTCATCCCGGAATGGTTGTCGTCCACGAAAGGAATGAGACCAGGATTGAGATCTTGTGGAGGGGTTTCTCTGTGGAGAACCCCGCGGCCTGTTGTACCTGCGCTGCCCCTGGAAACGAGAGCGCGAAGGAAAAAGGATCTGGACGGTTTAGGGCAATCCTCAGGAAGCTTATGAATCTTGTTGTCTCCTAAAGACTTGATAAGCTGCTCCAGGTCCTCCCTGAAGAGAAACTTACATTTGAAAGGGAGAGTGCCCAACTGCGATTTGGAGAAGGAGTCCGCTGCCCAATTTCGCAGCCAGAGGCAGCGTCTGGCCGAGACAGCTGATAACATGGATCTGGCTAGCACCCTGGGGAGGAGATCATAGATGGCATCAGCACCATATGCAACTGCCGATTCCCCGCTTGTTCCGTCTCTGCAGACGGGAGGTCCTGGGTGCTGAGTAATTGTTGAACCCACCTAAGGCTTGCCCGCTGCATGAGACTGCTACAGACCGTCGCTCGAACGCCAAGCACTAAGACTTCAAAAATTCTTTTGAGATGCACCTCCAACTTCCGATCCTGAAGGTCCTTTAAAGCTGTCACTCCCACCACTGGAATGGTGGTTCTTTTCGTGACCGCAGAAACCGAAGCGTCCACTTTGGGGACCTTGAGCATCTCTAGGCATTGGTCTGGGAGGGGATATAGCTTGTCCATAGCTCTGCCTACCCATAAGCCAGATTCAGAGTAGTAACTGCATTAACATAGTATGAAATGGGAACGTACATGGGGGGGGGGGGGGGGCTCTCAGTCCAGCCAGGATAGGGTCCACATTACTGGAAACCAGGGTACTTGTGGCCTCCTCCGGAGGAGCATCTATCCCCAGCTTGGCTAGAACAAAGGGGATGAGCGGATCCAGCAACTCCCGCTGGAACAAGCGCAGAACCCGTGGGTCGTCCCCCTCAACCAGCGGATTCTGATTCAAAGCATCTGCATCCAGGTTGGAGTCTGGAAGCTGAGGTGGAAGGTTAGAAGGAACTGGAGGATCCGAGACTCCCGGTATGGTCCGAGCCCAAATCGCTCCCTGAGGATCAGGGAGTTTGAGTCCGTGATCTGTAGTCACCCTAGGCACCTACATAAAACTTATACAATAAAAGTACAAAATCTGTGGAAAAATGCCTAGGGGTTTTCTCTGGCAGGGGGGGGGGGGGAACACGACATCATGCTGGGGGTCAGGAACCACATCAAAAAGATCCAGAGATTAAATCCGGGGGAGACTGCTGAGAAACAGAATCCCTTCCCCCATCAGGAAACGAATCCGCTGCAAGATCTGGAGACAAAATGTCCACCGTTCCTGTGGTATGCAGGGACGGGGCTGGCCTGGCAGCGAGCTTGCCGGCACGAACACAATTCATTGACTTTTCCGGCACCGAAGAGGGCCCCTCCCCGCCAGGTAAACAATGCAAGCAAACCCCTTCATGGGAGAGCCGTGAGGCAGGCTCCCTGCATGCCAAACAGACTATCGTGGCATCGCTGAGGAGGTGGTGGTGGTGGGGGGGGGGAGAGGTAAGGAACTGCTGCTGGGAACGGCGAACCCCTGCTGTGCCTGGCGGGAGAAAGAGAAATTAAGCCTGCTCTCTACTCCTTCCCCCGAAGGCTGCTAAAAATACACTTATAACTATCTTTTTTTTTTTTTTAAAAGGACAGAGGAAAGTTGACCTCTCTGTCACTAATGGACCCGAGGTATGTAACATCTCGGGGTCTGAACAGGAGAGGGACTGGACCACCAGTATCACCCTGGAGCCAGGCAATGGATCACCGGGAGAGGGACCTAGGCTGATTTAATCAAGGGGAAAAAAACCCCTAGGCCTAAATAAGAGCGAGGAGACAGACTTCTGCTTCTCCTAAAAATGAAACTTTTTTTTTAAGCTGGTTAAAATTATATTTGTTAAATACTTGCTTGATCCTAAAGAAAAATAGGATGAGAGAAGACAAGAACTTCCTCAAACAATGAAATTGGGTAAAAGACAGGGAACAGCAGGTTCTGCTATCTGCCTCTGCTGGGAGACAGAGAAATACTGAAGGGATGCAAGGGGCACTGTCCTAATATAGGATACCCTTCGAGTTTTTCTCTGTCTCCATCTGCTGGATAGGAGGCTCAACCCACTGTCTGGACTGATCCGGGTACGTACAGGGTACATGGATTTTAAAAAGCTGCAAAATACGCATGTGAGGAATAAGGGGTTGGAAAAGTGGCATGCCAAGACTTAAGCATGTACCGCCATATTTTAGACCAAAAACTACAGTGCGCACATGCTAGATATCCGCATGTCTGGAGATCTGGAGTTTTAGGGTTGACGGGGTCAGCTGGGTGGCGTGCAACATGGACGACCAGAGGGGTCTGGAAGACCTTGATATTACATGGACAAACTGGTGGACTAACTGGAAAACTGGGAATGTGCCTCATGTGAGCATGTTTTAAAATCCACTTGCATACGCACTCAAAAGCTGACAAAGTCCTCTAGCAGTGCTCGAGTAACCTCTTAAAATGAGGAGCATACTTATGTGCTTTTTTTTTTTTTTTTTTTTACAACATATACACACAAGTGCACGCTCGGTTAAAAATTCCAGAGTATCTTCGCTCGTGCATGTATGGGCGCACGCACACTCATTTTAAAAATTACCGTCATGGTGTATCCGAATACTGTAAAATGCCAGCACAGAGCAGTTCCACAGGGCCCAGATAACAAGCTCTGCCACACAATAGGGCACGGATACAGTACACTCTGCGGAGTCCTTCTACTCACAGCCTTCTCTTACTCATCCTTCTCTGGGCCACTGCCGACAATGCACAATCTCAGAGCAATCCATCTTCCAGCATTCCCTGTGCTGCTGGCCTTCGCCCAACATTAAAAGCAGCAGGAGAGGCAGCGCCTCAGAACAAAGCCACACAGAGAACATGACCTCAGGCGAAAGCTCCCTGAAGGCAACTCTCTGGCAGTCCTTACATTCCAGCTCCCAATTCTGCTTTCTCCCTTCAATGCAGAGCAGTGTTTCAACCACAAGGAATGGAAATGCTACAAAAGTCACGCCACATTTTGGGGCTTTACTGACAAGCCATCTTAAGATCTAGGTTGCCGATGCAGAGAGTAAATTATATCTGATCTGAGCGTCCTCCTCCTAACTCATTATTGAAGCCACACACTGCACAAATCTTGCAGCAATCTCCTCCTTTCCCTTTTTTTTAAGCAAGTGCGGTGTCAAGTTGTACACATAAGTTGAAAAATATGGACTGAGAACAAGAGGAGGAGCCAGAGCAGCAGCCCAAGCCTCGCCAGCCAGATTAGCCAGGGTGGCAGGGCTGGCAGCCAGAGAAGTAGGGCTTTCAGGGACCTGCCAACCAAAGTACAGCGGGAAGAGCCGCAGCTAGAGCAGCAGGGCTGGAGTGGTTTCTCAAAAGGAGGAGAATATGTTGAGCACGTCTTTGTAAACTGCGTGCTCTCCACAGACTACACCCTTCCAGTCTCATCGACTTGCGTCCCAACTGCCTTGGCTCCAATGAAACATCTTGGGGCACCAAACGCAGGCCTGCGGTGGAGGCTCACTCTCACCCCGCACTTATATCGAAGGGGCCCATTACAGGATCTTGTTTCTTTCCCAAAAAAAAAAAAAAAATGTAGCCGCATCAGAGGGGATGCACACAAACAGGAAGCCAAGAGCATAAGTGAAACTTACTTGCGGAGATGCTCGTGTTCTTTCAGGAAAAGTTCTGTTCTCCTGTTGTTGACCCCAGACCCACTTTTATATGACCTATCAAAGAAATATTTATTTATTTAGCCATTTTATCTACCGTCGTTCCAAGTGAAGATCACAACAGGACATAAATATTATTGGTAGCCAGTAACAATCCCGTGATCTGCTCATGTACCATAAATTAAAGTGAAATACATGTACATTGACTTGGGTGGACAGGGGAGGGGAAATATATAGGGATAAGGTAGTATTTTTAACAATAGGTGCTGTAGGGAAGTAAAGAAGGGGGCTGAGCGAGGGTGTTTCAGATACATTTATTTGGGTGGGTTGGAAATAAAGTGACAAAGGGTCCCGAGGGTAGCAGACATCACTTCCTTTACTAACCAGTTTTGTGCTACATTATATTTCTACTTTCTCAAATTAACCTTACACATCTGCCTGGGAAAAGAGACTCTAGGGTGAGAACATTAAGGGGCGGATTTTAAGAGCCCTGCTCGCGTAAATCCGTCCCGATTTACGCGAGCAGAGCCTTGCGCGCCTGTGCGCCTATTTTACATAGGCCTGCTGGCGCACGCAGAGCCCCGGGACTCGCGTAAGTCCCGGGGTTTGTCGAGGGGGGCGTGTCAGGGGCGGGGCCGATCGGCGGGGCGTTTTCGGGGCGTGTCGGCGGCGTGGTTTTGGCCCGGGGTGGTCCGGGGGCATGGCCGCGCCCTCCGGAACCGCCCCCGGGTCATGTCTAGGCGCGCCAGCGGCCCGCTGGCGTGCAGGGATTTACTTCTCCCTCCGGGAGGCGTAAATCCCCCAACAAAGGTAGGCCTCCGAGGCCGCTCCGATTTCGGAGCGGCCTCGGAGGGAACGGAGGTAGGCTGCGCGGCTCGGCACGCACCGGCTACACGAAATCGGTAGCCTTGCGCGTGCCGATCCAGGATTTTAGCAGATCCGCGCATATCTACTAAAATCCAGCGTACTTTTGTTTGCGCCTGATGCGCCTACAAAAGTACGCGAGGGCGCCCTGCATGAAAATCTACCCCATAGTGAGAACTTAAAGTGAGAACTTTAAGGCATTGCTACCCCATGCGTTAAAGCCCCCGCCACGCCCTACCTACGATGCAGTCCCATAATAATACTCCATTAAACGTATTATTGTATGTTACGCCCACAGCCGCCCCAGTTGCTGCGGCTCTATATATTATGTTATTCACTGACGAATTATTTTACTGTTGCTTGTTATTGTTGACTTGTTCTATGTTCATTGCCAAAATGTTCAATTGCTCAAATGTTCTATGTAACACCATAGCCGCGACTGTTCCGTTATATGGAAACCGATATGATTTGATATTTTGTTCAAGAATGTCGGTATAGAAAAATTCTAAATAAATAAATAAATAAATAAATAAACAAACATTGCTGGCAGTTAGGTGCTTATTTAGGCAGATGCTGGCTTTATGCACTACTGCACACGGTCCCAGGGCTGGGAATGGCTTTACATTTCTACTGTCCAGGTTTCAAAGGCAGGTGGTGCTGAGGGACCAATGATATCACTGTCCCTTATGGAACTGAACACTTGAGTTTCACTCCCTCCTCCTTGATCAACACAATTGATTGGGCGATTGGGTGCACAGCAGAGACAATACGCTCAGTCCCAGAAAGGGAGGGAAGACTGCTTCCTCAACCAAGCCAATCCCAAGATGGTCACAGAGCAATTCTGAGGACAGGCCCCTCCAGCACTCAGTGCTGGCACAGCAGGCAGTCTTCTGGTGGTGGGAGGAGGGGAGCAGCGGGGGTGATAAAGAGGAAAAATGGGTGGAGGGTCAGGTGCGGAGGGGAAAAAAAACCCCTAGGGCTGATGCAATTAAAATGCGCTGAAAGTGGGCGCTGAACACTCAGTGCCCGCTTTCCTAATGCGCCCCCAGGCACCCCTCCTGGACGCACCATGCAATATTTAAATTAGGGGTCCTGTTGTCAAGGAGGTGCTAGGGGCACTTGCGCACCCCTAGCGCCTCCTTACCGCGGAAGCCCACGAGCAGTCGGCTGTCCGCCGGTTTAGAAAATGGATGCCAAATTTATCGGCGTCCATTTTCCTTCTCTCTGTCTTTTTTTGTGCCCCAGGACGCCATCCTCTCCCTCTAGTAATCCAATCTCCACTGTAGTTCTGGGGGAGTCGAACAGCCAAAAAAATGCGTTGCTGGAATAGGTAGAATGGGGGGTTCAAACCCAGCGAAAGGAGCTCACATCTACTCCCTTCAAGGCGTCACGTGATCTCTCGGCGTCCATTTTCCTAATTGACGCACAGCCAGGGGTTCAGGAAACGGACGCTTGTTAACTGAGCATCTGTTTCCTGAACCTGACCACTAGCACTTTTTTTTTTTTTTTTTAATTTGTTTTAAGATTTTGTTCCTCCTACTTAATATTGCAATGATATTAATAGGAGGATTAGGAGGATGTACAGAAAAAGCAGTATTTTCTGCTTTTCTGTACAACTTTTGAGGGTGCTCAGCAATTAATACCTGCTCTAGGCAGGCGTAAATTTTTGAGTGTACAAATGTGCTTGTTAGACAAACTTTTTTTTTTTTTTTTTTTAACATTGTGGGTGATTCGTTAATAGCCTCATCAACATGCATTTGCATGTGATGAGCGCTATTAGTTTCGCCGCACATTGGACACTTGTTGTGTAGGCGCCTCTATAACCCGCGTTCAACTGCAAATTAAACAGTGCGCTCGGCTGAGCGCACTATATTGCATCGGCCCCCTAATTTTTAATAAGACAAAAGTTTCAAGAAAACTACCACATTGTGTCAAGTTTTGAACCAATGGACAGAAGGAAGCTTTTGGTCTCTCATGGTCTCAAAATGGAACAAGGCCCCATGCATGCAACTCCTTAAAATATGCACTAACTTACTCGATATCTTTCCGTACAGATCCCAAGAGGTCTTCCCTTTCCCGTATCGCCAAAAAATTTGCTTTTGTTTTATGGAATTCATGTGTGTAGTCCTGTAAATCAATGAAAAAAAAATCACTATAAATAATTCTCAACCAAGAAATTCAAGCCAGAGCAGTGAGGTGCAGAGGAAGCTCAAAGAAGGAAGGGAATCAAACTGGGAAAAGTCCCCAACCACAGTGGCAAGTCTTGAGTTACAATCCATTCGCTCACTTTCAGTTCTAGCGCTCCGGAGACATTCACACTGAATGTCCTAGCAACTAATTTAGGCAAGAGATACAATTCAAACTTCAACAGATTTTTGCATTGTTGTTACTGCAGCACAGTAGGGTGAAGAGTCTTGTCTAAGTCTCACAAAGAATGAGTAGCAGAGCTGGGATTAGAACTCAGGAAGTCTGAGACACTCAATCTCATGCGCTGATTAGTAGACCGTATTTATGAAAATGGACCATTCATTTTACAATTCTAAAACACAAGAGCAATATTAATATTTAGTAAGAGGGCCCCGGCTGAGAGAGAGAGTTTTTCACTTCGCTTTTCCCCCAAAAGCTTTCAGTCAGGTTTTTAATTATGCAATTCGTTGACTTCTTGTCGAAATTCATATTTTAAGTAGTCTTTGGCTGCTAAGCTCACTGTCCCTGTCTCGTTCTCTTTATAGTGACTGAATGATCATTTAGAAACCAAGTGCAAAAGAAGAAACCAAACCGGAAAGATGAATCGTAATTGCAATCAGATAAAGCCAAGGAAGTGGGTGGAGCAGTCAAAGCCCTGGAGAGGGAAAGAATCAAAATGCACAGACCATCTGTCATTCCCCAGCCAATCAACAAATGCTGGGCCCAATGCAAAAAGTGCGCTCAGCTTGGTGCATGGCTTAATAAGCGACTGGATGCTGGTTTTGGACGCTCGAGGCTAACACCTGATGCAATAAGGGCGTCCAGACTCGAGTATAGCTAACGGCGCTCATCACATGCAAATGCCATATAGATGATGCTATTAGTTATTACCCCCCAATGCAGAAAAACGCCGCTCGGCTATTGCACTCTTTGTAACACGGCAAATTTAACGCCCGTCCCGGAGCTGATGTTAAGTTATACCGCACATCAAGGGCTCAACTAAAAACAATACTGCTTTAAATAAAGCCTTTCTTATTTTGTTGCAGCAATAAACTGCCAAGAATTCACCCATTTTACTATTTTTCCATAAACCACGAAACTGTTTACTTTGCCTTGTGTAAGTATGTAAGGTGCCCTCTCTCAAGTGATGCAAGATCAGCCATCTTATGAAGTTCTGAAGCGGCGGGATAAAACGGACGCTCATATTGAGCGTCCGTTTTCCTAACCTGCGCACCTGAAGCTTTGGAGCGCTAGGGATGCACAATTTCCCCTAGCATGTCCTTTTTAGCGCCTCAGCTAATTCGATTATTGCATCGGGTACCCAGGAGAGGTGGTTGTGCCTTCGTTAGTAAAACGGGCACCTGTTTTACCGCACGGTTTTATTGCATTGGCCTTTCTGTCTGAGAACAGGAGCAGCTCCTTCTTTCATTTGGGAGGGGCACAAGTATCAGCATCCGGAATGGTCTTCTAGCAAGGTATAGACAAGAGCTGGTAGTCAGTTAATTGGTTGAAAACCCCTTTCCGTCAATAAAGTAGGGACTGGCCATCTTCCCTGGTTTTTTTTAGGCTTTTGATTTCTTTGTTTTATGTTATTAAGGGTGGGTCTCAGCATGCCCACCCCTCAGTTGCAGTCTCTCCTAGTGTGCGTGAAAGGGCATTTGTATTCCTTGGCTCCTCCAGGAGAGGTAGCCCAAAAAGAGTCCAATGAAGAGCTGCGTAGGCATGTCTGGTCTAGCAAGATAGGAAAATTGGTTCTTACCTGCTAATTTTCATTCCTGTACATACCCAGATCAGTCCAGACTCCTGGGTTTTGCCTCCCTTCCAGCAGATGGAGACAGAGAAAGTTTCGCTGACACTGCCACATAACCTGGTGTGCCACCTGCAGTCTCTCAGTATTGATAAGTACCCAAACTAAGATACCAACAACACAAACACTAATAACGAATTAATATCCCCCTAAATGAGCAGTGGATACTTATAATAGATAACCTTACCAATATTGAAAAACGTGAAGAACTAAACAAACCCGGTGCCATTCTTCAGCCTATTTATACAACAGATTGAGCGGACTCTCCAAATCTCCCTACCTCCACTGGGCAGGACTCTGGACTGATCTGTGGTACTACAGGAACAAAAATTAGCAGATAAGAACCAATTTTCCTTTCCTTGTACATACCTGGATCAGTCCAGATGCCTGGGATGTACCAGAGCGCTCCTAAATAGGGTGGGGCCTTGAGAGTTCCACTCGGATCACACTTTTGCCAAAGCGAACAGTGCCTGGGGCCTGGACATCCAAATAATGCCAGGTGAAAGTGTGCTAAGACTTCCAAGCAGCCACCCGACAAATCTCCTGGGGCAATACCTGCTGACATTCGGCCCAGGAGGCTGCCTGAGAACCAGTAGAATGAGCCCTTAACCCCTCAGGGATAGGACAACCCTGACAGATATACACCGAACCTATGGCTTCCTTCAACCACAGCACAGTCATGGATTTTGAAGCTCTATAACCCTTTTTTGCACAACTCCATAGCACAAAAAGATGATTCGACAACCGGAAGCTATTAGTGACCTTAAGATATCACAACAGTGACCACTTTATATTCAAGAGCCTCAACTCTCTCGCGTGAGGCGCTGTAGCATCCACATCTGGAAAGGCCGAAAGCTCAACGGATTGACTTTAAGTGAAATGACACCATCTTCAGAAGGAAGGAACCACTCTCAACGAGACTCCAGACCCCGAAATCCTCAAAAAAGGATCAATACAGGTCAAGGCTTGAAGTTCTGAGATCCTTCTAGCACAGTGGTTCTCAACCCTGTCCTGGGGACCCCCCCCAGCCAGTCGGGTTTTCAGGATATCCACAATGAATATGCATGAGAGAAAATTTGCATGTTATGGAGGCAGTATATGCAAATTTTCTCATGCATATTCATTGTGGATATCCTGAAAACCCGACTGGCTGGGGGGGGGGGGGGTCTCCAGGTCAGGGTTGAGAACCACTGTTCTAGTGGAACAAATTTCCACCAAGTAAACCGCTTTTAAGGTGAAATCTTTCATGGTAGCCCTTCTAAGAGGTTTGAATGCCGTACACATGCCCTTGAGGACCAAAGTTAAGGCTCCAAGAAGGGCACACCTTATGAACTGGGGGGCACAAATGCTTTGC
The DNA here is from genome assembly GCF_901001135.1 of Rhinatrema bivittatum. NCBI lineage: Eukaryota > Metazoa > Chordata > Amphibia > Gymnophiona > Rhinatrematidae > Rhinatrema > Rhinatrema bivittatum. The sequence continues at coordinate 168,334,004 of NC_042622.1, read as the reverse complement.
CCCTCGGAGGAAACGTACAACATCTGGATGTGCAGCTAGAGTCATTCCATGAATCTTGCCTCAAACAGCTGTACTCTCAGGGAGCTAAAGGACAAACCTTTTGACAGGCTTCTCTGCAAAAAAGACAGAATCAGCGCCACTGATGCTTGCTGAGGATCAACCACTTGCTCCATATACCAACACTCAAAAATCCTCCAAACCTGGATTTACACCAAGGATGCGGAAACCTTTCGAGCCTTAACAGGGTAGAAATAACATCCTCAGGATATCCTTTCTTCCTTAATTGCCTCCTTTCAAAAGCCAAGGTGCCAGACAAAAGCGATCCACTTGATCTGAAAATATGGAGCCCTGACAGAGTAGATTTGGCAGATACCCCAGTCTTAACGGACCGTCCACTACTAGATTGATCAAATCAGCAAACCAAGGCCTCCCTGGCCACTCTGAAGCCATGAGAATCACCTTTCCTAGATGGATCTCTATTCTCTTCACAATCTTGCCCACCAGAGACCATGGCAGAAACACGTACATCAGGATGTCATGCAGCCAAGGAAGCACCAGGGCGTCGACCCCTTGCACTCCACGCTCTCTTTTGCGACTGAAAAAGCATGTTGCTTTGGAATTCCGCTGAGTTGCCATCAGAACCATATGAGGTATGCCCCATCTGGAAGTAATGAGGCGCATTGCTTATTCCAATAACTCCCATTCTTCGGGATCCAATTGTTGTCAGCTAAGAAAATCCGCTTGCACATTATCGCATTCCACTATGTGATAGCCGCTATCAAGGTCAGATGCTGCTCCGCCCAGCACATCAGCATCTCCACTTCCTGAGCCATTGCTCGACTCTTGATACAATCCTGGTGGTTCATGGAGATCGCCGGCTTTGCATTGTCTGACAAGATTCTAACCAGACGATTGCGCAGGAGAGGTAGAAATTCCTGCAGAGCTAACCGCATCACTCTCATCTCTAAACAATTGATGGACCAGGGCGCTTCCTCCACTGACCATTGGCCTTGCACCGACTGGGACTAACACATGGCTCCCCAACCACAGAGAATAGTATCACAGTCACCACTACCCACTGTGGCACCTCCAGATCCATCCCGCAGCACAAATGGTTCCAACCAAGCCACCACGAAAGACTGGACCTGGCTGATTCTGTAAGCGGTAGTGGAAGATGAAACTGCTCTGACATCAGATCCCACCAGGATAGCAACACTTTCTGTAGAGGTCTCATATGAGCAAATACCCATGGGACCAGCTCCAAGGTAGATGCCATGGAACAGAGGACCTGCAAGTAATCCCAGACCCTGGGCACATGGGCCTCCAATAGGTTCAGAACTTGAGCCTGCAGCTCGATAATACGCTCCTCACTCGGGTATCGAAGCATGCGCCCAAGAACTCCAGGACTTGCAATGAGAAAGATGGCTCTTGGACAGATTTATTATCCAGCCCAAAGATTTCAAGCGATGCATCACTACTTACACCATTTGCTTGCAAAGGTCCTCTGACTTTACTCGGATGAGCCAATTGTCCAGATATGGATGAGCCAGCATGCCCTCCTTTCTGAGGGCTGTCGCCACCACCACCATCAACTTGGTGAAGATCCTCTGGGCCGTTTCCAGCCCGAACGGGAGAGCACAAAATTGGAAATGCTTCCCGAGGATCATGAACTGGAGATACACCTTTGATCCCTATGTGTAGGTACGCTTCCGTTAAATCCAAAGAAGTCGAGAAATCTCCACTTCATTCCGCTGCTATGACAGACCACAGAGTCTCCATCTGAAAATGGGGAACTCAGAGTTACGTTCACCTTTTTTAAGTCCATAATTGGATGAAACGTTCTTTCCTTTTCTGGTACCACAAAATAAATGGAATAACGTCCTGTTCCTTGCTCCTCCTGGGGGACGGGAACAATGGCTCCCAGCATTCGCAGTCGCTGGATGGTCTGCCTTAGCACCAGTTTCTTTTCCACCGAGGAACAAGGAGATAACATGAACAGGCTTCTTAGCAGCCGAGCAAATTCTAAAGCGTAGCCTTGTCCTATCATGCTTAGAATCCGCTAGTCATAAGAACATAAGAAAATGCCATACTGGGTCAGACCAAGGGTCCATCAAGCCCAGCATCCTGTTTCCAACAGTGGCCAATCCAGGCCATAAGAACCTGGCAAGTACCCAAAAACTAAGTCTATTCCATGAAACCATTGCTAATGGCAGTGGCTATTCTCTAAGTGAACTTAATAGCAGGTAATGGACTTCTCCTCCAAGAACTTATCCAATCCTTTTTTAAACACATGATCTTGGCCCATGCCTCATAAAATTGAGTCAAACGGCCCCCGATGACTAGGACTGAGGAGTGGGCCGGCCTCACCTCATTGCGCAGGCTTGGCTCCACTACTACCTTGACCGGAGCCCTGTCTGTTTGCCCTATATCCATGAAATGACTGGTTCCAGGACTGCGACCTCCCCAGGGTCTACCTTTGGCCAGAGCCCTGCTCTGATGGAAACACCTTTGCCCTCGAAATAGAGAGCGCACTGGAAGAATCCCTTTGGACCCTTTGGGCTTGTCCTCCGATAGCTTGTGCCCTTTATTATCTCACAGATGCTTTATCAGCGGCTCCAAGTCTTCTCCAAAAAGAAGCTTGCCCTTAAAGGGAAAAAGCTCCAAGCTGAGCCTTCAAGACATCTGCCAACTAGCTTCGTAACCAAAGAAGCCTCCTGGCCAAGACCGTGGACATCATTGTCCTGGAAGAAGTGTGAATGAGGTCATACAATGCATCGGCCCCATAAGCAACCGCAGCCTCCAAGCATTCCACCTGCTTAGAATCAGTAGGTGACATCTTTGTCATCTTGTAACTGCTGCACTCATCTAAGCCCAGCCCGAAGCATAAAACTGCTGTGCACTGTAGCACGGATACCATGAGCAGACACCTAAAAAATCTTCTTAAGGTGCACTGCAAACTTCCAGTCCAGCAAATCCTTCAGAGCTGCTGTGCCAGCCACTGGAATGGTGGTCTGCTTCATAACTGCAGAGATGGAGGCATCCACCTTTGGAACCCTTAAGAGCTCCAGAGTGTCCTCAGGCAAAGGATAGAACTTATCCATGGCTCTGCTAGCCTTAAGGACAGTCTCCAGAGTATCCCACTCCCTGACCAGCAACTGCTGACCAACTTATGAAAAAGGAAGGGTCTTGGGGGACCACGTAAGCCAGCCATGACCAGATCCACTGCCTCCTGGTCAGACTCCTCCTGTGGAACCATTATCCCTAACTCCGCCAGGACATGAGCAATCATGGGTCCCAGCTCTTCCTTTTGAAACAGGCGAACCACTTTGGGATCATCCCCTTCCATAGATGGGTCCTTCCAGAGTCCTCATCCAGATCCTACCCATTCTTGGGTGAACTAGCATCAGGAGGACCACCCCCAGAAGGCAACCCGCGATCGGACTCTTCAGATGAACCATCCTGGCACAGTTGGACCAAGGACTCTCCAAATCCTTGTGGCCCCCAAGGTCCCCCAAAATTTGGACCTCTTTTTGGGCAGAACTTCTGATGCCCACTGCTTGGGGGGAGTACAAACCCGCGGCCTTCCGGGCTAAAAAGGCTTCGTGCATCAAAAGAATAAACTCCGGTGAAAAAGGAGAGGGACCATGAAAATCTCCTCCAGAGGATCAGTATCCTTCTCCGATTGCCCCTTCTAGACCCCCCTGGGCTTCATCGGGGCTGGAATCCACTGGAGACAGCGTTGGCAGGAGATCCCCTCCCCCTGCCACTCTTTCCGAAGCAGCCATAAGGGTCTTCAAAATGGCTGCTGTTCCCCCGCTTAGCGGGAACGGATCACCTGCCTCCCCCATCGCAGCCGGTGACCTATCAGGCCCATGCTGCCTTGAAGATGCCGCCACAGTCCCCTGATGTACCTTCCCTGCCAGAGAGGCATCGGGAACATCGTCCGGTCCTGGATAGACTTGAGCTGTGTTTCCCGCACACAGTGCATCAAGACCCACGCGGCATGGCTCGGCCCGACTCCAACTGCATGGCACACGCCCGGTACTGGGAAAGCCGCCAAAAACAGAATCCCCCTGAACAGCTTATCTCACTCTGCCACCGCCAACATGGAGAGCCAAAGGAAAAATTAAACCCCTGTCTTTTTTCATTTTTTTTTTCAAACTTTACAGAGAGAACAAAAAGGTCACTTCCCTGACTGAAGGGTGGCAGAAGCTTCCTTCAATCCTCCTGTAGGTGAGGGAACTGGACCACCAGCTTTCACCTCTGGCATGATTCAGCAAGCAAAACTAGGGTCCCCAACCCCTGCTCGTCCAGCTCTACAAACAAGAGGGATGGTCCCCCCCAGGACCTGCCAACCTCCTGGGAGGAGAAAATCCTTCTCCTATTGTTTCTTATTTTCTTATTATTTCTTCTATCCTTTTTTTCAGGTACAGAACTGCAGGTTTTGCACCTCCTCCATCTGCTGGAGACAGAAATACTGAGGGGATGCAGGTGGCACATCAGGTTAAGTGGCGGTGGCTACAAAATTTTCTCTATTTCCATCTGCTGGAAGGGAGGCAAAACCCAGGAGTCTGAACTGATCTGGGTACATACAGGGAACAGACAGATATCACACAGCTGGTTCTACACTCCTCTCTGGGGATATAGGTTTTGTTCAATTTTCACCTCTTCAGTCATTTTAGATCATTTCGTTCCTGTAGTACCACAGATTTAGATTCATTTTTTTATTTTTTAGATTTATATTCCACTTTTCACAGCACTTCAAAGTGGCTTACATTCAGGTACTGTAGGTATTTCCCTATCCCCAGAGGGCTTACAATCTGTTTTGTACCCGAGGCAATGGAGGGTAAAGTGACTTGCCCAGAGACAGTGGGACTCCTGGTTCGTAGCCCACTGCTCTAACCACTAGACTACTCCTCCACTCCATCAGTTCAGACTCCTAGATTTATGCATCCCTGCCAGCAGACAAAGTTTAACTGATACTGCTTCATAATCCCTGGTGCCACCTACAGTTCCCTCAGTATTGAGCTGTACCCAAGTCAGAGAAAACACATCAAGAAAATAGTCAAGCAGCTTAAAACTTATTAGAACATCAAAAAAATCGTACAGTACTGAAAGCAACCAGAGTCAAGCGGCTAACTCTCCACCCCCTAGAGCGGGCGGGTTCTGGACTGATCCGTAGTATTTCAGGAACGAAAATTAGCAGGTAAGAAACAATTTTTCCTTTCCCTGTACATACCCAGATCAGTACAGACTCCAGGGATGTACCAAAGCTCCCTACTCAGGGTGGGACCTGGAGAGTCCCGCTCACAAGACACTCTTGCCTAAAGACAGAGACTCCGGATCCCCTACATCTAGACGGTAGTGCCTTGCAAATGTATGCAGCAACTTCCAAGTCGCTGCCCTACAGATTTCCTGTGGTGAAACCAACTGGGCCTCTGCCCACGAGGATGCCTGAGAATGTGTAGAGAGAGCCCTCAAACCTTCAGGCACCTGACGGCCTTTGAGAATATATGCCGACCCAATAGCCTCAACAGCCACCTCACAATGGTAGCCTTGGAAGCCTGGGTACCTTTCTTTGCACCACTCCATAAAATGAACAGATGATCACATCTCCTAAAATCATTCGTTACCTTGAGATACCTCAAAGTCCTACAGACCTCCAACAGCCTATGCGCATGAGGACAGAAGCATCCAATTCCGGAAAAGCTGGAAGCTCCACCATTTGATTAACATGAAAAGCTGATACCACCTTGGGAAGAAATGAGGGAACCATCCACAAGGACACTCCTCAGTCCGAGATCTGAAGGAATGGATCGTGGCAAGATAAAGCCTGCAACTCAGATTCTCCTCGCAGAACAAATGGCTACCAGGAAAACTACCTTCAAGGTCAAATCGTTAAGTTACTCTGCGGAGAGATTGAAAAGGTGGCTCACACAAACCTCGGAGAACGAGATTAAGATTCCAGGATGGACAAACTCTCCTAACCGGAGGGCGCAAATTCTTAACCCTCTCCCCCCCCCCCAAAGAAATCGAACCACATCGGAATGAGAGTACAACGTGTGACCCTGAACTCTACCACGCAGACAAGCCAGAGCTTAATCAAACCTTCTTGAAGGAAAGATAAAACCTGAGACACCGAAGACTGTAAGGCCTGTACCCTGGTTAGTTATACACCATGCCTCAAAAGACCTTCCAGACTCAGATATATGAAATCGAAGTCGATGTCTGTCTAGCTTGCAGAAGAGTAGTTATGATGCCTCTGGGTACCTTCTTTGTCTCAAATGCCGCCTCTCAAAAGCCAGGCCACTAGACAAAAGCGATCTGCCTTATCTGAAAATATGGGGCCCTGCCGAGGAAGATGACTGAAGCGTAACGGTCTGTCCACTGCCATGTTGACCAGATCCACGAACCACAGCCGACGAGGCCACTGCGGGGCTGCCAACACCACTTCTCCCAGATGCTTCTCTATCAGACACAATGCTTTGCCTATCAGAGGCCAAGGGGGAAATATGTAATGAACCCCCCGAGGCCAGGGTATTGCCAGAGTGTTGACCCCTTCGACTGAAAAAACGAGATGCCTTTGCATGGAGATGCATCGCCATTAGATCTGCATGGGGATAGCCCCACCTCTCTCGGTTGTGCTGCATCGCTGCCTCAGACAACTCCCACTTCCCTGGATCTAACATTGTGTGACTTAGAAAATCTGCTTGGACGGTTTTGACCCCTGCAATATGAGACGCCACTATCTGAATCAAGTGCTGCTCCACCCAAAGAATTAACTCCTGAGCCTCCTGGGACACCGCATGACTCTTGGTTCCTCCCTGCTGATTGATATATGCCATAGTCATCGCATTGTCTGAAAGACCCTCACCTAGTGGCCTTAAACCAAAGGTAGAAAAACAAGCAAAGCTAACCGCACTGCTCTGGTCTCTAAGCGACTGACAGACCAAGAGGCTTCTTCGGCCGACCAAACGCCCTGGGCAGACTGTCGCTGGCATACTGTTCCCCAACTAGAAAGACTGGCATTGGTAGAAAGAATTACCCAATCCAGGACCTCAAGATCGACCCCACGGACCAGATTGGATGACTGCAGTCACCAAGCCAGACCATCCCACGCATGACCATATGAAAGTTCTCCGACAACGGATTCCACTGTGCCAACAGAGCTCTCTGTAGCAGTCTCATATGCGCAAACGCCTATGGCACCAACTCTAGTGTTGAGGCCATCAAGCAGAGAACCTGCAAAAAATCCCAAGCTCTGGGAACCTGCAAAGCCAACAGACGCCGGATTTGCATCTGTAACTTGCAGGCTCTCTCCTCCGAGAGGAACACCTTGCCCTTCAGCGTGTCAAACCAGGCCCCCAAGTAGTCTAGGGTCTGAGAGAGGATCAGCTAGCTTTTCGCCAAATTCACCAGCCAGCCTAGAGATTCTAAGGTGGTGATTACCTTCTGCACCGCCGCATGACAAGCGACTTCTGACTTTGCTCTGATGAGCCAATCGTCTAGATAAGGGTGCACCAGGACCCCCTCGTGCCGCAATGCCACCACCCCCACCGCCATTACCTTGGGGCGCTGTGGAAATGCTGACCCAATACCACGATCCTCAGGAACCACTGGTGTTCCAGACAAATGGGGATATGTGGGTAGGCCTCCATCAGATCCAAAAAATCCAGGAACTTGTCCTTGTGCACCGCTGCAATTACCGACCTCAGAGTTTCCATCCGAGACCTTGAGACCTTTAGCACCACATTTACCCATTTTATTTTTTTTTTTTTGCAATTTGTATTTTATTAACTTAAGGACATAACAACAGCATTCCGCAATGTCATTTTACAGACCAACACAGGATATTGAACATAGCGCAAGATACATGTTAATAATATGTAATAAACTTGTCTACAATTCAATGCAAGACAGGAGCATAGCAAGGTATAATGGAAACCATCAAAATATAATATAATATAATATTCACAATGTGTAATAAAGCTTTAAATGGAGTTCAAAAACTTGTTGATGTAATGATCTCTGATTAAACTGGTGCTTGTCAAACAACTTTGTGCTCATTGTCCTCTGTTCACAATTCTTATTATTAAATACAGCCTGCACCCCATTCCCTCCCATTCCCTTCCCCCCTACCCACCCCCAAAAATCAATCAATCAACAGCAGATCTACAGAGCAGCTCGTCTATCCCGTGGTATTTTATCACGAGGAGCGACACAGCAAGTGGCGAAGATTAAAACAGAAACATAGGAAAACCAATTAAAGACAGGATGGCAATATTACAATAATGTAATAATACACTAGCAGCATGCTGGATATGCTATAATGACCAAAGGTTCCAAATCGGGGGACTCTTATCTCATATATTCAAGGAGGAGAGACATATTCATCCCTATAGATATGACTCTATAAGAAATAACTCTATTACCATGCTGGCAATGTGCCCCCCTTATGAACTGATATTCTTCCCTGTTAAATACGGCTCCCACACTGTTTGAAATTTCTGCAACTTATCATTGCTTATGGCTGTTAGATGGTTTAAATGATATATTCTACCCAGCCTAGCCAGCACATCATCTAATGCTGGTGTCTCCGCCCTTTTCCACCAGTATGCGATCTCACATCTAGTAGCGAGGACCACCTGCATGACCAGTAGACGTTGCCGGATTGTACCCCCCTCCGGATCAGCCTGCAATAAAACACGTCTGGGGTGTTAAGATTACCGTTATCTTTAATGTATGCAAAATGTAATTACAAACAGCCCTCCACATAGCCTGTATCTTGGGACACCCCCACCACATGTGAAAAAAATTGCCCACCATTCCACACTGTCGCCAACACTGATCATCTGATCTAGCGTGCATCTTATGCAATTGGTCTGGGGTTAAATACCAGCGATATAATACTTTATATCCATTTTCCTTTAGAAGAGCTGAGACTGAGCTGCTACCTATAAGTGAGTGACATTTCTCCCACTCTTTATCAGAGAGAGTGTCCGCCAGGTCCATCTCCCATTTCAGTTGATGGGTAGGTTTAGCCCCTTGCTGACTATTTAAGAGAGCGTATATCCTTGATATAGGCTTCTCAAAATGACTGGCAGTATCACAAAACCTTACAAACAATGGTTTCTCCTGACGCATCAAATGAGCTAGTCTGTGAATCGAGAAGTGTGCAAGTTGGGTATATACATAATGATCAGACATATCGAGAGAGTACCGAGCCTGTAAATCGGCAAATGAGATAAATTTATTATCCTGCCATAATTGACCCATTGTGGTGAGCCCCTTACTTTGCCACCTCCTGATAAAGGCTCCTTCCATTCCTGGCGGGAACAATGGGTTATATAAAAATGAAGTATGGTGATAAGCAATGTTGTCCCCAATTAATTTCCCTTTCCATTTCAACCAGTTTTGCATTACCACCCCTGAGAAGGTTGTCCATCTAGCCCCTTTCGGTTTGTGTGGAGACCATATTCTGTACAGTAAAGGAAGATCCCCTGACAAAACCCTTTCTATCTGGATCCATACTTTAGAGCGTCCGCTACAATGCTAATGTACGACCACTGCCAAGAGGTTAGGAAAACCAAGACCCCCGTGTATTTTATCTTTATATAGGACAGAACGGGCCACCCTGGGGGGTTTCCGTTTCCATACAAAACGGAACAGCTTTCTCTGCCACAGCTTCAGGGCTTTGGCAGGTATACAAACCGGAAGCTGGCGTCTGAAAAAGGTAGCAATATTTCGGTAGTACCGACATTTTTACAGCTGCGATACGGCCCATCCAGGATAGATTGGTTCTATCCCATCTATCAAGATCTTGTTGTATGGATTTGACTAGGGGAGCATAATTTAACAGATGAGTGAGATTGGGGCATAGCTTTACCCCTAGATACTTTACCCAGTTCCTAGCCTTTTTAAATGGTAGCTGAGTTGCCAGCGTCTCATAAAGGGCCTCATCCATTGAAATATTCATCAGTTCCGACTTATCTTCATTCATTTTAAACCCCGACACTCTCCCAAATCACCAGATCTCCTGTATGAGTTCTGGTAAGGAGGTCCCAGGGTCAGTGACTGTAAACAGTAAGTCATCCGCAAAGAGAGAAATTTTGTAATCACACTCCCCCACCTGTATACCCTGAATGGTCCCAAGCCTTCTAATCTTTTCGGCCAGGGGTTCGAGCGATAGAGCAAACAAAAGTGGAGAGAGTGGGCACCCCTGCCGTGTTCCTCTCTTGACCTCAAATGGCGGAGAGTTAGCACCATTAATCTTGATGCGGACTTGAGGGTGGTCATACAGTTTAGCCACCCAATTCCTAAAATTAAACCCCTAGTCCCATCTTAGTGAGCACTTGAAAGAGAAACGGCCAATGAACCCTGTCAAAGGCTTTCTCTGCATCTATGGACAGTAGAGTAGTTGGGATTCTATTCCTCTGTACGTGATCAATTAGCTCAACGACTCTCCTAACATTGTCGGATGCTAGTCTACCGGGTATAAATCCTGATTGATCCGGCACTACAAGGACCGGAGCGACCTGGCCCAGCCTTCGAGCCAGAATTTTCGCTAATATCTTTAGGTCAATGTTAATGAGCGAGATCGGTCGGTATGAACCGCCCAGAGTGTGATCTCATCCAGGTTTTGCTAGTATAGTGATCCCTGCAGTGTTGACTTGAGGGGTTATCTTACCAGAGTTCCTCAAATCACTGAACATGTTTGTTAGTGGGGCCACTAGTTGAGACCCCAAAGTTTTATAAAACTTCCCCATGTAACCATCCAACCCTGGAGACTTCCCCATTTTTAACTCCTTGATAACCTGTAGTGTTTCTTGGAGCTTCACTGGACTGTCCAGGAGCTCGCGCTCTTTATCTGCTAATCTTGGGAGGGTTGTTTCTCCTAGGTAGTGGGAAATCTCATATTCAGTTATTGACCCGTCAATATCATATAGCTCCTGATAAAAGTTATTAAACCGTTCCCCTATCTTTCCTTGTGAATAGATATAGTGCCCATCGATGTCTCGAATTTTAGTGTTCTGGCCTCTTGCTCCTTTAATTTCCTCGCTAATTGTTTGCTCGCCATGTTACCATACTCGAAATGTTGTTGTTTAAGTAAATCAAGTTGGTATGCTATCCTGCCTAGCTCCATATCCTGCAGCTCTCTGCGCGCCTCCTTCAATTGCTGGAAGATAGAGGCATCCAGAGAACGCTTATGGCGTAATTCTAGCTTCTCTATAGATTCAAGAAGTTGCAGCCTCTTTTTCGTAGAGTCTCTTTTAACGAATGCTGCCCGTGAAATAAATAAACCCCTCAGTACCACCTTCAGGCTTTCCCATAACGTGCCTGGGGAAACCTCCCCGTCATCATCGTTGTCAAGAAAGTCTCGTATCGCCTTTTTGATCTCCTCTGTGAAATCCTTATCATCGAGTAGTCTATCATTGAGGCGCCAGAACCTCGTCCCCTGATCCTCTCCGGTCTTACTAAGTGTTAACCATATCGGGGAATGATCCGACCAGGTTATACTGCCAATTTCAGTGTCTAATATCCTACTCACCAAAGCTTTATCTATCAAGAAATAATCAAGTCTTGAGTAGGACTGATGAGGATGAGAATAAAAAGTATAGTTTCGAGCTGAAGGATTTAGCAGCCGCCAAATGTCGGTAAGTCCCCTATCATCAATAAGATGTTTAAGTGCAGTTCTCCCCTTTTTCCCTCCAACATACCCGTACCTGTATTATCCAAGTATGGGTTTCGAGAAATATTAACCCCCCCCCCCTCCCCCCCAAGTACTAGATGGCCTTCAGACCACTCCCCTAGTATCTTAGAGAGCTTTTGGAAAAATTCCCCCTGATCACTGGAGGGAGCTTATATATTAGCCAACGTGTAAAGTGTATTCTGTATGGTCATCTAACAGGACGTTAACGACCTTCTACATCACAGAGAACCGTGCCCACCTCCGCTGTAATATGATTTGAGATCAATATGCCCACCCCACAATACTTCCCCCCTTTTGTGCCGGCGGCGTGATAGTATTGGGGATATTCTTTAGAGGCCAATAGTTTCTCAAACCTTTTTGCCAGATGTGTCTCCTGGCAGAAAATAATATCAGCCCTCTGATTTCTCATATCATGGATAAATGTTTTCCTTTTCCTCGGGGTGTTCAGCCCTTTGGTATTTATGGATACTATTTTTAGACTTGCCATCCTACCGATTTAATAATAGGATAAGCGAATAAATGCCAAATCTGCCCTGCTCTGCCCTCTCTGTATGAATTCCGATAAGCTGCTTTACTCACTGAATTAGTTCCCTAGCCCCCCCCCCACTTCCCTTGTGACCCACTAATCAATTTGTGGATCTCGTCCTTAGAGAGTGATGACAACATCGAGCAAGCTTCCCCACCCACCCACCTCCCCGCCCCTTCCTTAGAACCAGACCTGCAAGAACATTTCAACAATCGCTTAATCTTAGAACGGTTATATACTCATAACTAAACCATACTGGAAACTTAGTGATGCTTCACCTGTAGGCCCGATACCCATCAAATTCTACAAAGTCCTCTAGAGTGTCCCTTCGCCTCATCCCGGGACTTTGGAGGCAGCAGACTCTTCCGAATGTCTTTGTAACTTTTCCCACCTTTAGGTATTCTCTGCCATCTAGGGTGGTCACGCTGTCGTGTGGACTCCATGATCCCTGCCGTTGGAACTCTTTTTTCTGCAGGCAGAAAGCCTGCTGCTCTAAGGATATCCTCAGCTTCTTGCACTTTTTGGACGTTGGAGGTGATGCCATTGATAGTGAAGCTAAGTCCAAAGGGGAAGAGCCACTTGTAACGGACGTTTTGGTCTCTCAGTGCTTGCACCACCACCTTGAACTTGCTTCTTTTTTGTATAGTAGTGAAGGCTAAGTCTTGGAATATTTCTATCTTGTGACCTTTCCAGCTCACAGAGCCTTGTTTCCTGGCGGCCCCCATCACTTTTTCTTTGATAGCGAAATTATGGAAGCAGGCTATAATATCTCAGGCTGGAGTGTTCCTCGGAGCTCCCAGTGACCTGTGAGCTCTGTCTATCAAAATGATCGGTGATCCTTCCGATGCAGAGCCTTCTCCTAACAGCTGGGCACAGATTTCTTGCACCACCTGAGAGCTTGTCTGTGAAGTCTGCCTCCTCAGGGACGCCCCTGAACCTTAGATTAGACCTCCACATTCTGCTTTCCATGTCCTCCAAGTGCCTAGCCATGTCGTCTTGAATCTCTTTAAATGTTTGGTGTTCATTGCTTAAGGCATGTAGGGAAGCTTGCTGCTCATCCTGGCTGTCTTCTACGGTCCCCACGCGGTGCTGCAGTTCAGTAACCTCCGTTTTTATGCCTGCCATTAAGTTCTCCATCTCCTGCCTGTACTGAGCCATATCCTCGTGCAGGGCCCCAAACCAGGCTTTAAATTCGGCCCTAGAGGGGATCGAGCTATCTCCCAGCCCCGGAGTTTCTGGATTTACCTCTGCTGCTGCTCCTGATTGCGAGCCGGGCCCGTCCGCCATTTTGTCGGCTTGCTCCGTTTCCAGCACTGCCGCTGCAAAGGAAAACCATTTGAGGTCAGTTTTTTTCTTCACTGCGGTCATGTTGACATCTAGGGCTGCGAATTGATATATTTCCAGCCAAAACCAAGGCCTGTAGCCGCCGATGTCGCTCGATTTTGGGCGTGGGAGGTGAGCAGCTCGGGGCTCAAGCTGCCGGCGTGCACGGCGACGTCATCCGCTCTCCACATTTACTCATTTTAAATCCAGAATGGGGCAAAAAGAGCTTTCTTTCTTTGGAACTATGAAGTAGATGGAATATTGACCTTTGCCTCGTTTGATTTGTGGAACCGGAACCTCCGCTCCTAGGGCCCATAACCTAATGTCCCTGACGCTTTTCCAACGACCCGCAGGGGGGAACTAGAAACAAGTCGCGAACGGGCCGAGCAAATTCTAATCCATAACCATCTTTTATTACGCTGAGGACCCACTGATCCTGAATGATCTTGGCCCACTCCTTGTAAAATCGTGCTAGACGCCACCCTATAAAAGGAACAGCAGAGTGGACTGGCCTCGCCTCAATGTGAGGATTTGGCTCCAGCGGCCCTACTATTGGAGGAAGCTGTGAATGGCCGTCCCCAGGACTGGCCTCGAGAAGAGAACTGCTTTTGTGAGGCTTGGGCTCCTCTCGCATGGAAATGCAAGAGATTGAAAAGGCCGCTTGCCCTTAAGGCTTATCCTCTGGCAACTTATGCACCGTATTCTCACCCAGGTCCTTCATTAAGTGCTCCAGATCCTCAAACAAGAGGCACCCCTTAAAAGGCAGAGAGCCTAAACAAGACTTAAACGAAACATCCGCTGACCAGTTGCATAACCACAATAACCGCCTGGCTGACACCGCGGAACCCATAATATGGGAGGAAATTCTAACCAAGGCATCCGCCACATAAGCATCCGCCACATAAGCAACCGACACCTCCAAGTGCTCTGCTTTAACTGCTTCGACACCCGAATTTGCCTGCCCATCCTGAAGCTATTGAACCCAACACAGGCAAGCCCTTTGCATGCAGCTGGAGCAGACAGCCACCCGCAGACTCGGGGCAGATTCAACTCAAAAGGATTTTTGAGGTATTTCCAACTTCCGGTGTTGAACATCTTTCAACGCTGCTCAGCCTGCAACGGAAATAGTCATCTTCTTTGTGGCCACCGAAACCGCAGCGTCCACCTTTGGAAGGGAAAAGAGCTCCAACGTCTTTTCCAGCAAGGGATAGAGCTTAGCCTTTGCCCTTCCCACTCTCAAGCCAGAGTTGGGCACTCCCCATTCTCGATCCACCATCTTTTTCACCAACTTATGATAGGGAAAAGCTTGCGGGGGAGCCCGAAGCCCATCCAGAACTGGATTCTGCACCTTCCATATCTGAGTCTTCCTGTGGGAATTTCAGCCCTAGTTCCCCCAAATCCTGAGGAATCAAAGTGCCTAACTCCTCCTTCATGAACAAGTGGAGCACTTTAGGGTCATCACCCTTCAAGACTGGAAGATTATCTAGATCATCTCCTGAGATTCTCTGCCATCATCTGGATGAACACCCTGGTCCTGTGACAACAAGGCCTCCTGCGTCCCAGGGTCCCCCTGAGATCCAACTGAATCATCCGAGTCTGCCTCAGTAAACCCAGGAAGCTGCGAACGATGTCCCAGCAGAGGGTTCCAATGTCGGGATTGCTCAAGCCCTGGAGCGCCTCGCTGACCCCCTAGAGCAGACCTGGGCAAGGGGCAGCCCGCGGGCTGAATCCGGCCCGCCTACGGTCTGTGACCGGCCCGCCCACTGCTGAGAGCAGACGGAGAATGAGGCACGCTGCCTTCCCTCAAGGCAGCGTGCCTCATTCTCCGCTCCATCGCTCCCCGATTGGCCGGCCAATCGGGGAGCGAGGGAGCGGAGAATGAACTGTTTTTTTTTACAGCGTTCGGTGGGGGGGGAGGGAGTGACTCGAGCGAAGACACGCTGCCCGATTGGCCGGTGCTGGGCAAGGCCAATCGGGCAGCGTGTCTTCGCTCGAGTTTCTTTCCTACCTACCTACCAGTTCCGCCTTTCGTGGTCTTTTTCAGGGGTCCCCAACCACCGGTCCGCGGGAGTTTTTTGCCGGTCCGCGGTGCGCGCTCCCGGTCTCTCCCGCTGCCGTTGCCGCTGGGCTGTCAGCACGTTCAAGCCCAGTGGGAACGGCAGCAGTGTTAGAAGCTGTGGCACCCTCGGCTGGCCTTTTCTTCTTCCCGCGCCTGCACCCCCCCTCCCGTGACCCGGAACAGGAAGTGATACACGGAGCGGTGCGCGGGAAGGAGAAAGAGCCGTGCCGCGTCGGCTGCAGCGTCGGTCCCCGAGCAATTGAAGCAGCCAGTAATCGAGAAAGGAGTCAGCAGCATGAGCCTCCCGCGGCCGATGGGATTCTTCTTTCTTGGCCTTCGGGGGCTGCTGCAGCTCCCATTTGTGCTCCGGTGGGGGGGAGAGGAAGTGAGAAAGAGAGAGAAGCAGCCAGCCTGCGTGTGTGTGATTGACTGGTCAGAGAGCTGATGTGTGTGTGTATGTGAGAGACAATGAAAGTGATTGCTCAGGGAGATGACTGATGTGTATGTGAGAGTGTGAGACATTAGTCAGGGAGGTGACTGATGTGTGTGTGTGTGAGAGAGAAAAAGCATGGAAGTGAGAAGTCTGGGTATGTGGGAAAGCATGAGCGTAAGAAGCCTGGTGTTGTGGGAGTGAGAAACCTGGGTGAGTGTGCATGCATGAGAGAGAGAGACTGCTTGGTAAGTTGACAGTGTGTGTGAGAGAAAAAGACTGGTGTGTGTGTGTGTGTGTGAATGTGAGAGAATGTGATTCAGGGAATGAGAAGCCTGTGCACGTGGAGAGTGAGCATGGAAATGAGAGAGACTGGTGTGTGTGTAACAGAGAGAAAGTGATTATGGGAATGAGAAGCCTGTGCATGTGAAGAGAGTGAGCATGAGAGTGAGAAACCTGGGTGTGTGTGAGACAACATGGGAGTGGGAAGCCTGTGTGTGTGTGTGCATGCATGAGAGCGAGAGACTGGTTGGTAAGGTGACTGTGTGTGTGAGAGAAAGAGACTGGTGTGTGTGAATGTGAGAGAAAGAATGTGATTCAGAGAATGAGAAGCCTGTGCAGTGGAGAGTGAGCATGGAAATGAGAGAGAGACTGGTGTGTGTGTAACAGAGAGAAAGTGATTATATGAGAAGCCTGTGCATGTGAAGAGAGTGAGCATGAGAGTGAGAAACCTGGGTGTGTGTGAGACAGCATGGAAGGGAGAAGCCTGTATATCTGAAAGAGAACTTGGGAGTGGGAAGCCTGTGTGTGTGTGTATGCATGAGTGAGATCAGGTGACTGGTGTGTGTGTGTGTGTGAGAGAGAGAGAGAAATAAAGTGATTATGGGAATGAGAAGCCTGTGCATGTGAAGAGTGAGCATGGGAGTGAGAAACCTGGGTGTGTGTGAGACACATCATGGGAGGGAGAAGCCTGTATATCTGAAAGAGAACATGGGAGTGAGAGACTGGTGAGTGTGTGTGTGTGTGTGTGTGAGAGAGAGAAAGAAAGTGATTATGGGAATGAGAAGCCTGTGCATGTGGAGAGAACAAGCATGGGAGTGAGAGACTGGTGAGTGAGTGTGTGGGTGTGTGTGTGTGTGAGAGAGAGAGAGACAGAGAAAGTGATTATGAGAGTGAGAAGCCCATATATGTAAGAAGAACACGGGAGTGGGAAGCCTGTGTGTGTGTATGGCATGAGAGAAACTGTTCAGGAAGGTGACTGGTGTGTGTGCCAAAGACTGTTTGGGAGATGATTGGTGTGTGAGAGACAGAAACTGGTCATGGGGGCATGACTGGTATGGTGTGTGTGTGAGAGACATGGGCACTAAGGAAGAGGACCATAAGTATAGAGCTTAGCTTCTACTGCTGCTTCTGGTGTGTGTCACGGCCTGCAGGGAAGGGGAGTAGGAGAGCTGCTGGAGGGGGTAAGTAAAGATGGCTTTAAGTTTATTTTTCTTGACTGCCATTTTAATTGTGTGATGTCTGCTTTTTTGAAATATTTTATTGGTGTTTGGAGAATGTTTAATAGTTTTTATGAGTTTTTAATTGTTGGATGTTATTCTGTTCATAGCTGTTTTGAAACATTTATTCTGCTTATTAGTATAGTTTTACAATTATTTCTGTGTGGGGATCTATAGCTGCTTGCTATTCTGTTTTCCTAATAAGAGGTGTATTGGTTTTTAGGACCTGATTTAATATTTGTGGTGTTGCCTTTTCATAGATAGGGTTGCTCCTGTTTTGTATTCCATAATACAGGTGTAACTGTGTGTGGATTAGTTTATGTGCATTACTACAGATCCTGGGAGTATGTTAGGTCGGTTCTGTGTCTGTTACCGAGATGAGATATTTTGCTAGCATGTAAGCGTTTGTATCGGTCTTATTTGTTGTGTTTTCTCAGAGGACATGCATTGGTGGTAAACTGCTGTCTTTTCATAAGTAGGGCTATTGAGAACTGAGTTAATTATATTAGTCCGGCCCTCTAAAACCATCCCAATTTCTCATGCGGCCCCATGGGAAAATTAATTGCCCACCCCTGCCCTAGAGGGTGAGACTGGCTACCCAAACTCGCCTGCTGAGCTAAATATGTCTCATGCAGCAGGAGAACAAAATCAGCAAAGAAGGCCCAAAGAGCCTGTGAGAACTGAGGGCACAGTCTTTGTGGATGCAGGCACTGGCAGATCTAAGTGCACTGCCTCATCTGCAGAGGCAAATCTCCCCCATCGTCCATCTGAACAGACCGCACTGCTGGGGGAGCCAAAATGGCTGCCATTCCCGCATTGGAGGAAATCAGAGGCTTGCCGCGGTTCGCACATCAGCGCTTTACAGAAACCCTCGAGGGAGAGCCCGAACGCTGGTTCCTGCCTCTCATGGTCGCCAGAGCCTCCGACGGACCCTATCCCTCTGAAACGCAGGCTGCACATAAACTAAAGTGGCTGAGCCATGCCGATCCTTCACCACACGCGCGTGGCAAACAGAGCCGCGAACCTTGCTGAAACCGGTGGGAAAGCCCCCCTGCCGAGCCCTGAACAAATGTGTGAATGGGAACAAAAAATGGAGCCTGCACACCCGCTACAAACAGGGACCGGAGGGAGAGAGCACCCGCGAGACAGCCTTACCATTTTTTTCCCCACTTAAAACAACTTTAAAACTATGGTCAGCCTCTCCTCTGCAGAGAGCACGGAGCTGTCCAGCTCAGGTTCAGCAAGAGGCAAAAAGAAAGAAGGAGGGACTGAAACCCGAAATTTAAAGAAATAAAGGCAAGATGATGAAAGAAAAAAAAAAAAAAAAAGATACCAGCCGCCCTGAGCCTATAGCCGGAAGGGGAGGGATCTGGACCACCAGATTTACACCCCACGGACTAAAGGAGCGAGCATACAAAAAGGTCTCCGACCTCCAGCTCGTCCACCTCAACCAAACAGGGAAGGATCTACCAGGACCCAAACACCCCTGGGAGGAAAGGCTCACACCCAAAAAAGAAAAAAATTCACCAGACCTCAGAACTGCAGGTTTATGCACCAGCCACCATCTGCTGGAGACAGAGAAATACTGAGGAACTGCAGGCGGCACCAGGGATTATGAAGCAGTGTCAGTGAAACTTTCACTGTCCCCATCTGCTGGCAGGGATGAATAAACCCAGGAATCTGGACTGATCCAGAGACGCACAGGGAAAGTGCAATTATAGTCCGTTAAAAAAAAAAATAATATATATATATATATATATATATATCAGAGGTGTGTGTAGTTTATAAGCCCACACTGCCAATTTACAGATGTACACAGTCCTTCTACCACCTCCAATTACTGGAGTTTCAGAACAGAGTGCCTCTACCACCATTATCCCAAAACAAAACCCAGGCACAAATGAGTGAACTGTTACCTGTAGGATATCCCGGTGCCTCTGTAATGTATGCATCAAAGCAGCATTCAGGGAGGACACACCCGCAGTGCTGCTGTACTCTGTCATCTTGTCATTCACTCCTGTAAGCTGTGGAAGAGAGAGGGCCAAAGGAGTCATTAAGAGGTTTTATCTCACTTCCCCACACCCATCAGACAGAAGAGTATGAGTGACTATAAGGGACATAACACCTCAGTGGCTGTGGTTGTCACCTAAATTACCCTCTCAATACATCACTAGCAGGTTTTATCAGATTTTGCACAGAACAGAATTCTGTCTCTTATCACAGGACAGGTCTGCAAACTGTAAAACATTCACACACACTACAGATCTTCTCACCGAGGATTGCAGGATTTTTAAATTTACAACCTCCTAACTCCAAACCATGGACTCTGTCATTAGCTAAAGGAGCGGCTCCCCAAGCTGAACTAGTAAGAGATCCCCATCTACTTTAGACAGGTTACCCATATAAATTCCCCTTATTACTCAACAGGATGCTGGGCTTGATGGACCCTTGGTCTGACCCAGAATGGCATGCTCTTATGTTATGTTGTAACACATGTACAGATTTAAAGTAACATCTTTGTGTAAAGTCTGCTTCTGTAAACTGCCCCAGCTCCTGTGGTCAAACCTCTGCCAATTCTTTAGCATCAGAAAGACCGGAGATTCTTCCAACAGTGAACAGGACCAAATGACTTGTATCTGCAAAGCATGGCTTATTAGAATTCTAAATAGTCAGTGACAGATACATGGGCACAGGTATTTATATTTCATTAAAGTTCACAATAATCTGGCCAGTGCCTGGCTATTGGCTCCAAGTACCTTGGTCAAAAGCTGTTCAATCTCAACAGCCATCGTCTCAAACATGCGATCTTGACTCGATCCATTCAAGAGTGGAGTTGTGTCAGGGCTGTATAGGAAAATGCAACACAAATATTAACTCTCTAGGACCTACTGTAAACCCGGCAGCACAAGCCCTCAACATTCCAACTTCATGATTTACTGAACCTATTTTGTTATTTATTTATTTATTTTTAATTTTTATATACCGATGTTCCTGTAAAGAATACATATCGCACCGGTTTACAAGGAACTGAACAGTCGCCTCCAGGGCGGAAATACATTAAAACAGTCGCCTCAAGGCAGAATACATTAACACAAGTATACAGGAAAACTATTAGAAGAGAACTTTCATAAACTCAATTAAATGTAACTGTGAACCATAAATCAGGAACCATAAATCAGGAACATATGTACAGAGGTAGGTATATCGTCTGTCGCTTCACCAGATTTTAGCTCTCAGGGAAAGCTTGAGTGAATAGCCAAGTCTTTAGCTTCTTTTTGAATGTCGGAAGGCATGGTTCTTGGCGGAGGTCCGGTGGGAGCAGGTTCCAAAGATGGGGACCTGCAGTGGACAGAGCTCGTTTCCTCAATGAGGTTTTTGTTGGCTGGGTGTGAAGCATGTTCTGGTATGCTATGTCAAGTGTTATGTCTGGTATGTTATGTCTGGTTATATTATGTCAAGTGTGGATAATAAATTTTCTTAAATTAAAAAAAAACCAAAAAAAAAAAAAACCAACTTAACAGTGAATGCATTTACAATGCAAAGATTTACTTTCTTGCTGTTTTCTGTAATTATTCTGACAGCTGCATTACTAACCAAAGGAGCTGGGCATCCCATGTGGACATTACTTGCACTACAAACCTACAGATATCCATCTTTGATGACAATGCTACATTGATAAAATACTTATATTAGTTTTTGAAGTCTGTTAAGATCCTTCCAGTATGGTCCATTTCTGAATACAAGTAAAAAAAAAAAAAGTTGTATACTCTGCCAAAGCTCTTTGCTCTTATACATCAAGTTCAGTTTTAAAGTTTACTGTGATACTGGCAGCAATCTGCAGATAAAAACAATTCAAATTCACATAATGGTTCTACCATCTAAGGACAGTTACTACATCATAAAACGCAACCTCAAATTCTTGGGTTGCTGATCTGGTCTTGCGGCACTGTGAATTAAGCCTCAGAGGGCCTCAGCTCAGTTCCCCTCCCCTGACACAGGTCTCAAGCTGCTGTGCTTGGCTCCCAAGAGATTGGAGGAAAGGCACGCAAGTGGCTTCATGTCCAGTCATTGTTAGCAAGAGGACCTGCACTGCTTCAACAATCATTGTGGTGAGATGGGGAGACAGAAGGAGAGACTGGTTTAAAAGAAAATTAGTTCTTACCTGCTATTTTTCGTTCCTGTAGTACCACGGATCAGTCCAGACTCCTGGTTTTGTCTCCCCTCCAACATATGGAGACAGAGAAAGCTTTGACTGACACTGCCCTATAGCCTGTGGTGCCACCTGCAGTCCGTCAGTATTAATAGATATCAAAGCAGAACGCCAGAAACAAACTGAACTAGCTAACCAAACTTCATTGCAACCACAGTCCACCCGGGTTAGGAATTAATCTTTCCAACTCACAAACCCCAAGTGGAAGCAGAACCCACTAGAATAGCTGAGAACGTAAGAAAAACATTGGAAAACAGTAAGCACATATCTGCAGATTGCACGCCAAACAGTGAACGAGCGGACTCTCTGTAACCTCTATGCAGAAATGGGCAGGATTCTGGACTGATCCGTGGTACTACAGGAACGAAAATTAGCAGGCAAGAACCAATTTTCCTTTCCCTGTACATACCCGGATCAGTCCAGACTCCTGGGATGTACCAAAGCTGTTTTACTCGGGGTAGGACTCAGAGTCCCGCTTGGAGAACCCCCTCTCCAAAGGCAGCTGAGCCTGGACATCCAATCGGTAATGACAAGCAAAAGTATGTAACGACTTCCAAGTCGCCACCCTACAAATCTCCTGTGGAGAAATTTGTTGACACTCAGCCCACGACGTCGCTTGCGATTGAGTAGAATGAGCCCTCAAGCCGACCAGGAGCTCCCGACCAACGAGAAGATTGGGTCAGCCTATGGCCTCTTTCAACCACCGAGCAATCATGGCTCGGGATGCCTTATGCCCTCTTCTGGGACCACTCCATAGTACAAACAAATGATCCGACATATGGAAACTGTTGGTGACCTTCAGATAACAACATAATGCAACACATTAATTTCCTGAGGTCCCTAGAAGAGGGATCCGAATGGTCCAAACCAGAAAAAGCCAGAAGCTCCACCGACTGATTCAAATGAAAAGAGGAAACCACCTTTAGTAGAAATGAAGGCACAGTTTTCAAGGTAACTCCTGTGTCAGTAATCCTTAGAAAGGGTTCCCTGCAGGATAAGGCCTGAAGCTCTAATATTCTGCATGCAGAAGAAATAGCCACAAGAAAGATCGCCTTCAACATAAGATCCTTCAAAGTCACTCTCTTGAGAGGTTCAAAGGGCGTGACGCTCAGGGCCTTGAGCACCAAGTTCAAAATCCAAGAAGGACAAGGGTTCCTGAACGGAGGACACAAACGATTTGCTCCCTCGAGAAATCACGCTACATCTGGATGCGCCACTAACAACACGCCATGCAACTTACCCCGAAAACAACCAAGGGCTGCTACCTGCACCTGTAAGGAACTGCAGGACAATCCTTTAGCCAAGCCGGCTTGCAAAAAAGACAAAATATTGGAGACCGAAGCCCACGTAGGATCTAACTGGTGGTCCACACACCAAGACTCAAAAACACTCCACACCCTGACATACGCCAGGGACGTGGAGGGCTTATGTGAACACAGAAGAGTAGCCACTACTGCATTTGAATAACCCTTGTTCTTTAGCCGGCGCCTCTCTAAAGCCATGCCGCTAGACAAAAGCACTCCACCTCTTCCAAACAAATGGGATCCTGATAGAGAAGGTATGGCAGATCCCGAAACCGTAAGGGGCTGTCCACCACCAGACTGACCAAATCCGCAAACCACGAACGTCGTGGCCACTCCGGCGCCACTAAAACAACCTCCATCTGGTGAGCCTCTATCCGTCTCAGTACTTTGCCGATGAGAGGCCAGGGCGGAAACACGTAGAGAAGAACATCCTTTGGCCAGGGAACCACTAGGGCATCTACCCCTTCTACTCCCTGTTCTCACCTCCGACTGAAAAACCGAGGGGCCTTGGAATTCTGAAACGTTGCCATAAGGTCCACAACTGGGGAGGACCACCTGTCGCATATTCACTGAAAGGCCTCCTCACATAACTCCTACTCTCTGGGGTCAAGACGATGATGACTGAGAAAGTCGGCTTGAACATTATCGATCCTGGTGATATGAGAGGCTGCTATGCTGACTAGATGTTGCTCTGCCCATATCAGCTGCTGCACCTCCCACGCCACTGGCTGACTCTTGGTTCCTCCCTGGAAGTTGATACACGCCACTGCGGTCGCATTGTCGGAGAGAACTCTGACCGACTATCCCTGTAGGAGGGGCTGAAGAGCCAGCAATGGCAACCGTACAGCCCTGGTCTCCAGTCGATTGATCGACACTGGGCCTCTTCCCTGGACCATTGACCTTGGACCGATGTCTTCTAACAACTGCTCCCCAGCCTGAAAGACTGACATCCGTGGTGACCACCTTCCAATCGGGGACTTCCAGAGGTACTCCTATGTCACAAATTGTCCACCAGTAGCCACCAATCCAGACTGGACCGAGCCGAATCCATAAGGGGAAGGTGATACTGTTCGGAAACCGGGATCCAGCGGTCTTATATGAGCAAAGGCCCATGGAACCAACTCCAGAGTGGATGTCATCGAGCAGAGGACCCGCAAATAATCCCATACTCTTAGAGTATGATTGAACAAATCTTGATCCTGTCCTTGCAGCTTGAGAAGGCAGTGTTCGGGAAGAAATACCCTCCCCTGACGAGTGTCGAACAGGGCTCCTAGGAACTCCAATGACTGGGTGGGAGCCAGGTGGCTCTTGTTGAAGTTGATCACCCAACCTAGGGACTTCAAGAGAGAGAGGTTTCTGTGAACCGTTGAGCGGCAAAGAGACTCAGTCTTCACCCGAATCAGCCAGTCGTCCAGATACAGATGGACTAAAAGACCTTTCTTCCTGAGTTGCGCCACTACCACGACCATCACCTTAGTAAAGGTCCTGAAAGCCGTGGCCAGCCCGAATGGTAGAGCTCGGAACTGAAAGTGGTGTCCCAGGATGCAGAATCTCAGGAACCTCTGGTGATCGGGGCGGATGCCAATGTGAAGGTATGCCTCGGTCAATTCCAGGGATGTGAGAAACTCCCCCCTTGTGCACCGAGGCAATGACCAACCTGAGGGTCTCCATGCGAAACATGGGGACTCGGAGACAGCAGTTGACTCTTTTGAGGTCTGGAATGGGCTGAAACATCCCCTCCTTTTTTGGCCCAACGAAGTAAATTGAGTAACGACCCCTCCGCTGCTCTGATCGAGGGACTGGTATGATGGCCCCGAGATCGCTCAGACGCTGCAGCGTGTCCTGTACTGCATGACGCTTTTCTTGGTAGGAACACGGGGAGACGAGAAACCGATCTCGTAGTCGACGAACAAAATCTAACGCATAACCTTGACTTACCACCTGAAGGATCCACTGGTCTGACGTCCACTTGGTCCATTCCCCATAGAACAGAGATATCCTGTCTCCTACCACTGGAACTGGGGAATGGACCGGCCTCACTTCATTGGGCAGATTTAACTCCCCCTGCTGCTTGGGGGTTCCCCGGTCTTCCAAAACAACGTCCACGAAAGGACTGAGACCAAGACTACTGCTGGAGCGAAGACAGTCTCGCAGGAGGGCCAGAGGGCCGAGAAGAGCGGAATCTCTGATTTGATCGAAAGCGGGCACACGAGGAAGAGGAGCTATGAGCTCTGGGTTGATCTTCCGGTAGCTTATTTACTTTCAGGTCTATCCAGTACAGTGCGGCTGCGTTTACCCCGCTCCTAACCCGCGTTCTACTCACTTTCCGGCCGCGTTAGCCCTTCCTGCGATCCACAACCCCCTTTAACCTACCCTTACCGCGTCCTAAAATCCCCGGGCAACCCCTTCCGCACGCGGCATGTATATTGCATGCAAACGAGCGAATTAGCTATTCCCTAGCATCCAGTAACCCGTGCCCCGACTATCACTATTTTACCCTGCCATTTTGCCGCGCGTTTAACCTGCTAACTTACCGCCTACCCTTACCCCTGCGTTAGAGGCAGGGGTAAGGGGGTAGGCGGCAAGCTTTCCCCCAGCCCCCGCTCACCTGCCCTGGCCGCGTCCATGGATGCTGGTCTCCGGGGCAGCCCCAGTCCTCTCCCCTCCTCCCGAAGCAAAAAAAAAAGCAAAAAAAAAAATTGCAAGAGAGAGAGGGGAGAGGACGGGCAATCCTACGCTCGGCGACTTATTTTTGCAGCCCCCTCCAGACATCGTGGCTTCCTCCGTGCCAGTCCCCTCTCCCCTCCTCCCGAAGCAGGGTGCGAAAAGCAGCCTTACTCCGGGAGGAGGGACTGGCAGTGTAAAGCGGCGAAGCGACTTACTTTTTGCACCCCCCCGCCAGACGACCTCTCCTGCCTCCAGCTGCTCGCGAAGATGGACGCCTGCACGGCCGCTGAAGACGTGACATCACATGCCGTGACGCCAAACGTCGTGACGTCACGTCTTCAGCGGCCATGCAGGCGTCCATCTTCGCGAGCAGCTGGAGGCAGGAGAGGTCGTCCGATGTCCGGAGGGGGGTGCAAAAAGTAAGTCGCTTTGCCGCTTCGTCGCTTACACTGCCAGTCCCTTCTTCCCTCCTCCCGGAGCAAGGCTGCTTTTCGCGCCCTGCTTCGGGAGGAGGGAAGAAGGGACTGGCAGTGTAAAGCGACCTCTCCTGCCTCCAGCTGCTCGCGAAGATGGACGCCTGCACGGCCGCTGAAGACGTGATGTCACATGCCGTGATGCCACGTCTTCAGCGGCCGTGCAGGCGTCCATCTTCGCGAGCAGCTAGAGGCAGGAGAGGTCGTCCGATGGCCGGAGGGGGGTGCAAAAAGTAAGTCGCTTTGTCGCTTCGCCGCTTCGTACTGCCAGTCCCTTCTTCCCTCCTCCCGGAGCAAGGCTGCTTTTCTCGCCCTGCTTTGGGAGGAGGGGAGAGGGGACTGGCAATCCCGACTTCCTGGTATCTGTCATTTCAAATGACATTTGAAATGACAGATACCAGCGTGGCCGTGAAGCGTTAGGCCCGCGCACCCAGGATACTGTATAGGCGCTCTATACAGTAAAATGGGTTGCGCGGGCTTAACGCTTCACGGACGCAGCTTGCATTTGCAAGCTATTTACATACAGGATCGAGCGGTAGGTGAGCTGCACTGTGCGTGCGGCAACCGTGGGTGCGCCGGGCACTAACGCAGCTTTTCCTACCGCTCGTTACTGGATAGACCTGTTTGTTTTCTCCTAAGGACTGTATCATATCTTCCAAGCCTTTCCAAATAGTAGCTTACCCTTAAAGGGCAGAGACCCGAGCTGTGCCTTAGAGGATACATCAGCCGACCAGTTTCTCAACCAGAGGAGTCTACGGGCCGAAACCGCTGACACCATAGATTGAGCTGAAGTCTGCAGGAGGTCATACAAAGCATCTGCATTGTAGGCCACTGCAACCTCTAAGTGTCCCGCCTGCACCACCTCTTCCTCAGAGAGTGACGGATTGCTTTGTAAAGACTGCACCCAACGAAGACCCGCTCACAGGGCAAAGCTGCTGCACATAGCAGCCCGCACTCCCAGGGCGGACACCTCAAAGATCCGTTTAAACTGCACTTCTAATTTGCATGCCTGAAGTTCCTTAAGGGCCGTGGCTCCCATCACCAGAATAGTAGTCTTCTTTGTGACCGCAGACACAGCGGCATCTGCCTTTGGGAGCTTCAAGACCTCCAAAGCTTCTTCTGGCAATGGGTACAGTTTGTCCATCGCTTTACTGACCTTCAGGCCCAAATCCAGACTGTTCTATTCACGGAACAGGAGGTCGGTGACAGAAAGATGGAAGGGAAAAAGACGTATTCGGACCCCTGAGGCCCATCACCACAGGATCTATATCTCCCATCCGGGAGTCCTTCTGTGGGGCTTCAATGCCCAATTCCACCAAAATCGCCGGAATAAGAGGACTAAGCTCATCCCTCCGAAAAAGACGGACCACCTTGGGATCATCCCCGTCCGTCTCATGAGGAACAGGACAGCCTTCCTGACAGGGATCACCCCCGAGAACCGTCCCCAGAGAGGGCTTGTCCCGGGGACCAGGCTTGTTCTGATCGGAATCCTCCAAGGTAGTATCCTCCTGAGTGGACCACCCCAGACCGCAGGGGATGCTTTACTCGCGAGTCAGATCCCTGATCCAGGGGCCTCGAACGCTTGGATAGATGGGCCCCATGGGACGGCACGGAACTACCCCCTGGGCATCTCTTATGTGCCTTCTGTGTTTTATAGGTCTTATGTAGGAATCTAATAAAATCCGCAGAAAAGGATGATGAGGAATCTGAGGCCTCCTCGAGGCCGTACTCCCCGGTGTCTGTCGTTTCTATCCGGGGGCTGCCTGCTGCGGGCACAAGGGAGGGGTATCCGACCTTCCCTGCATCGCCAGCTGCATCGCCGCGCGAAAAGTACCTCCGGAGGAGGAGGAGAGCTGAGACGCCGACTCCTTCCTGAGGCGCAGGCTGGCCGAATCGCTGCCTTCGCGGCACCATTTGTCATGTCCTCCCCTCTGGGGAGGCATGCAGAGCAAAGACCATCTTGGGACACCCGCGCATGCAGCAGGCCGCACCACGCAGCATCAGCAAATTGGCGTGGGAAGAGAAAGGAAGAAAAGTCTGCCTCACCGGCTGAAAATCTCCAGGTCCCCCCCTCAGAGGTAAAACCAGCGCCATTCGAACACTGCCTTCGCGGCAAACTGCAGTGTGAAACTTAACTTTTTTTTTTTTATACTTAGCTGCACCGCGGGTCTTGCACCGAATAGGGTGAGTGAGCCGGGCTCCCCGGTATCACCCCAGCCAGAGATGCAGGATCCTCAACCTCTCCAACTCCGGCGGCCTTGAGAACCAGGGGGGATGATTCCCTCTGAACCTAACAACCCCCTGGGAGACAGTGAAACGGCTGCTGAAGCTTTTAGCCTCGCTTTTACTTAAAAAAAAAAAAAAAGAGCTAGTCCTGACCTATCAGCCCTAGACTAACACTAACAGCCTACCTTTTTTTTTTTTCCAAGGCAAACTTTTGCAGGATTTTGCATCTCCACCATCTGCTGGAGACAGAGAAATACTGATGGACTGCAGGTGGCACCTCAGTATATAGGGCAGAGTCAGTCAAAGCTTTCTCTGACTCCATCTGCTGGAGGGGAGGCAAAACCAGGAGTCTGGACTAATCCGAGTACATACAGGGAATACATTTTGATTTTCAAACTATGGCTATCTGGTCTTTCTTTTTGGGACCTGCTGCTCACATTTCCATCCATTATTATATTTTGCTAGGCACCAGGAAATCAATAAAAGCTGGAGTACTGGTGAAAGTCAGAATCCAGATGTTATAGACTTGACTATCGTCAGTGCCCCAGGTTTCCTGCTGTTGTTTAAAGATAGATTTTGCAGCAATTCTGTGGCACATTTACATACACTTAAATCCTTTTGCACATCAAATAATGTAAATTTAAATTTGCATAATCAAAATAGTCATTTCCCAAACTTGCCTTGCGTCTGTATAAGTTATTTTGTTCTTTTGGGAGTTTTATGGATGTAGGAGAGCAGAGAAAGAGGAAATCTCAGGGATAGGGAAAGGACATGAGACAGGATTAGGAATGAAGAGAAAAGGAGGGAATATAAGGTTGGTGAGAGAAAATCAAGGTTAGGGGGGAGGAGAAGCTGAGAAGTTTGGGGAGACGAAGAGAAGGGTAGAGAGCTTCTGGGATGTTTGGAGAATCCAGAAGAGGAGATTCTAGGAAGGCATCCAGAGAAAAGAAAGTGGGGTATCCCTTCCCCCAGCTCCACTTCTCCTTACATCGCCCACTTTAGTCCTCTCTATCCCTCACATAAACATATGCATACATGCACACACTCATTCTCCCCCAGCTCCTCTTTCAGCCCCCCCGCCCCCCCCAATTCCCTCAACTCTTTTTTCACACATCTCCATTCCTTCAGGACCTCTTTCACACAAATCTCTAACCCTTTCTTCAAACCAACCCCATCACATACACCTACAGCCCCTAGCTGCGCCTTCAAACTTCCAGCTCCTCTTTCCTATCACAATCTCATCTCCATGCACAGATTCAGGCTGACAGGAGGAGAGAAGTGGTGGAGCCTCAGGCTGCGTCCTCCTCCGCCGCTGAGAGGAGGAGGAAGATGCGGGGGAGACAGTGAGTCCTGACCCTTGTAATTCAGTTTTGATGGAACTTCCTCAAGTCTGACTCCAGAGGCTTCAGATGATTAAAGCTTAAACAGGGGAGACCACGTGACCTGATGAGCAGGTAGGCAGCAGGCTGACCGCGCTCCTGGGTCCCCCACCGAAAAAACCCCTGGCACCGGGGCTGAAACCGCAACTCATGGCGGCCCCCACAGAACCGAGCCCCCACCAACAGATGCTCAACTTGATTTTTCTCAGTGGGGAGCCTGGGATGGCGGCTAAGACTCAGAGAAGAGAAAAACTGGCGGGTCGACAAGCCGAGGGCAAAATGGCCACCGGACCCCCGAGCCCCAACAGAGAAGGCAGACCTCGTGGGGGACGTCTCCCAAGCGGTAGTGCAGGCGCTGGAACAGAGATTTCTTGATTTGGCCCAAAAAAATCAGTGCAGGTAATGAAACTCTGCAGGAAATAAAAAACCAAGTAGCTGTCACACAGCAACGTATTGCAGGTATGGAAACCAAGACTCAGAACCTACTGCAGAAACAAGAACTACTCGTTAAACAAGTGGCCACGCTGGAATACAAGGTAGAAGATTTGGAGAATAGGTCTAGGAGAAATAACTTGCGGTTTGTGGGGATCCCAGAGTCTGTCCCTGACAGAGATCTAGCTAAAGCCCTTGAAACATGGTTAATACAGGAGCTTGGCCTAACAGAGCTCGCAGGCAGTGTAATAGTTGAGAGAACGCAAAGACTGGGGATCAAAAAACTGGAAGCGGCGAAACCAAGGGTGGTAATAGCGTGATTCTTGAATTTCTGCCACAAAACAGCAATACTTCAAGCCTTGAAGCAATATTTGCCTGGCTTATGAAGGCAATAAAATCATATTTCAAGACTACTCTGCAGCGTTTTCAGCTAAACGCAGGGAATTCTCCCCTATATGTGATGATCTGTTCAACAGAAAAATAAAACTCAAGCTGCAGTGCCCAGCCCGGCTCCGGGTGGAGCATAACGGGGCCTGGCGCAGTTTGGACTCCGTGGAAGCAGCACAATTCCTAACTGGTACTTTGGACAACCGGTGAAAGATATGGAAACCATAATCTGGTTCCTTCTGAATTATCTCTGTGCCTTTTGTTTTGTTTATGCATATTTTACTTGGACTGTAAAGTGGAATGCACTAGTTTAATATACTGTTATAAGGTTTGCTTGTTCTTAGTGACGCTTTGCTACTGGCAGGGGAGCCAGTAGGGTTACTCAGGTGGTCTCCTACCTCCATTATATGGAAGACTGTAGTGGTAAATTTGTAGGTGGAGTTGGGGGTGCGGGGATGGAGATCACGGTAGCGCTAGGGTTTTTCTGAATAGGCGCTATTTTCTATCCTGGAAATGCAATTATATGTTCTTCCAACAGATGGCTCATACTGCGAATTCACATGATCACTTTTAAGGTGACACCTCTAGGCTGGGAGGGGTTTGCCATAAGGTTTATTACATATGAAGCTGTTATCTACTTCCTTATCACGCCACGTCACCCAGATGGCTGACTGGCTTAGATGTATATCTTGGAATGCAGCGGGGCTGGGCTACCCTGTAAAGAGGGCAAAAATACTACAATCATTGAGGCGGCATAACGCCAAAATTGCATTTTTGCAAGAGGCGCAATTAGCAGTGGTGGAAAGCCAGAAACTATCCAGAGCCTGGGTGGGGAAGGTATTTTATTCCCCTGCACAGAACAGGAAAGGGGGAGTAGCATTCTTGATAGGGAAACATAGGTCTTTGAAGAAGCCCGGATTATTTCTGATGTGGAGGGCCGTTATGTTTTAGCCATAGGAAAACTATTTGGTGAAGAGGTAACACTCTGCAGTGTTTACGCCCCAAACTCTTACCAGCATGGTTTTTTCACACATTTAGCACAACTCTTAACGCAAAACAGAAAAGGGTTAGTACTACTACCGGAGATTTTAACCAAGTGGCCGATGGAGCACTGGACCACTCAAATCCAGGACCCCATCCCAAACCTTCCATATGGAAAGGAATACCATTCCACTGTCACCACCTGCAACTGGTAGACCCCTGGAGGATTTTACATCCTGAACAGAGGGATTACACCCATATAGTCCATGCCCATAAGTCTATGTCCAGAATAGACTACATCCTGACTTCCCCACAATGTTTTAACAAAATTGGATCAGCAGAGATAGGCCCCGCAGAATGTTTTGACCACCCCATGATATGGATCGATGCGCACCTAGGGGGCCCGAAACAAACTCAACCCTGGTGGCATTTCCCAGCACACCTTTCGGAGGATAAAGACTTCAAGATCTTTCTCCAGGAAAAGTAGAAAAATTACACACATCACAACATCAGGACACTCCAACTTTATTCTGGGAGGCTGGCAAGGCGACCATGCGGGGGGGGGGGAATTATTGCATATGTCTTCATGCAAAGGAAACTAGCTAGTAAACAGTTAATAGATCTGGGAAAAGATGCCCAGGTGGCAAAACAAAAAAAAAATGATAGCCCACCCCACTACTCAAAACTAAGCAGACTTATCGAGATTTGTTAAACACACTGAATTGCTACATCCATCGATGGACACAGCGAGACTTGCTTTGCTAGTCACATAACCTCTATAGATTCGGGAATAAAATGGGTAAATTATTGGTGAACCAGGTCTGAGCTCAAAGGGGGTCGGCTTTTATTGTGGCCCTCCGAGACAAACAGGGGATAAGGCGTACCTCCGGCCCTCAAAATCTGTGAACTATTCCGACAGTTCTATGAAACTCTCTCTGAGGCAGAGTCTCAGCCCCAGGCACGAGTAGTTGAGCGTAATTTTTTCAGCTCCATTTCCCTGCCTGCCATTACCGCTGCACAACTGCAAGCCTTAAATGCTCTGATCACCAAACAAGAAATCTGGGAGGGGACTGGGTCTAGCCAATCTCATAAGACGCCAGGGCCGGATGGTCTCAATGCCGATTATTACAAACTGTTAAAATCAGATACTGTGGACCCCATACAGCTCAAGGAGGGTCCACTAAAGAAGCTACTACGGCGTACATCACCGTTCTCCCAAAAAGCGGCAAGGACCCATTAAGCCTGGCGTCATATAGACCCATATCACTGTTAAATTAGGATGTTAAATTGTTCGCGCGGATCTTAGCAAGTAGAATGAGTGAGATTTTACCCCATCTAATATCAGACAGTCAAGTCTGTTTTGTAAAATGAAGGAAAGCTTGTAAACATCTCCTTAGTCTATAGGTAGCTATGACGCACTGTATATCCAGGGCCATACCAGCACTAGCGGTCGGATTCGACGCGGAAAAAGCGTTCGATCGGGTGGATTGGGATTATATGTTTTCTGTCCTACGGAAATTCGGGTTTGAAGGGGCGATCCTTCAAAATATTTCCCAATTGTACCAACAACCGCAGTCCATTATTGTGGCTAACGGCCTGATGTCTCCCTTTGCAATACATAGAGGAGTCAGGCAGGGATGCCCCCTCTCCCAGTTATTATATATCCTCAAGCTTGATCCCCTCCTACGGGCTATTAATGCAGACACGGGAACTGAGGGCTTACAAGTGGGGGGAACGTGTTTCAAGGTTGCTGCATTTGCAGATGATATGCTTATATTTGTAGTAAACCCAACTACTTCCTTATGTAGAGTCTTAGAACTGCAAAATCTATTTGGCCAATTTTCTGGCTTAAAGATTAATGTGGACAAATCTGAGGCCATAGATGTTACTGGCCAGGTACGTGTGATCTGGCCGGGAGCCTTCCCCTTGAGGTGGGTCTTTACCACTATGAAGTATTTGGGGATACATATTCCGGTTGATATTGGTAATTTGTATACAGCCAATATTGTCCCCCTGCTTACTAAGACCAAACAGAAACTAAAAGACTGGATGGACCTACCTCTATCTATATCTGGAAGAACAACTCTTTAAAATGATCGAGCTACCTAAGTGGTTGTATGTTATGCACATGTTGCCGATATGGATACGCTGTCAACATATCCAGGAACTACACAGGGCGCTTCGCAATTTTCTTTGGAAAAATAAAAAGGCACGAATAAGCTTGGCTCTGCTAATGCGTCCGATGGCGGTTTGATGTGCCCTAATATCCATTTGTATAATGTCGCCAACCGACTATGTCACCTCCAGGACTGGATCGGTGCGACTGACGTTCTGATACCCCAGGCTCTACTTCGGGACTGGTGTAAGCCTTTTGACTTATGCAATATTCTAGTAGTTCCACAATCAACATTGCCTCTTCATATCCAAGAATTTCCTTACTTTTAGGCTTGCCGAGCTGCGTGGAAGCAGTTGTGTTCACAGTTCCAAGTTTCCTGGCGGATGCTCACGTTTGCAACCATTGTTGGACTGCCGGCATTCTCCCCAGGATGGAAGAACTCTGTTTTCACTCAAGCACATTCACCAACTACTCGACCTCGTGGGCAATCACCTTTACTCCTTCACAGAGTTGCAAACTAAGTATGGATTCCCATTGGCTTGTTTCTTTGCATATTTGCAAATTAGACACTTCCTGTGGAACTGGGACAGGCCTTCCGTTATAGTTACCATTCACGGTAATTTGCAAAAATTCCTCACCCCACTATCGACACACAGGACCTGTTCCAGTATGGTCAAAAAACTCCTCCTTTTGGATACCTCAGACCAGACAGAAAAACTGGCGAGCCTATGGACTCAGGATTTAAACAGCCAAATCTCCTCCTCTCATCTCATCAAAGGCTTCAAGACTATAGCCAAATGTGTGGAAAATGTGCAAATGAGAGAAACCCACTACAAACTGCTCCATAGATTGTATGTCCCGCCTCTTCTAGCCTATAAATGGAAGTTGATTTCCTCACCTGCCTGTCTTAAATGCACCATGGATACAGCAACTCTGCTTCACAATCTATGGAACTGTCCTTCCATTCGACAATTTTGGGCTATAGTTCTCCATTACCTTGGCGGCCTCTTGGCTCTGGTCTTGCCCATGAATCCACAACTATGCTTATTACATCTCATCAAGGATACGCTGCCAGGGCTACACAGACACTCTCAATGCAGTTTTCTGAGTAAAGCTTTCTTACTGGAGACACAGACAATCCTTACCCAATGGTTAGCGAAAGAACCTCCATCGCTGACTCAATGGTGACTAAAACTACATAGGTTAGCCATTTACGAGCAATTATCGGCAAAGACCTCACCCTCTACAAAACGATATGATCAATACTTGGGACGTTTGGAATCCGTACTTGCTTTCTCTCAACCCTCGGGCACGCAGTAAAATTCTGGACTCGACAGCATGACAGCCTTCCTCCATCACTATGATTTGCACTGTATCCCATTCAGGCATGACAAATAGACATTGCTTAGTTACACATTTCTTGACGACTCCGGGCCATGGTTGTCTATGCTACTAGGACAGTTTTACAAGAACCCTCAATGTTACAAAAAGCTTCATGCTCTCCGTTAGTGAACTTATTGTACATAGATTACAGTTGTTATAGCATTAAGAACTAAAACTTCAAGGACTTCTTCACTTCTGTCTATCCAGGAATGACGCCTGCCACGATTAATGTGATATTTGTCTGTATTTTTATTGGCTTGTACTAAATAGCACTAAGGGGAGGGAGGGTTGGGGGGTGGGGGAAAATACAGGAGGGTGAGTAGGGTGGAAGGTGAAATGTCACCCGTATACATGTACAAAACCGTTTGCCTTATCCCATATGATGTTGCGAACCCTATCTTGGATTCTTTTGTCTTCCATACCTACTCCTTTGGGGAGTTTGTTGCTACTGATTGCATCATGTCAGTGTTCTGCTGTTTTTGTTCTATACTGTGAAAAAATTATTAATAAAAGGTTAAAACAAAAAAAACCCAAACTTAAACAGGCCTTGAGATGCCAGGAAAAGAAATGGCGCCAAGACCCCTCTCCATCCCAACTGGCAAATTACAAAACTGCCTTACACATATACCGCAAAACCATCCTTAAAACGAAAAGAGACTTTTATGCCATTAGAATACATGATTTACAATACAATGCTAAAGCCCTTTTCGCTCACCAAAACTGCCACCCCACCCATACCCAATGAAGACACACAAACAAAATGTAATAATCTCGCACTCTTCTTCTGCAACAAAATCTCAAAACTCATGCAACGCTTTCCTTCCACATACAACACACCTCATACCTTGCACACACTAAACAACTTTGAACCTACCTCCTCCTCGGAGACAGAAAATATACTAAAGAAAATGAAACCAACACGGCACCCATCTGATACCATCCCTACTATAATAGCAAACCCATCGCAGATATCATTAACTGCTCCCTTACCCTCGGAAACGTACCATCACCTTTAAAGCAAGCCACCGTCAAACCCCTACTCAAAAAACCTAATCTGGACCCTACTGATCCCTCTAACTTCCGACCCATCTCAAACCCACCCTTCCTGGCTAAAGTACTTGAAAAAGTATTAAACCTCCAGCTTTCAGACTACCTTGAAAAACATAATATCCTTTTCCAGTCACAATTCAGCTTCCGCAGATTTTTCAATACAGAGACACTCCTAGTCTCCCTCACAGACACCATTCTAAAAGGTTTCGACAAAGACCAATCATATTTACTTGCCCTACTTGACATATCCTCTGTCTTTGACACTGTAAACCACAACATCCTATTATCCCCTCTCAAAGAAACTGGTATATCTGGAACCCCCCTTCACTGGTTTGAATCATATCTAAACAACAGACTTTACAAGGTTAGAATTGACGACAAGGAATCTAAACCTATCCACCTATCCGGGGGCGTTCCCCAAGGCTCCGCCCTCTCTTCTACCCTCTCCAGTATATACTTGTTGCCTCTCTGCCAACTTCTCTCCGATTTAGGCCTCCTCACTTTATTTATGTGGATGACATCCAAATCCTCATACCCATCACAGATTCCGTAGCCAACACCCTTAAAACCTGGGAAAACGCCCTATCATCGATCAATAGCCTCCTCACCAACCTGAGCTTGGCCCTCAATACCTCCAAAACAGAACTTATTATCATCTTGCCACCCCATAACCCCATCAGCACCCTGCCCCAAACTATTACATTCTCACAACAAGTACAAGACCTTGGTGTCACTATAGATGACCACCTTAACCTAAAAAGATTCATTGGCTCAACGATGAAAGAATGCTATTTTAATCTAAACACCCTTAAGAAACTTAGACCTCTCCTCCACCTCAACGATCTTCTGCACTGTACTGCAAGCCACTATACTTTCCAAAATAGATTACTGCAACTCCCTACTCCTCAGCCTCCCCAAAGCCTCTATTAAACCCCTTCAAATGTTTCAAAACTCAGCTGCCAGAATACTCACAAATACCCACAAAAAAAAGACCATATCACCCCTATCCTCCGAGATCTTCACTGGCTCCCCATCTCCTACCGTATTATCTACAAAACACTCACCATCTTACATAAAACACTCCACAACCAGAACATGCGCTGGCTAAATAACTCAATACAATTACACAACCCTAACAGACCTACCAGCTCATCCTACAAAGGCACCCTATGCATACCTTCACCGAAGCTTTCCCACCTCACCACCACAAAAGAACATGCATTATCCATTGCAGGCCCATCATCCTGGAATTCCATGCCACCCGATCTCCAGCAAGAACAGTGCACCCAGAAATTTAAGAAAAAACTCAAAACCTGGCTCTTCAAACAAGCCTGCCCTTAATCCATTGTACCTCATTCTCAATACCATCTTTGATGTCTAAACCATTGTTTTTGTAACACCGCAGTGGTTCTCCTTCCTCATTGTTATCATTTTATAACATCGTGGTTGGTGCTCCTCCCTCTTTGTTCTCACATTGTTATCAGTTTTTGCGTTTACCCTATCTTGAAATTTCTTAGCTCCTTTGTTATCAATGTTCCAGTTTCATGTAACTCTCTCTCCTGTTAATGTTCCATGTAAACCGGCATGATGTACCTACGAATGTCAGTAAATAAAAAACCCTAAATAAATAAATGATTTGAAATACTGCTTGTCTTCTTCTTGGTTCATGGGATAGAAATGGAAAAATAAATAAAAATCCACTTCCAGCATCACCTTATACAAGTTCCTTAAACTGCACCCTTCCTTCGTCCTACCTGCAACCAAATAATAGGAATAAACCGATCCTTCTGCACTTCTGCCATTTCAGTAGTTGTGCTGTACTGTCCAATAACGAGAAAACTGCCAGTACCATCCACTCAAGAGGCAGCTAAATATGCTTCTTTGATGTGCTATCACTCTAAATGCACCGAGATCCTGTGCTATACAAAGCCATATTCTTATATTGCATCTGAGATCTTTCTAGAATGAAGGTAGTTCTTTTCTCCCACATGGCCATTCCTTTAATGTACACAAGGCAATCAATCACATATGCAGCATGTAGGAAAGTAGATTGTTGCTTTGGTCTGGCCCTAGTGTTTTCCCCAGATTTTACAGTTTTACATGTGGCTGTGTTTAGAATACCTCCAACTGAACATTTCCCTAACTCCTGAACATCAAATATTTGTGTTTCCTGAGCTGATGGAATTATACATATGTACTTCAATAAAGCATTTATAGTTGCAGCTGACAATCAAGAGTTTTGTGTGTGTGTGTGTGTGTGGGAATGCTTTTAGTAATATGGAGGGTTTAATTAATTCAGACCAGTGGTGTAAAACTAATTAAAATAACAAGTGTCTCTTAGTTTTTCATTCATGGACTTAGCCTTTTAATTACTTATAAGAATCTAAAAACTAAGCAAAGTATGGTACAGAAATGTTCAGCAGTAGTAAAAACTCCAAATTATAGACCAATCTCGAGTTATCATCACCCTTCAGAATACATATTAACCACGTTTGTATGTGAGAAAAGCTACGGTGTTCTCAAATCTACATGACTAATGGTTTATGAACTCTTCCGCCATAAACCATAGAAGAGGTGCAGCAGAGGCAGCAGCACTGTAAATTTCTCTCACACACAATACAGCATTGGCAGTAGCAGTTGTAAGTTTATCCTTAATTATGAGCAAGAAGGACTCTTTGGGATCCTGCTGAGTACTTGTGAGGTCAGGATGCTGGGCTTGATGGACCTTTGGACTGATCAGGTATGATATTTATGTTCCTAAGTTCTGTGATGTTTAAGAAAACTTTACACTGCTGTTGCCCATAACATATCTGTTCTGTGGTGGGATAGGGGGTGGGAGAGAAAGAATATCCTGAAATCCATAATAAACTCCATATGTATAAAACACATCAGAAACAGAAATTAAGTCTTGCAGTACCTATACCTGTGGCGCCGGATCTCTCTGGCATTGCTATGGCTATAACTGGTGCACAGTTTACTGAAGGAGACCAGCTTCACATCCAGTTCATTCTCTAGCTGCCGGGCCTGCTTCCGCAGATCTGTCAGAAATCCAACACACACAAAGCAGTCAGGAGAAAGCATATTAAGATCCCACAGCCTGACCAGGTTATTATTATTATTATAGTCATCCTGAGGAAGTGATAGAGGTTGAAAGCAGACACATTGCACATAGCTAAAAACAAGTGGAAATGCAAAAAGAGAGCACTAATTGGCTCTTTCTGAAGATTTTCTGTAATACCAAGACCATCTTTAGGACTCCATCATTGCAGTGCTATTATATGTACTGGCAAAGTTAAAAGCTTGAAAGATAAAGCTACTGCTACCTATTCAAAACAATAAAATCTAACTGAAAATAGTAGATTCAGATTAACACAGTGACCTCAGATTCCGTACCCTTTACTGAGCATTAATGCTGACAAAGTTCTTCCAAGCTAAACTCCAGTCCAGACTCTAAGAGAACGTATGGGGAAGGCCTGCATTGACACTTCTTGCCTTTCCAAACCCACACTGAGGAAGAGTTACACTCAGACACTGTGGCTATTTCCCTATCACCAGAGGCAATAGAGGGTGAAGTGACTTGCCCGATTACAAGCAGTATGGGTGGGATTTGATCCAAAGTTTCCCTGATTCTCAGCCCACTACTCCCCTCCTCCCCCACCCCCAATAGTCACTCTGCCCCAGGTAAATGTCCCACCTTCCCCGCCCCCGAGCGTCAGATTGAAAGAGGATCGGGGTCGCCCCCTCACCTTCCCAATAGTTGCTGCTTCCCGTCGCCATCTTTGTTTTCCAACGTCACCGAGTGCGGGCAGCAGGAAGATAGAGACGGGAAGGCGGGGACCGAGAGCCGCCATGAGGCAGAGAGCGCCCTGCCGCCGAAGCAGCGCCCACAGCGCCACCTGCTGCTTCCCGCGGGCAGCGCAGTGTTGCCAACCTCGCTTATTTACCGCGAGATTGGGCTTCTTTTCCTAGTCATTCGCGGTTTTTTTCCGATTCGCTAGTTGCTTTTAATTGGGCTATTTTTTCTGCCAGTCGCGTTTTTTTGGGCTTGTTGGGCGGGACTTGTGCTCTGAATCATGTTACAGTGATTGGCTGCTGCTGCTGCTGCTGCGATGAAGCCTGTCCATAGCAGGCACACCCTATCCCTATATTGCAGCAGTAAGCCAATCAGAGCAGGAGCTGCAAGCCTTGTTGATGCACACGTCAGGAGCACATTTTGTGGGCAGACCCAGCCAGCACTGCACAGCATTGCATGTAGGCGAAACGGGAAGGCCAGCAACACAGCGTTGGAGAAAAACAGCAAAGGAATCCAGAGTGTGCAGCTACAGCCAGGTATCAGGAGGGAAGGAGTTAGTATGTTGGGAGAGGGTAATGAGTGTGTGGGGGGCCAGAGATGTGCTGGGAGGGGGGGGGAAATGAGTGTGTGGGGGGCCAGAGATGTGCTGGGAGGGGGGGGGGAAATGAGTGTGTGGGGGGCCAGAGATGTGCTGGGAGGGGGGGGAATGAGTGTGTGGGGGGCCAGAGATGTGCTGGGAGGGGGGGGGGAAATGAGTGTGTGGGGGGCCAGAGATGTGCTGGGGGGGGGGGGAATGAGTGTGTGGGGGGGCCAGAGATGTGCTGGGAGAGGGTTAGGGAGGTGGGAATGAGTGTGGGGGGCCAGAGATGTGCTGGGAGAGGGTTAGGGAGGTGGGAATGAGTGTGGGGGGGGCCAGAGATGTGCTGGAGAGGGTTAGGGAGGTGGGAATGAGTGTGGGGGGCCAGAGATGTGCTGGGAGGGG
Organism: Rhinatrema bivittatum; assembly: GCF_901001135.1. Lineage (NCBI taxonomy): Eukaryota > Metazoa > Chordata > Amphibia > Gymnophiona > Rhinatrematidae > Rhinatrema > Rhinatrema bivittatum. The sequence continues at coordinate 168,293,074 of NC_042622.1, read as the reverse complement.
GGGGGAATGAGTGTGTGGGGGGCCAGAGATGTGCTGGAAGAGGGTTAGGGAGGTGGGAATGAGTGTGTGGGGGGGCCAGAGGTGTGCTGGGAGGGGGGGAATGAGTGTGTGGGGGGGCCAGAGGTGTGCTGGGAGGGGGGGAATGAGTGTGTGGGGGGCCAGAGATGTGCTGGGAGAGGGTTAGGGAGGTGGGAATGAGTGTGGGGGGGCCAGAGATGTGCTGGGAGGGGGGGGGGAATGAGTGTGTGGGGGGCCAGAGATGTGCTGGGAGAGGGTTAGGGAGGTGGGAATGAGTGGGGGGGGCCAGAGATGTGCTGGGAGGGGGGGGGAATGAGTGTGTGGGGGGGCCAGAGATGTGCTGGGAGGGGGGGAATGAGTGTGTGGGGGGCCAGAAATGTGCTGGGAGGGGGGGGGGAATGAGTGTGTGGGGGGCCAGAAATGTGCTCGGAGAGGGTTAGGGAGGTGGGAATGAGTGTGGGGGGGCCAGAGATGTGCTGGGAGAGGGTTAGGGAGGTGGGAATGAGTGTGGGGGGCCAGAGATGTGCTGGGAGAGGGGGGGAATGAGTGTGGGGGGCCAGAGATGTGCTCTGAGAGGGTTACGCAGGTGGGAATGAGTGTGGGGGGCCAGAGATGTGCTGGGAGGGGGGGAATGAGTGTGTGGGGGGCCAGAGATGTGCTGGGAGGGGGGGAATGAGTGTGTGGGGGGCCAGAAATGTGCTCGGAGAGGGTTAGGGAGGTGGGAATGAGTGTGGGGGGCCAGAGATGTGCTTGGAGAGGGTTAGGGAGGTGGGAATGAGTGTGGGGGGCCAGAGATGTGCTGGGGGGGGGGAAATGAGAGTGTGGGGGGCCAGAGATGTGCTGGGAGGGGGGGGGGAAATGAGAGTGTGGGGGGCCAGAGATGTGCTGGGAGGGGAGGGGGGGGGGAAATGAGAGTGTGGGGGGCCAGAGATGTGCTGGGAGGGGGGGGGGGAAAGGAGAGTGTGGGGGGCCAGAGATGTGCTGGGAGGGGGGGGGGGGAAAATGAGAGTGTGGGGGGCCAGAGATTTGCTTGGAGGGGGCTGGGGAGAGGGGTATGAGTATGTGAGGGCATAAACTGCTATAAAAAAATAAAATGTTTCAATCTCATGTTTTTTGGGCTTGTTTTTTTGGAAAAAAGTGCTTGTTCTTTCATGAAAACCTGGCAACACTGGGCAGCAGCCTCTCTGCTTCATGGGGAAGAGAGTCCCTGTTTTCTACCAACTATGCCTGATTTGTAGGAAATGAAAATCGTAGCAGCAAACGGGCCTGATTTGCTGACTATGCTCATTACTCATTACTGCGAATAAGCATCTTTCATTCTATTCCAGCATTCACTAGTTTTCAAATTGGTTGCACTTTAGTTTCTTAAAGTCAGCTAGAATTTTAATTTAATTACAAATCAAGATAAATAGTGAAAGGTACAGAAACGCTGCGAATGCAGTACCTGTAAGTCTAAACTTTATTTGGATGCAAATCTGGAAAATTACTTGAAGGATAGGGGAGAACAAAAAAAAAAGTTCATGACTGTTAGAATACGAAATATGTGGCTCTTTAATGAGAGGGAAAGAAAGAAAACATAACAAATGATCACTGGATTTGGTAATATTGCTTTTCATATGAAAGGTTCGGCTAATATCGTAAATAAAGATAAATGAATCTTTAAACCCAGGACCCAGGCACTCACGCAGCCATTAGTCCTCATTTAAGAAACTCACTGTGCTTTACTTTCAAAACGGAAATCGCTAGCGTTTATTGCTCATTAGTGGTAAATTAACAATTATTAGAGAGGAATGGATGAAGGCCTGACAGTCGCTACCTCGAAGCTACCGTATTATTGCTAATTTACAAGGTTACCTGGCTCCTCTAATCCAGAATAGCTGTTAAACAGGCCTGAGTTTATCAATAAACACACTAGCCCTGTGCCTACAAGGGCAGCAGGTTGACTGAAGATTTGCTGCCTTTCATATATCACTCAGTAGAGAACAGCCCTCACCTGCTCCAGTCCCTTCCCTCGAGGCAGCATGCAGAGAACAGGACAGCCTGCAGCAGACGAGAACAAAGGGGAATCATTTTGGGGAGATTAAGAGGGGCTAAATAGAGAGCATTGGAGGGTGGAGGCTGGGGAAGGAGAGGGGGGATTGGGTGGGACTCAGTATATGTCTCTATATGAGAGGTGAACAAGGCTAGGGGACGATGTTCATGTGTGTGTATATGTCATACTGGGTGGGATGTTAGAGAGGAGATGCAAAAAGGAGCAGGACTGGAGCACGTCAAGGACACCTCCTTTCCTCCCCACCCAATGCAATCCAAATCTTCCCTGCCTTGAGCTTGGATTCTGTCCCCTGATCCTGTAACCATCCTTTCTTCCTATTCCCTTCTCCTCTTCCTCAGTCCAATAACTTCCCTCTCTTCTCCTTCCCATTCCTCATCCTCCCTATCCCTAGTCCCCCTTTCTCTTCACTCCATTCCCCTCTCTGTCTCTTCCTTGTATGGATATTTGAGATCACTTGTTTTCAGCCAATATAAATAAGTGTAGTTTAAAGCTACTTTATTCTTATAATTAACCTAATAAACGAAGGTTGACCGACGTGCCGCAAATGCGCAGTAGAGAGCAGCTCTACTGCGCATGCGAGCACGTCGGTCACAGTGTGCCTCTTAAAAATAAAAATGGCGCTGTAGGAGCGGCAGGAGCGGCGGCCTGAAGACCCGGAGCGGCGGCGGCACCGGCCCGGAGCAGCGGCGGCGGCCCGAAGGCCGGGAGCGGCGGCGGCGGCACCGGCCCGAAGACCCGGGCTGGAGCGGCGGCCCGAAGACCCGGGGCGGCGGCGGCATGCGCGCGAGGGAGGGAGGGACAGACGGAAGTCTGTCCCTCCCTCGCGCGCATGCCGCCGCCCCGGGCCTTCGGGCCGCTGCTCCCGGTCTTCGGCGGAGATCGACTGAGGGGAGGAGGGAGGGGGGAGAGAGGAGTGACTCAGGGGGAGGAGGGAGGGAGGAGTGACTGACTGGGGGGAGGGAGGAGTGACTGAGGGGAAGAGGGAGGAGTGACTCGGGAGGGGGGAGAGAGGAGTGACTCGAGGGAGGGGGGAGTGACTGAGGGGAGTGACTGGGGGAGGGGGAGATGGGAGTGACTGAGGGAGGATGGGGGGAGTGACTGAGGGGAGGAGGGAGGGGGGGAGAGAGAGGAGTGACTGAGGGGAGAGAGTGGGGGAGGTGGGAGGGAGCATGAGGGGGAAGGAAATGATCCCAAAAAAAATGTTAATGTAGCCCGTTTTAACGGGCTTAACGGCTTGTGTAATATAAAAGATGGAAATGGAGATTATATGATGTGGTGAGGGCACGAGCATGTGAGTCTTGTTAGGTCTGGGGCCCCACTCCCCCTATCGAGCTACATCAGCCCCTTCTGCCTCCACTCGCTATAGTGGTGGTCACAGAGGCAAGGTGTCACCACGGCTCATCTCAAACTGGACTTTCTTTGCTAAATCGGGTTTTCGATGGAGGTGAAAATGCTCAGGAAAGAGAAACTCAAGCCAGGGATAAGCAAGATAGCAGGCGGCCCAAGCCATCCGCCATCCTCCACATCAGATAGGGGAAACTCAGGCAAGACAAATCCACTTCTATTGAACAATATGGACGAAAAATTAGATACGATCTGTGCCCACTTTGATAACTTACAAGCATTATTAGCTGATAATTCTCGCCACCTGGTTGAAATAGAATTCCATCTTACCGGAGTGGCCAAGTGAGTGTAGGCCTTGGAGCGGGAGGTGGAGGCAGTGAAAGCAGATCTAAAAATGGAAGACCTTGAGAATCACTCTCGCAGGAATAACCTGCATTTTATTGGTATTCCTGAAAGTTTGGGTGACCGCGATCTCCAAAGGAGCACTAGAAACGTGGTTGCAGGCAGAGCTCAATTTAGCCGCATTACCTGAAACAGTTAGGATAGAGCGGGTACACCGCATGGGATTGAGAGGAAGAGTTCAAGGAAAGCCCAGGTCAATCATCGCGCTGTTCTTAAATTTTAGACATAAGGAGGAAGTGCTGCTACAGCATCGGCAGAAGAGAGAACTGGCTTATGACGGTCACTCTGTGCTAAGTTTTGCAGACTACTTGGCAGTGGTTTCTGCCAACCGAAAGGCTTTTACCTCCGTTTGTTCTCAGCTGGTGCAGTGCCAAGTGCAGTTTATGCTACAGTTTCCTGCAAGACTGTGGGTTACTAATGATAATGTCAACCCCCTGTTTGAATCAGCGTAAGAAGCAGACTTTTTTCGCTCACACCCAATCATCTCACTGATCCTGATTCAAGTTCTGTTTTTCCATGAGGACTAGCACTACTTAGTTTTATCACCTCTCAAAATGTATTCTTGTTTCCCTCTAATGTGGTTTCATTTGAAACTGGTTAACCTTACATTGGGGTTGTTCTTATTGTTCTCATAGGGAAGTGGGGCCCCAGCACATTTATATTTTGAGCAATTTTTGGGTGTCAGGATTAATACCTTGTGTTCTAAAATAGGAGTGGCTGCAAGGGGGGGAAGGGAGGGACATTAGGGATAAACAGTAGCAATGCTATTATTGTTTTTGTGCTAGGGTAAGGCTAGCTCTAGGGGGCAGTTTGGATATATACATAAGAAGTTGGGACCTTGGCTGGGGGGCTCTGACCGGTCTATGTATTCTATCATAGGCAAACCATGTCTTTTCCCAGATAGATGACATCAAACAGCTTATGCTGCCTTACTTGGAATGGGGGGGGGGCTAGTGGTTGCGTAAGGAAAAGATATAAGATATTACAAGCATTGATGCGATGGAAACCACAAATTGCAATGATTCAGGAGACAAGGTTGGATGCTATAGAGCAAGGGAAGTTGCAAAGGCAGTGGGTAGGAAAAGTATACTCTGCTCAATCCAATTCCCGGAAAGCAGGGGTGGCAATTTTGATAGCTAAAACTGTCCCTTTTCAGGACACTAAGACCCTTCGGGAAATGGAGGGGTGGTACCTGCTGGTGGAAGGCCTTCTTCATGAGAAGCCTATAGTGTTATGTATTCTATATGCCCCAAACACATATGACCACTCCTTTTTTGCAAACATGGCAAAATTATTGTGTTATGGAAATGTGCCTATAATACTGGGGGGGGGGGGGGGGGGATTTTAACTAAGTTGCTGATAATTGCCTGGACCGTTCCACAATGAGGGTGCACCCCAAGTGAATGATGGGCAAGGGGGTAAATTATCTTTGCTCCAATCTTGACTTAATTGATGTGTGGTGGGGGTGGAAGGGGAATAGAACAAGGAGCTAAGAGTAACAGATAAGAATGAGAAAAAAAATGTGTGAGGCTTGCTGGGCAGACTGGATGGGCCATTCGGTCTTCTTCTGCCGTCATTTCTATGTTTCTATGTTTCTATGAATGCATGCACATAAGAACATAAGAAATTGCCATGCTGGGTCAGACCAAGGGTCTATCAAGCCCAGCATCCTGTTTCCAACAGAGGCCAAACCAGGCCACAAGAACCTGGCAATTACCCAAACACTAAGAAGATCCCGTGCTACTGATGCAATTAATAGTAGTGGCTACTCCCTAAGTAAAATTGATTAATAGCCATTAATGGACTTCTCCTCCAAGAACTTATCCAAACCTTTTTTGAACCCAGCTACACTAACTGCACTAACCACATCCTCTGGCAACAAATTCCAGAGCTTAATTGTGCGTTGAGTGAAAAAGAATTTTCTCCGATTAGTCTTAAATGTGCTACTTGCTAACTTCATGGAATGCCCTAGTCCTTCTATTATTGGAAAGTGTAAATAACCGAGTCACATCTACTAGTTCAAGACCTCTCATGATCTTAAAGACTTCTATCATATCCCCCATTGTACACAGTATTCTAGCTGCGGTCTTACCATGGAGCGATATAGAGGCATTATGACATTTTCCGTTTTATTAACCATTCCCTTCCTAATAATTCCTAACATTCTATTTGCTTTTTTGGCTGCTGCAGCACACTGAGCCGACGATTTTAAAGTATTATCCACTATGATGCCTAGATCTTTTTCCTGGGTGGTAGCTCCTAATATGGAACCTAACATCGTGTAACTACAGCATGGGTTATTTTTCCCTATATGCAGCACTTTGCACTTGTCCACATTAAATTTCACCTGCCATTTGGATGCCCAATCTTCCAGTCTTGCAAGGTCCTCCTGTAATGTATCACAGTCTGCTTGTGATTTAACTACTCTGAATAATTTTGTATCATCCGCAAAGTTGATAACCTCACTCGTCGTATTCCTTTCCAGATCATTTATAAATATATTGAAAAGCACCGGTCCAAGTACAAATTCCTGGGGCACTCCACTGTTTACCCTTTTCCACTGAGAAAATTGACCATTTAATCCTACTCTCTGTTTCCTGTCTTTTTACCAGTTTGTAATCCACAAAAGGACATCGCCTCCTACCCCATGACTTTTTAGTTTTCGTAGAAGTCTTTCATGAGGGACTTTGTCAAACACCTTCTGAAAATCCAAATACACTACATCTACCAGTTCACTTTTATCCACATATTTAACTCTTTCAAAAAAAAAAAAAGAAGCAGATGTTAGGCAAGCCTTCCCTTGGGTAAATCCATGTTGACTGTGTTCCATTAAATCATGTCTTTCTATATGCTCTATGATTTTGATCTTGAGAGTAGTTTCCACTATTTTTCCCGGCCCTGAAGTCAGGTTCACTGGTCTGTAGTTACCCGGATCGCCCCTGGAGCAATCAAGCCCATAATAATCAATCTCACATAGATTATATGCTTTTGACATGTGAAGCTTTTTCAGGGGTTGCGTTCTTGAAAATTGGTCCACTTATTATCTCAGACCATGCTCCTGTATAGGTGGACCTGGAGGGTTTTAGCCCAGGGGGTGAATCTCGGATATGGAGCTTCCCTCGATATCTTTATAAAGATTTTGTGTTTCAGGATTATTTAATGAAAAGGTGGGAATTCTTTTTGGCTACTAATCAGATGCACCAGGACACCCCCCCCCCCCCTTTTTTTTTTTTTTTTTTAACACCACTAAGATGATGCTGTGAGGAGATATCTCCTATGGGGTGGCGCAGCACCAAAAAAACCCCATGGCAGTAAAGGTATTAGCCTTGGAAAAGCAACCGCATTTAGACAAAGATATCATCAGATGCCAAATGCCATCCATAGAGAGCAATTTTCGGCTATGCAATCTGTCTCGAATATACTACTGCCTCAGAAAGCAAAGAAAGGTATTATGTATTATAAATGTAAATTCTATTACCTTGCTAATAAGGTAGGAAAATCTTTGGCTAACTTAACTAAAAATTGGACACAGACCAGATACATCTCAAAGTTGCGGAATTAATTGGGTAGGGTGGTTCACTCGGGAAAAGATATTAGTGCAGCTTTTAAAGCTTATCAAGCACTATATGTTGTAGCTCTGGGTAGCGAGCAGGACATTGCAGTTTATCTGCAGTCCCTTACTGCAAGTGACTATGGAGCAATTACAGTCATTGAACAAACCCATACATTCTCAGGAGATACTGCAAGGTATTAACAAAGCTAAGTTCTGGAAGACTCCTGGTCCAGATGGATTCTCAGCGGAGTTTTATAAACTTCTCTCCTTACGGTTATGCAAAAAAACTTTAAATAACTGGTCTCTCTGGGACCCTTTCCATTAGCTCCTAATCGTGCCAATATGAAAGGGGGGAGGGGGGGTGAGGATCTGACCACCTGCTTCCTATCGTCCAATTTGCTTACTGGACTTTGATATTAAGTTCTTAGTGAAAATATTGGTCAACCGTCTGGCTAACCTGTTGCCTAATGTCATCGGGGAGAAATAAGCGGTGTTTGTAAAGGGCTGTTATCCTGTTAAGAATATGCGTAGGATAATTGCATTCTTGGAAAGTAGTAAGCATGGGCAGATCCTGTTGTTGATGTTAAGCCTGGATGTGGAAAAGGCGTTTGATCTTTTGGAGTGAGTATTCTTGTTTCAAAACACTACCTTTCTTTGGGATACATGGCTACTTTGTACAAGCCTTGGAATTATTATATAATAAGCCACAGTCCTATATCTTAGTAAATAGTTGCACCTCTGATCCTATTTTTATAAGCAGAGGTGTGAGACAGGATTGCCCATTAGCCCCTTTGCTATTTATTCTAGCATTGGAACCTCCTCTAGTGAGAATTAGGAACAATGATCAGATTAAATGGATTCCCTTGGATAAGAATGCCAAACATAGGTTTAAAGGGACAGTTTTTGCATTAGACATCTTGCTACATATAGCAGATCTTCAAGCGTCTTTACTTGCCTTGTTGGGAGACATGGCACAGTATGGTGCAGGAGCAGGGTTAAAATTAAATTTAGAGAAATGTGAATCGCTCCCCACTTGGAGCTGTGTATGGGAGGCTTGGGGGGATAATTTCCCAATGCGATGGACAACAGACTCTTTCACTTATTTGGGTATCACTTTGCACGTTGATCCTTGTATAAGATTAACTATAGGAGATTATTAGCCTCCACCAAAACGCTTTTTCATTATTGGCTAATTTCCCAATACCTCTGTCAGGCCGCGTGAATCTTTTTCAGATGATTGTGCTGCCTAAGTGGCTTTACATGTTTGAAATGAAACCCTGTTTTTTAACCAACCGAGACTGCAGTAGTTTTGAGAAATTATTATACATTTATCTTTGGAAAAGAGCGAAGTGATGATTGGCACTGCCTAAACTGACACGGCTCTGGGCTTAGCAGATTTGAAGCTTTATAATGTAGCATGCACTCTCAGATATGTGGCTGACTGGATATTGGGAACACAGTTTTATACTCCTACTCCAATGGAACGAGAGAGGTTTTCTCCATATAATTTGGGCTTCCTTTTGCCTGTGCCAGCTACCCTCTCTGCTGTCATGCTGAAACAGGCTTTTGTTGTCACCTTTGGTTTGGGCATGGAGGTTTCTCTGCTCAATGCTCCAGTTAAATAGTTGCACTACACAATTATTGCTGATAATGGGCACTTTCCACCTGGTGCTGCCAGCCCTTTCACCCATTGGGGTTCCTTGGGTCTAAAAATGATTTCTCAATTCTTTACTATTGAAGGCACAATCAAAACTTTTCCCATGTTAATTGAAGAATTTTATGCCTACCTCCAGGTTAGGCACTATATTCACTCTCTTAAGGTGGGAGATTGGGCTAATGTTAAAAGGGAGTACCTGTCTGATTTCTTTGATGTGAAAGATCCAGTTAAACACACAGTATCTTTTACTTACCATTTTTTGATGGACAGAAGGCCTCCTATGGACTGTCAGAAACTTAGCACTGGAGCACTGAGCTTGAGTTAGATCTGACACCGGAACAGTATTTGGATTGTTTTAAGTGAATCTGCACCTGCACCAGCAGCAATGATCCGAGAGGAAACCCCATATGTTCTTAATGTGTTATATTCCTAGGCAGTTAATGTGTACAATGAAATTGACTGCTTCAGAAACATGTGTTAAATGGAAGATGGTACCTGGAACTCTGGGACATCAATTTTAGGTTTGTCCTGTTATTAGTACATTTTGGAACCAGGTGATGTTATAGTCAAAGGATACTTTATAAGTTATACTTTATTTATTTATTTAATTTATTTTAACAGCTTTTCTATACCGACATTAAAGTACACATCATATCGGTTTACATAATAACAAAAGGTGGAAAGTAAAAATAACAGGGGGAGGGGACGGGGAGAACTAAGAAACTGGGGGTCGGAAGGGGGGGGGACCCCAACAATTAGAGAGCGAAACGAGAGGAACGTTAACACATGGTTAAACAAGGTGCAAGTGTACAAAATGTATATAGTTAAATAAGGTGCAAGAGGACAAAATATACAAAAGAGGTGCAAGAGTACAGAATATAAATGATACCGGGATCCAGTGGGTCGTGATAGCACTTACAGAATATATAGGGTTTATGAAGATTACTGGGGGGTCAGAAGAATAGTTGAAGTGTCAAGGATGTTAATCCGGGAAGGCCTGATGAAAGAGCCACGTTTTTAGCTGTTTTCTAAATTTGAAAGGGCAGGGTTCCATGCGAAGCTTGGGCGGTAGGTCATTCCAGAGCGTGGGGCCGGCGATTGAGAAGGCGCGATTCCTTGTGGCTGAGAGGCAGAATTTCTTAAGCGAGGGAACTAGCAGGGTACATTTATGAATTGTTCTGGTAGGGCGGGAGGATTGTGTGGGTTGGAGGGGTTCATTAAGCCAGGAGGAGTTGTGGTTGTGGACAGCTTTGTGTAAAATGGTGAAGGTTTTGAACAAGATGCGGGAGGAGATGGGGAGCCAGTGTAGGTTTTTAAGGATAGGGGTAATATGATCAGATTTGCGTGTGTTACTAATGATCCTTGCTGTGGCATTTTGCAGTATCTGGAGAGGTCTGATGGTGGAGGAAGGAAGGCCAAGATACAGGGAATTGCAGTAATCTAGCTTAGATGTTAATGTGGCATGAATAACGGTTTTGAGGTCGTGGGTGTGGAGAAGTGGCTTGAGCTTTTTTAGGACCATGAGCTTGTAAAAACCTCCCTTAATAACCGAGGTGATGTGGTTTTTGAGGTTCAGATGTGGACCGATTAGGACCCCTAAATTCCGTAGAGGGTTGCGAGAGAAGGGACGTGGTCAGAGGGTCAGTTGGTGTGGCCAGCTTAAAGGTTTGGTGGTTATGTATGAGGAGTAGCTCAGTTTTGGCAGAGTTGAGGGCAAGTTGCATTGAAGTGAGTAAGGTGTTGATAGAGGAGAGGCATTTTTCCCAGAAACTTAGAGTGATAGCAAGTGAGTCGCGGAAGGGGATGACGATTTGGACGTCATCTGCGTAGATATAGAATTTGAGTCCAAGATCCGTTAGAAGATGACAGAGGGGGAGGAGGTACATGTTAAATAGTGTAGAGGAAAGGGAGGAGCCCTGGGGTACACCATGTGAGAGGGCGAAGCGTGAGGATTCAGAGGAGCTAAGTTTAACAGAGAAGCATCTGTTAGTTAGATAGGATTTGAACCATAGAAGTGCAGTGCCAGAAATGCCAATGTCTGTTAAGTGGGCAATGAGAAGGTCGTGGCTTATAGTGTCGAAGGCGGCGGATATGTCTAGGAAGGCAATAAGGAAGTTATGACCTTAGTCGAGGCCGGTGAGGAGAAAGTCTGTAAGGGAAAGGAGGAGAGTTTCGGTACTCAAATTTTTGCAAAAACCAAACTGTGCTGTGTGGATTATGTTGTAGTCCTCAAGGAATGTAATGAGCTGTGTATTGACTAACTTCTCCATGATTTTCGAGATGAAAGGGAGATTGGAGATGGGTCGGTAGTAGTTGGTTGGGTCTTTGGGGTCTAGGGAGGGCTTCTTGAGCAGGGGTTTGACTATCGCATGTTTAAGAGGGTCAGGGATGGAACCTGTGGAAAGGGAGCAGTTGATTAGGTCAGCTAGGGGTGACTCAATGGTATTGGGGACGGAGATGAGATTTTTAGTGGGTATAGTATCAGAGGGATGAGATGCGGGCTTGGATTTTTTAATGATAGCCTCAATTTCCTTAGGTGTGATAAGTTCTATGGAGTCGAGAGGGGAGGGATTATGGTAGGTTGTGGGGAGTTTGGGGGGTTGTGGGGGGAAAACGGAGGAGTATGTTGGCAGTTTTATTATGGAAGAAACGAGCAAGTTCTTCGCATTTCGTGCTGGTGTCTTCTTCAATAGCATTAGGGGAAAGAGGGATGGTGAGGGTTGCTACGTAGGAGAAAAGGGCTTTGGGGTTGAAGGTGTATTGGTGGATTTTGGAGGAGTAGTAATCACATTTGGTGTTTTGTATGGCTTGGCGGTATGCGTGTAGAAGAGATTTATAGGAGATAGAGCGCTGAGGGGTGGGGTCTTTACGCCATGCTCTTTCTTTGAGTCTAAGGTCGTGTTTCAGGTTGTGCAATTCTGTGGTGTACCAGGGTTTATTGTTGGATTGAGGTGTGCGTTGTTGGCGAGTTATATAACTTTATAAGTTATAGTCAAAAGATACTTCACTTTCAATGCATATCCAGCATAGCTCTCTGCTTCAACGGCAGGGGGAATGAAGAAAATATGTTTTATATTCAGACATCTACCAACAAGGACTGAATAACATAGTCTGGGTAAAACAAATAAGCAAGGGTGTAGCTTGCTTGTTACGGCGGTTAATACCTCAAATCAAGCTTGATACTTCACTTAGAATACATATCCAGCGCAGCTCACGGCTTCACCGGCAGGGGGAATGAAGAAAAGAGGATTTATATTCAAACAACCAACAAGGACTGAATTGCACAGGCTGGGTAAACAAGCATGGGAGTAGCTTGCTTATTACGGCGGTTACTACCCCAAACCACTTAGCTGGATACTTCACTTAGATGCAGCTCCAGCACTGCTATCTACGATGGTGGGGGTGGAAGGGAAATAGAACCAAAAAATTATTTAAAGGGACAAAAGTAACAGAAAAGTTTGACAAAAAAAGTGTAAAACCTTGCTGGGCAGACTAGATAGACCGTTTGGTCTTCTTCTGCCGTCATTTCTATGTTTCTATGATTACCAATGTAAATTTGCCATGTCAACCACATGTGTTACTTCTTGACAACTTAAATGGAGTGGCAAATATTTTCCAGACTCTGCCTATGTAGAGTCTTAGTATTAGCGAAGAAAACAATACTGCAAAATTGGCTTAATGCCACCGATAACCCAATGGAGAAATTATATCCACCATGTGCATCTTTGTGAAAAGTATGTGGAACAAGTAGACAGACATAACCAGAGGAAAACACTTTTTATTGGACTGCAACTTATACAGGGTGGCCCATGGAAAAGTAGCCTGCCCCCCAGCACTGGTATTGGAGGCGGGCTACTTTTCCATGGGCCACCTCGTATATCCATTGCTACCACAAAGCCAGGAGTTTAATATTGAACGATTAATTTGAACTTTTTTTTTTTTGCAACTGATATAGCCTGGAGCCAGAAAGATGGCAGTAAAAACTGTGCTATCAGGGGGGAAGGAGGGGTACCGACGAGTTAAGCGGGGGGTTGTTGTTATACTCCAAATGCATGACACAAAACTATGGGCAGAGTAAACCATAGGGCTCGAGCCTGGTTGTATCTTTGCTATCATAGCATGTTTTGTTTGAAAATAAATAAATAAAGAAAATTTAAAAATACAGGGAAATGTTTGCCAAATTGCTAACATCCTGCTGTCCTAGAAGAACACCTATTACACAGGTAAGCAACTTTGCTTTTTTTGTTTTTTTAACCTTCTAGTTAAGATAAGTGCTTATTTCCTGTAAATCGACTGATGGAGGGGAACAACCATGTTAACAGTGATGGATTTAGGATTTTGGCACCCCTAGGCACTGTTGGCCCTGTCACCCCCTCTCCTCTCCCCAAGGTTGGACAACAGGGAGCAGAAGGTCTAAGACACAGTATCCTAGTTTCGTGTGGCAATTCAGGGTTGAAGCCTATTGCAAAAATTTTTAAAATTCTAAAGCAAAAATCCAAACCCAAATCCACCCGATGTTGTGCTGGTTGCATCCTCAGCTCGCTATTCACCCATATGGGAGGACTACCATCCTGCTTGTCCTGTGAGAAAGCAGAGTTGCTTACCTGTAACAGGTGTTGTCACAGGACAGCAGGATGTTAGTCCTCACGAAACCCACCTGCCATCCTGCGGAGTTGGGTTCACTTGCGATTTATTTTATTTTTCGCACGTACTTCTTGCTATACACAAGACTTAAAGGGAACCCCTGCTGGATGCAGGGTTGGTGCCGTGCTGCGCATACCCAGTAGGTGCCAGTCAAAGTTCTAGAAACTTTGACAAAAGTGTTCCATGATTGCGCTCCATGCTGATGATGTCACCCAGATGTGAGGACTAACATCCTGCTGTCCTGTGAGAACACCTGTTACAGGTAAGCAACTCTGCTTTCTCAGATGACCTCCTGCAACCACCACTGCAGGTGAGAGCAGATTTCCATTGGTAAGTGGAGCCAAACTGAATAATCCGACTGTGGGTTCCAGTGAGACAGCAGGGAGTGCTGAAGAGGACGCATATGCACTCTTGCTATGGCACCACTTCCAGGGTTGCTGCCATCAAACAGAGAACTTGAAAATAGGACCACGCTATCGGGTGTATAGTATTGACCAAAAGATGCACCTGCGACATCAGCTTCTGAATCCAAGCTTGTGGCAGTCAAACTTTGTCCTGCCTTGTGTCGAACCAAACACCCAGGTACTCCGCCGTAGAAGGCTGAAGTCTGCTCTGGGCTAGTTCCCTATCCAACCAAGCTCCTGTAACAAGGAGATCGCCTTACAGGTCACCAGCCAGCTCTCTGCCAGAGGCTTGGTTCAAATCAGCCAGTCATCCAATTACAGGTGTACTAGAATCCCATCCTCTCTCAACTTTGCTGCTACTACCACCTTAACCGTGGAAAAAGTTCTGGGAGTGGTGGCCAGACCAAAAGGCATCGCCCGAAACTGATAATGGTGCCCCATCACCGCAAAACGCAGGAAACAGTGTTCCAACCAGATGGGAATATAGAGGTAGGCCTCTGACAGATCCAGAGAGATCAGATATTCCCCTGACTGCATGTTCATTATCATCAAGCGCAAGCTTTCCATGCGAAAATGAGCACCTGCAAATGACAGCTGAATCTTTTGAGATCCAGGATGGGATGAAATGAGCTCTCCTCCTTGGGCACAACAAAATTAATGAAATATTGCCCCATACTTCCCTGAGACGTAGGCTCTGAAACCACAGCCCTCAGACTGAGGAGCCTTGATAGGGTAGATTAAGAACATAAGAACATGCCATACTGGGTCAGACCAGGGTCCATCAAGCCCAGCATCCTGTTTCCAACAGTGGCCAATCCAGGCCGTAAGAACCTGGCAAGTACCCAAAAACTAAGTCTATTCCATGTCACTGTTGCTAGTAATAGCAGTGGCTATTTTCTAAGTGAACTTAATTAATAGTAGGTAATGGACTTCTCCTCCAAGAACTTATCCAATCCTTTTTTTAAACACAGCTATACTAACTGCACTAACCACATCCTCTGGTAACAAATTCCAGAGTTTAATTGTACGTTGAGTGAAAAAAACTTTCTCCGATTAGTTTTAAATGTGCCACATGCTAAGTCCATGGAGTGCCTCCTAGCCTATTATCCAAAAGAGTATTTATTTATTTAAAGTTTTTGTATACCGACATTCGTTAAGCAAACATCACTCGGTTTCCATGTAACATAAAACTGGCCAACAGGGCTTTACAATGAAACTGATAAGAGAACTGGGGGATGGTAAGGAGGGGGAAATAAAACGGGGATTACTGTACAAGAAGAATATAAGCGTAGTAATATGACTAAGCGTGAAAACATAATCATATATAAGCAATAACATTATATACAAGCAAATTGTTTGAAATTGAAAAAGTTCTGGGTTAGAGGGGAGAGGAGAGGGGCAGGGGAGGGGGTTGGAGAGCAGGAGAAAAAAGCGGGGGGGGGGGGGGGGGGGTTTCATCTGTAGGCTCGTGCGAAAAGCCAGGTCTTGAGATTTTGTCTGAATTTTTTGGGGCAGGTTTCGTGGCGTAAATGGGTGGGGATAGAGTTCCATAGGGAAGGTCCAGCAAAGGAAAGCGCACGTTGTTTGGTGGTTAGGTGGTAAAGTTTGGGGGATGGAGTGTGAATATTTGATGTGTAGGGTGTTCTGGTGGGTCTGGAGGGGAAACGGATGTGTAGACTGTCAGAGAACCAGAGCATGTCAGGATTGTGGACAGCTTTGTGTATGAGGGTGAGGGTTTTAAACTGGATTCTGGCAGTGATAGGAAGCCAATGTAGATGTTTGAGGACAGGTGTAATGTGTTCTTTTCTGCGGGAGCCGGTTAATAAAAGTGCAGCTGCGTTTTGCAGTAGTTGAAGGGGGGGCAAGGCTGTTTTTCGGGAGACCTAGGAGCAAAGAGTTTGAGTAGTCTATTTTGGACAAAATAAGGGCTTGTAGGGCGGTTCTGAAATCATTAAAGTGCAAGAGGGGTTTAAGTTTGTAATAGCAGTCTTTGATGGTGGATGATATGAATTTTTGTAGTAAATAACTGATTCACATTAACCCGTTCTAGACCTCTCATGATGTTAAACACGTCTATCATATCCCCCCTCAGCCGTCTCTTCTCCAAGCTGAAAAGTCCTAACTTCTTTAGTCTTTCCTCATAGGGGAGCTGTTCCATTCCCCTTATCATTTTGGTCGCCCTTCTCTGTACCTTTTCCATTGCAACTATATCTTTTTTGAGATGCGGCAACCAGAATTGTACGCAGTATTCAAGGTGCGGTCTCACCATGGAGCTATACAGAGGCATTATGACATTTTCCATTTTATTCACCATTCCCTTCCTAATAATTCCCAACATTGTTTGCTTTTTTGACTGCTGCAGCACACTGAACCGATGATTTCAATGTGTTATCCACTATGACGCCTAGATCTCTTTCTTGGGTGGTAGCTCCTAATATGGAACCTAACATTAAGTAACTATAGCATGGGTTATTTTTCCCTATATGTATCACTTTGCACTTATCCACATTAAATTTCATCTGCCATTTTGATGCCCAATTTTCCAGTCTCACAAGGTCTTCCTGCAATTTATCACAATCTGCTTGAGATTTAACTACTCTGAACAATTTTGGATCATCTGCAAATTTGATTACCTCACTTGTCGTATTTCTTTCCAGATCATTTATAAATATATTGAAAAGTACGGGTCCCGAGACAGATCCCTGAGGCACTCCACTGTCCACTCCCTTCCACTGAGAAAATTGTCCATTTAATCCTACTCTCTGTTTCCTGTCTTTTAGCCAGGATTCCAATGCTTGCTTCTTCTGCAGGGAGTGGTAAAGAGACACCATGAACTCGTCCTGAGGAACACTATAAAATTCCAGCACCTATCCTTCTCCTATCATTTCCAGGACCCACTGATCTGATGTGATTTCGACCCACAGCTGATAAAAGAGAGAGACATCCCCCTATCTTTTGTCTCCGGAGATGGGTCGGCAAACCTTTATTATGAGGCTCGGGAGGATCCACCACCCGAGCCTACACCTCTCTTGGGTTGTCTGGGACGCAAGGACTGAGATCTGCCAAAAGGCAGAGTCCTCTGAAAGGTCGACTCTGTAGGGGTAAAACCGCTTGGAATTCCTAAGACAACCCCTCATACCAAAGAGGTGCTGTGACTGCTTCTTATCCTCCAGGAACCGGGGATTCGCCCCACTTACTGGCCAGTTTCTCCAACTTGCTCCTGAACAAGAGTAAATCTTTAAAGGGAAACTTCATAAGATTAGCTTTGGAGGTCGTGTGAGCCGATCAGTTACACAACCATAATCGATGTCTGGTCGCTATTACCGAAGCTACTCCCCTAGCCGAGGTATGGACCAAATCACAGCCCGCATCTGCTAAAATGGCAGTGGCAGATTCCATAACTGCTCTGGAGTTCAACCCAGAATCATCAGCCTCCTGAGAAAGACGCAGAAAAGAGCAAGCCACCAGGACACAACAGGAAACTATCTGCAGTGTCATTGCCACTGCTTCAAATGCTTGTTCGAGAATGGCCTCAATTCTGCTATCATGCCGCTTCTCCCTTCATGGGAATAGTCATCCACTTAGAGATGACACAGACCAGCACATCCACTTTTGGAAAACATAAATGCTATCTCACTGCTGGATCAAGGGGGTACAGGCCTTCCAGTGTCCCAACCCCCTTATTTGCCTCCAGAGCATCCCATTCAAGGTCAATCAATTCTTGAATGGCTCCTATAAGAGGGAAAAAATAAGAGGCTTTACGCAAAAAAATCAAAATGGGATTCTTCTTTGGCTCAGACATGGAATCTGTCCTAGTTACTCCCAGCATCTTCAAGGTCTGGGAAATCAGGGCCGGCAGTTCATCACTATGAAAGAACCACAACATGGTCTAATATGGTTCCAGTCCTGGAGGAATTTCCCCATCTTCCAGGGAGTCAGGATCTGCTTCCTCATCAGTGCCATCTGGGTTCTTGTCAGGAATACTTGCAGCTAACGGAGGTATGTTTTGGTGCTTAAACATAAGACTGGAAGAGGGAGGGGCCACCGGCTGAGGATCCAACCTGACAGGTTGGTCGAAGCTGAGGACTATGCATGAAGAAAGGATTGCAATCCTTGAAAATACTCTACCCAAGGAAAAGCAGAATGATCCAGGCCAAAACCAGAAGGTAATGGCGTGGGGCCCACTGAGCTGCCATCTCCTGTGGAAGAATCAATCAAGGGAGTTCCAAGCTTCAACATACCTCAGACAAATCTTTAGCCAGACCATCATCAGGGTGGGAAGAATCAGGCTTAGCAAAATCAGAGGAAGACTATTCTTCCTATGCCTCTAAGCAGCAAGGACACTTTAGAGGGCACTTCAGCCTGAGATGCCCGAATATGACAGGCAATACAGAGAGAAAAGCGCTTAGGTTTCTTGTTCACCAGCACCATTAATTCATCAGTTGTTCACCTTGACTCCCTCAGTCCGGTTTAAGGCAAATCTCAGCCACCTCAATAAATATGTATTACAGAGAAATGCAATTTAAATTTTTGTGCTGGGCATACATAACCCTTATACCAGATATTAATATAAACTTTCAGACTCAGCTCTATGTGTCAAATATCACCAGGCATTTGGTTTGCTATCCCATTTGTTTTGGGATTGTCTACAGATTAAATATTTCTGGGGCCATATCACTGCCTATCTTGCTGGAATACTTCATGTCTCGCTTCCCTATCCCCCAAACTGTTTCTGTTCGATTGTATTCCCCCTTTACAGGTTAGGGGTCAAGGACCCTGCCTTCTACTCAAGAAGGCAAGTGTGGTTAGGAAACATACAATTCTTAGACTCTGGACTACGGCAGACTCTCCCATCATTTTGGATGTGGCGGAATCAGGGCCGGCTGAAGCACTAGGCGAACTAGGCGGTCGCCTAGGGCGCCAGCTTCCCGGGGGCGGCACTGCCCCGGTAAAATTAAAAGAGCTGCATTAAGCTGCCGCCGCTGCCGGCAGCCCGCCCCAAAAGACCCATCTGACCTCCCCCAGCGGTTCGCGTGCTCCCGGTCGCTCCAGCTGCTCTTTCTTCCCTGCTGCCGTTGCCTCTGGGCTATCAGCACGTTCAAGCCCAGCGGGAACGGCAGCGGTGCAAAAAAAAAAAAAAGCTATGGCATCCGCAGCTGCCCTTTTCTTCCTCCCGACCCGGAACAGGAAGTGATGCGCGGGAAGGAGAAAGAGCCGTGCCGCATGAAAAAAATAGCGGCGACAGCAGCATCGGCCCCCGCGCAATTGAAGCAGCCGGGAATCGGGAAAGGAGTCAGCAGCACGAGCCTCCTGCGGCCGATGGGATTCTTCCTTTTTGGCCTGCGGGGGCTGGAGGAGGAGGCTGCTGCAGCTACCATTTGTGCTGGGGGGGGAGGGGGGGGGAGGAAGTGAGTGAAAGAGAGAGAAGCAGCCAGCCTGCCTGTGTGTGATTGAGAGCCTGTGTGTAAGTGAGAGAATGTATTTGATCGAGAGCATGTGTGTGTGATTGAGAGAAACTGGTCAGAGAGCTGATGTATGTGTATATGTGAG
Organism: Rhinatrema bivittatum; assembly: GCF_901001135.1. Classification (NCBI taxonomy): domain Eukaryota; kingdom Metazoa; phylum Chordata; class Amphibia; order Gymnophiona; family Rhinatrematidae; genus Rhinatrema; species Rhinatrema bivittatum. The sequence continues at coordinate 168,273,449 of NC_042622.1, read as the reverse complement.
AGACAATGAAAGTGACTGCTCAAGGAGATGACTGATGTATGAGACAGTCAGGGATGTGACTGATGTGTGTGTGTGTGTGTGAAAGAGAGAAAAAGCATGGAAGTGAGAACTCTGGGTATGTGAGAAAGCATGGGAGTAAGAAGCCTGGTGTTGTGGGGGTGTATGTGAAAGAAAGCATTGGAGTGAGAAGCCTGATTATGTGAGAGAGAGCATGGGAGTGGGAAGCCTGTGTGTGTGTGTGCATGTATGAGAGAGAGACTGGTTGGTAAGGTGACGGTGTGACTGGTGTGTATGTGAATGTGAGAGAGAGAGAATGTGATTCAGGGAATGAGAAGCCTGTGCACCTGGAGAGCGAGCATGGAAATGAGAGAGAGACTGGTGTATGTGTGTGTGTGTGTGTGTGTGTGTAACAGAGAGAAAGTGATTATGGGAATGAGAAGTCTGCATGTGAAGAGAGTGAGCATGGGAGTGAGAACCTGGGTGTGTGTGAGACACAGCATGGGAGGGAGAAGCCTGTATATGTAAGACAGAACAGGTGACTGGTGTGTGTTTGTGTGTATGTGAGAAAGAAAGTGATTATGGGAATGAGAAGCCTGTGCATGTGAAGAGTGAGCAAGGGAGTGAGAAAGCTGGGAGTGTGTGAGATACAGCATGGGAGTGAGAAGCCTGTATATCTGAAAGAGAACATGGGAGTGGAAAGCCTGTGTGTGTGTATGCATGAGAGAGATCAGGTGACTGGTGTGTGTGTATGTGTGTGAGAGAAAGAAAGTGATTATGGGAATGAGAAGCCTGTGCATGTGGAGAGAACAAGCATGGGAGTGAGAGACTGGTGAGTGTGTGTGTGTGTGTGTGTGTGTGAGAGAGACAGAGAAAGTGATTATGAGAGTGAGAAGCCCGTATATGTAAGTAGAACACAGGAGTGGGAAGCCTGTGTGTGTGTATGGCATGAGAGAAACTGTTCAGGAAGGTGACTGGTGTGTGTGTCAAAGACTGTTTGGGAGATGATTGGTGTGTGAGAGACAGAAACTGGTCATGCGGGCATGACTGATATGGTGTGTGTGTGTGTGTGAGAGAGACATGGGCCTTAAGGAAGAGGACCATGAGTATAGAGCTTAGCCACTACTGCTGCTTCTGGTGTGTACTACAGCCTGCATGGAAGGGGAGTAAGAGAGCTGCTGGAGGGGGTAAGTAAAGATGGCTTTTTAAGTTTATTTTTCTTGATTGACTGCCATTTTAATTATTTAATATTATGTGATGTGTCTGCTTTTTTTGTTTGAGCAACAAGTATAGCTTTGGTTTATGTTTATTTTATTTATTTATTTATAAAAGAGTTTCTATACCGTCGATAAGACAAATCATCTCAATGGTTTACATGGCATAAAAATGTCAAATAAGTGTTCTGTTATAAATACAGACTTCGTTATTTTCATTAATGCACAATGTAAGTTAATTGTGTGTGGAGGCGGGGGGGGGGGGGGGGGGGCGGCATAGCTGACGTTTCGCCTAGGGCGCCTAATACCCTTGCACCGGCCCTGGGCGGAATCAGTTCCATCGACTGATGCAAATGGATATCATCGCCTCTCGGTTCTTCCCGCACTATCGTTGGAAATTTTTGTCAGTGTGGAACAGCTACATACAAACGCTTCCTCATCAGGCCAGGAACAACCCACAACAGTCAGTCATTCTGAATGACTGACTGTTGTGGGTTCCTACGAAGGCGAACTGTGGGTGGTGATGACACCATTCTGTTGTTCTGGGAAGGAGTGGTTTTGGGAGAATGAAAGGGAGGGGGATCAGGGAGGGGTAGAGGGTGGAGGGAGGGTTACGGCAACGCACTGAACTCAGCAATTTGATGGCTTGTATTTCTTTATTATAAAATTACGGTCATGTATTGTTATTCCCTGCAAAAGACTCATAGCATAAGTCTCACAGGATGTTATTTAGTATTGCAAATAAAAATTGTTGAAAAATAATTCACCAGTTGACTGAGAAGGTGCATGCACCTGGCTTGTGCTGAAAAATTTCAAGTGCACAAATTTTATGCCTGCAAAAATTAGGCACCCCAAGAGGAAGCACCACAAAAAAAACCAACGCACAGTGTGCCAAAATCTGGGTGCACCACCGATATGTTTAAAAAATGTGCACACAGAAAGTGCATCCAAAACTAAGTGCACAATTCACATGCAAAGCAAATGCACTGTGCACATAATGTTCCTGTAGAGGGCAATTGAGCATACACAGAAGTACGTGAAAATGCTGCTGCGGCCTACCACACGGCGCAAGTAAAAGCCTAACGGTGGGGCCTAGCCCACCCAGGCTGCTCAACCCGCCAGGCTGCCCAGTTCCCTTAACCCCTACTGGAGTGGGAAGGAATATCGTAATGGCGTGCTGAGCACAGAGACTTGGAAGTCCTACACAACTCCTCTACACTGACTTTTCTTTTTTTTTTTTTTTTTTTAAACTTATCTGAGCTCAGCCCTTCCCAGCTGAGTACAGAGACAGTCTTCAGCTGTGGAGGGAAAGGGCATCTGCCGCACTCAGCATCCTGCACCCACTGGTCTTTAAGCTGTACAGTCAGCTAAGTCCATGCAGGCGGAAAACCAGCTACCGAACCAAGGGACCATGGAAATCACTTCAGGAATTCTCAATGGGGGAAGGGGGCCATCTGTTATCACCACAGGAGAGTGGAGCTTTTTTTTTTTTTTTTTTTTTAAATTCTCCTTCTAAAAGCTGAAGCAATCCCCATAGGGAGATGCATGTCCATCATCTGCTGGAGACAGAGAATACTGGCGGACTGGTCCCTGCAGGAGTATATATACTGTGATGTAAGCTTGCTCTGTCTCCATCTGCTGACAGAGGTGAATAACCCCCTGGTCCTGAGTCCAAACTTAGTTTTACACCAGGCTAGAGTTGAAACCCCCCTCAGCCAATGGCAGGCTCTTTCCTCCAAGTTCTCTTTGTACTAGTGGAGTTCTTTTTTTTTTAAATTCCGTTACTAAACTTTAGCATAGAGACAATACATTGTAACAACTGCCATGATTTTACTAATGTAGAGGCCAGTGAATGGCATACCTGTTGAAGACTTGATCTCAACATGTTTCCATGTTCAAAATTTTTAATTTCAAATATATTATCAGCCTTCTATGGTTTCTTTATCTATCACCAGTCTGACATAAAATCTTTAGGGACAGGTCTGCTTCTTCTGTTCCAAAAACTACACTAAATCACATTTAGTAATCTGTCTGTTCCAAGAGACGTCTATAACCTGCTGACCTTTCCTAAATAGCTTGAGAAATAAACACACAATGCATACATTTTTGTCATATTGGAAGGATCCCATGGTGCCACGGCACAGCTCCATCTCTTCTGAGAGTCTGACAGATAATACAGGTATATATTGTGATAGAGAATGAAGCATGCTGAAAGAACCTGCTTTACCACTCTCTTCATTGCTGAGTTTTTAGCACAAAGTCTGATAACCAATTTAAACTTAAGAAAGAACATGGCAGAACTGTAATGACCTAATGCACACTAATGAAACACTGAGAAACAACTTTTTTCTATGGGATTGGAGAACAAAAGGTTAGTATGGATGGGCAGATTAGATAGCGCATGTGGTCTTTTTCTGCCATCACTTTTCTATGTTTACTGGCGTGCTTTACCTTTCCCTCCCAGCTCACCTATGGGGCATTTTGAGGAAAGGCCAAGTGATATCTTGAATAATTTTTTCTCCTAAGACAAGCAGGATAGTAGTCCTCACATGTGGGTGACATCAGATGCATGGACCACTTCTGTCAAATTTTCTATAAACGTTGACTGGCACACTGAGCATGCCCAGCATGCCATTATCCACGTGTCCACATGGGGTGTCTCTTCTTTTCTGTGGAGCTACCGTCTCGCAGTTCTGGAGGTCATGCTCTTTTTTGCGGGAAACGCTCCACAACGTACGTTTGTTTTTTTCACCTTTCTTCCTGTGCTGGGTCTCTCTCCGGTTCCCCATTGATTTTTCATCAGTCGGTGATTTTTTTCTTTTTTCCTTTTCCTCAGTGACCACTGGTCGTGACCTTGCGGTCTTCTGTGAGCCTCATGGAGGCCTCTGGCTTCCAAGAGTGCCCCTGGCCTATGTTCTTAATGGATCCACATGAAGTGTGGATCCTGTGCCTGGGGGCATTGCACAATGTTCAGGGCTGCGAATTGTGTGCTCAGATGACCCCAAAGGGCCACCATGCCTGGCTGGACAAGATGGAGAGGTTTTTGGATCAGGGAAGTCTGATCCTTCCACTCCGAATCAATACCATCAACACCCAAGGATCGGGGGAAACCACTCGTCCCTTCGGTGTCTCCTCCCCTGAGGCCTTTGGGTGAGGGGGGTGCTGGAGATCAGCCCATGTCAGTTTCTTCTAAGACCCAGACCTCTGAATTGTCATCTTCAGTGCTGGGGAAAGACTGGGCTGAGCACTGTGGCAAATCTCAGAAGCACCTCCATAGGTCTCCATCATCGCATGGTGCGGGGCTCATGTAGCTCTCGGCGCTTGCTCCCTTGCCACCGAAGTGGCCACGGCGAGAGGAGGCTTCGCCCCCCCCTCCCCGATGTTTGGTGGTCCAAGGTCGTCCACACTGATTCTGGTGTCAGGTGCAGATCTTCCTCAGAGTCCCAAGGAGAAGCTGGCCTTGCCCCTCCCCTCTGAGCCTGCCCTTTCAGCAGAGGCTTTCGAGGTGGAGCTTGAACGTCAGGTGCACCTGGCAGTGGAGCGTGCTTTGCACGACAGGGAGCTAGAGCTTCCAGTGCCTCCCTCGGTTCAAGTGCCTGCGCCGATGCCAGGGTCCTCATCGATACCAGCGCCTGCACAGAGGCCAGCACCAGTGGTGCCCTGGTTGGAATAGTTATTGGATTTGACTTGATGCCGTCTTCGGTGTCCTCCCGACCCAACTGGTGGCTGGTGCAGAGGGCATTGATGGGACCTCGTCCCTGGAGTCTCCAATGGGAATAGGCTCAGACGACTATGCTTCAGTGCCCAATGGGTCACAGACCGTGGGTAGTTTCCCCCTTCCAGCAGATGGAGTCAGAGCAAAAGCTGAGAAGGTGGACCTTTATTAGTAAGAGTGCCCTCTGTGTCCCCTCAGTATTAAGTATATCCAAGCAAGAAGAAACAAACAGTGTGGATGGATCTAAGAATAACTTGAACTGTGAATGGAATAAACCACCAAACACAAGTAACGTAAACAGCCAACTAACGAAGAACTTGCAGAATGAACTCCTGGTCAAACCACCCGCTGGGTAGGACCAGGAAAAAGCAGTAGACAGACGAGCTGCATGAAGCTTTCCCAAAAAAACCCCCCAAAATTCCAAGGAAGGGTGTCTGGACTGATCCATGGTACTACAAGAACGAAAATTAGCAGGTAAGGTATAATTTTCTTTTCCCTGTATGTACCAGGATCAGGCCAGACCATGGGATGTACCAAAGCTCCAAGTAGGGTGGGTCCCTGAAAGCCCAGCTCGGATGACCTGAGCCCCAAAGGAACCAACTTCCAGAGTTGGAAGATTCAAATGATAATGTCGAGCAAAGGTATGCAGTGACTTCCAAGTCGCCGCTCTGCAAATCTCCTGCGGTGACACCGCCTGGACCTCTGCCCAGGAAGCTGCTTGGGCTCGAAGAGAATGCGCCTTAATGCCCACTGGAGGCTGTTGGCCCGCACCAAGGTATGCGACCGATATAGCTTCCTTCAGCCAGCGGGCAATGGAAGTCTTCAAAGCCTTGTGACCCTTCCTGGGACCACTCCAGAGGACAAACAAATGGTCCGATAAGTGAAAATCGTTAGCTTCCAGATAGCGCAAGAGCGCGTGCTTGACATCAAGCCGCCGCAGTTGATGGGAATCCTCATCCGAAAAAGATGGAAACTCCACCGATTGATTCAAATGAAAGGCAGAGACCACCTTTGGCAAAAAAGAAGGCACCGTGGACAACGCGACTCCTGAATCCGTAATACAGAAAAAGGGCTCCCTGCACGACAGGGCTTGCAGCTCCGAGATCTGATGGGCAGAACAAATAGACACAAGAAACACAGTCTTCAACGTGAGGTCTTTGAGAGTGGCCCTCTTTAAGGGCTCAAAAGGAGGACCTCCCAGGATCTGAAAAACCAAGTTTATACTCCAGGAGGGACATAAACTGCGTAACGGTGGCTTGACATGCTTTGCCCCTTTAAGGAACCGAACGACATCTGGATGAGAAGACAGCGGAGCTCCCGCCAGGAGCAAAAGAGCCCTGAGAGCTGCCACCTGAACCCACAACGAATTGTAAGCCAGACCCATATCAAGCCCCCATTGCAGGAAAGCCAGGACCTGGGCTACTGACGCCTGGCGAGATATTAGAAGAAACACATCAGGTTTCAAAGACCTTCCAGACCTGGACATAGGCCGTCGAGGTTGAAGTCTTCCGAGCCTTCAGAAGAGTAGACATGACCGCTTCATGATACCCCCGCTTTCTCAGTCTGTGCCTCTCAAAAGCCAGGCCACAAGACAAAAGCGTTCTACCTGGTTGAAAAATCCGGAACCCTGTCGCAGAAGGTTCGGAAGATGGCCCAGGTGCAAAGGACCGTCCACAGCTAGGTTGACCAAGTCCGCAAGCCACTGACGCTGCGGCCACTCCAGAGCCACCAGGACGGGTCCCGGGTGCAATTCGATCCGCCGGAGTACCTTTCCCACCAGAGGCCAGGGTGGAAACGACGACGTGCCGTGGCCACAGCAAGGCTAGGGCATCCACGCCTTCCGCCCCGTGTTCTCTTCATCGGCTGAAGAAGCGCAGAACCTTCGCGTTCCGTTGAGTGGCCATCAGGTCCAGATGGGGGCGCCCCCACCTCCTGAAGAGAAGGCACGTCACCTGTTTGGACAGCCTCCCACTCTCCGGTATCGATGTGCTGACGACTCAAGAAGTCCGCTTGGACATTGTCCACTCCTGCAATGTGCGAGGCAGCTAGTTGGGAGAGATGGATTTCTGCCCAAGGAAGGAGCTTGTCAGTTTCCTGCGACACATGATGACTTCTGGTCCCTCCCTGACGGTTTATATAAGCCACCATTGTGGCATTGTCCGAAAGTATGCAAACCGCCCGGCCTTGGACCTGTGGGAGAAACCGCTCGAGCGCTAGATGGACAGCTCTCATCTCCAGACAGTTTATCGGCCAGGCTGCCTGATCCGGGGTCCATTGGCCCTGTGCCGAGAGTCGTCCGCACACTGCTCCCCAGCCCGCGAGACTGGCATCCGTAGTGATGACTATCCAGTATGGAATTTCCAAGTCCATTCCCTGCAGGAGGTGATCCAGACTGAGCCACCATGAGAGGCTGGTGCTGACAAATGGAGGAATCGGTAGAGGAGCCTGAAATTCCCGGGAGATCGGCTTCCAGCAGGAAAGCAAGGCTGCTTTTTTTTTTTTTAATTTTTTTTTTAATGCATTTTGAATTACAAAGAACAAAATTCCATTACAGATATTCAGAAATCAATAAATTGAAAGTTTCTTTTAAGTAACTGATTCTGTATGTATTAAAACTAAGGAAAATCCACAAGGAGTATGATGAGGAACATAAGCCGTTAAAGGTAATTAGTGAAAAACACTAAATAACAACTGAAAAATAAGGCTGCACCTAAACATTTTACTTTGCCTCATTTCCCAGAACTAAAGACTCATGGGTTAGTGAATCCAAAAACACTCTTAATTGTGAAACTTCATAAAAAATATATATCTGATTTTGACGAGATATCTCGCATCTACATGGGAATTTTATAATCGTCCGTACCCCCCCCCCCCCCCCCCCCCCCCAAGTTTTCTACTTCAGTTTTACAAGCAAGGAATTTCTTCCTCCTCAACTGTGTTTGTCTTGAAAAGTTGGGGTATATCCAAATAGGCGCCCCATGAAATTTCTCTAGTCTTTTCCTCATGTAGATGCGAAAGACAGCGTCCCTATCAGCTACGAAAACCAATGAGACATGCAATGTCGACCTGGTTGCAATTATAGTTTCTGTGGATGCTTCTATAATTTCTGACAAATTTAACTGTGGTTTTAATGATTTACCATCTACAGTTATATCATTCCCTTTTGTTGTAACGTAATACATTTTTGATATGGGAGGTATAGATTTTAAAGGCATTTGTAAAATAACACTGAGATATTCTTTAAACATATCTATTGGTGTAATTAAATCATGTCTTGGGAAATTCAATACCCTTAAATTTAAATACTTCAAAGTGTTTTCAATAGGCTCAAGTCTTATCATAAAGAATCTCTGTTTTAGTAAATCTCTGATGACAGATTTCTAACTTATTCAATCTTTCTTCGGTTACATGTTGTTCTTTATCCAAGTTTGAGATTTCAGCCTCGATTTTATTGAAACGTTAATTAGATGTCTGTTACTTTAGTTAAGTTTACAATTGCCAGTTCAAGCGATTTTATAGCTGACCAAATAGAATCCATTGTGATCTCTTCAGGTTTTGGCCCTGTCAATGAATCATCTTTTCAAGGTGGGTGGTTCACATTGACCCTCTTTAGCCTGGTCTCCTTCTCCCATCTCTTCTTTAGAAGAATTAATAACTAAGAAAGCAGTAGAAAGTATTTGTGGTGGAGGAGGAGTATCTGGGGCTCCGGGACTCAATGATGTCTCGGCCAGAGGATTTGACATCCGCTCTATGCCAATCTCCTCAATGGCCTTATTCACCGGATCCTTAATAGGTGCAAAGCAAGGCTTTTTGTAACGGCCGCATGTGTGCCAGAGCCCACGGGACCACATCTATCGTGGAGGCCATGGTATCCAAAAGCTGAAGATAATCCCAGGCGATGGGAGGAAGAAGGATCCGAAAACGTCGTACCTGCGACTGAAGAGCCAGTGCTCGCTGCACTCTGAGAGAGACCCTGCCCACAGCGGTATTGAAGTGCGCCCCCAAGAAGTCGAGAGACTGCAATGGGGTGAGCTGACTCTTGGCAAAATTGACCACCCAGCCCAGCGACTGACGAAGATGCAGAACCCTGCCGATGGCTTGCTGACATAGGTCGCTGGATTTTGCCCGGATGAGCCAGTCGTCGAGATAAGGGTGGACCAAGATGCCTTCCTTCCGCAGAGCCGCCGCTACCACCACCGTGATCTTGGTGAAAGTTTGAGGCGCCGTCGCAAGGCCAAAGGGCAGAGCCTGAAATTGGTAATGTTGCCCCAAGATCTTGAACTGCAGAAAGCGCTGATGGTCCTTTCAGATGGGAATATGAAGGTAAGTCTCTGTCAAATCCAAAAAGGCAAGGAACTCGCCACGGCGTACCGCCACAAACGCTGACCAAAGGGACTCCATCCGAAAGTGAGGAATATGGAGAGCCCTGTTGACCATCTTGAGGTCCAACATTGGCTGGAAGGACCCCTCCCTTTTTGGGTACCACGAAGTAGACAATAGTGGCCACGCCCGTATTCCGCTAGAGGCACTGGAATGATGGCCCTGAGGGTACAGAGGCGATAGAGGGTCTGGTGGACAGCCTCCCATTTGCTGGATGGCCCGCATGGGGAGAAGACAAAACGGTCCCGAAGAGGTCTAGCAAATTCTAAAGCATAACCGTGTTGTAGAATATCCAAGACCCAACGGTCCGAGATGATCTTGGTCCACTCCCCGAGGAAGAGGGAGAGGCGTCCCCCTATTCTGGGAGTCGAAGAGTGGACTGGCAACACCTCATTGAGAGGATTTAGAGGCTGCTCCTTGAGTAAAGGTAACGCGAGCGGGCTGCCGCCCGCGAAAGGACTGAGACCAAGACTGCGATCTAGAAGCAGGAGACTTGTGAGCCGGATGTCTAGACTGTCAGAAATGGCACTGTCCCTGGAAACAGGTGCATGAGGAACTGAAGACCCTGGAGCTGCGAGGTCTGTCCTCCGGCAGCTTATGCACCTTATTGTCGCCCAGCGACTTAATCAGCTGGTCCAGATCGTCCCCAAACAGTAATTTCCCTTTGAAAGGCAGCGAACCCAGCTGAGCCTTAGATGAAGAGTCCGTGGACCAGTTACGTAGCCAAAGGAGACGCCTCACCGAGACCAAGGACACCATGGACCGCGCTAACACCCGGAGAAGATCATATAAGGCATCTGCCCCATATGAAATAACCGCCTCCAGGCGCTCCACTTGCAGCGCCTCCTCCAAGGAAAGGTCTCGGGAACTAAGAAGTTGCTGGACCCACCTTAACCCTGCTCGCTGCATCAAGGAGCTACAGACCGCCACCCGGACACCCAAAGCGGATACTTCAAAAACCCACTTTAAATAAACTTTGAGTTTGCGGTCTTGCAGATCTTGCAAGGAGGCACTTCCCGTGACCGGGATGGTAATCCTCTTCGTGACAGCCGTCACTGCAGCGTCCACTCGAGGCACCTCGAGGAGCTCCAGGTACTGCTCCGGGAGTGGGTATAGCTTGTCCATGGCCCTGCCAACCTGCAGGGATGCCTCAGGGGAGGTCCCATTCTTTAGTTAACAATTGCAGGAGGTTAGGATGAAATGGAAAAGTCTTAGCTGGTGGATGGAGCCCTGAAAAAACTGGATCTCCCTTTTTGGAAGTGGTAGTGGGATCCGGAGACTCCTGTAGAGGGTCCAAATCCAATTCCTCCAGAACATGTAGAATGAGGTGGTTTAATTTATCCAGTTGAAAGAGCTGAAAAACCCTGGGGTCATCGCCCTCTACCTGAGGAGCTGTCTCATCCAGAACTGGATCCACAAAGGGGTCCTGAGGAGGAGGAGGGGCCGGTAGAGGGAACTGCGAGACCACCTGCACCCGAGAGGTTGATGAGACCACAGCTGAACCGGGAGCAACCCCCAGCCCCCCCCCATGGGACTCCTTCACCCTAGGAACCTTCAGTGGGGGAGAGGGCAAAGCCAGGTCATGCTGCTGCTGGCTCAGCCAAGCCAGATAGGCACTGTGCATTCATAAAATGAAGTCCGTCAAAAAAGGCCCAGGGGGAGGAGGCGGCGGCAGAGCAGGAAGATCCCCCCCGAGGCAAATCCCTATCAAGTAAGTCCACCTGAGTAAGAATCGGGGGCGAGGAAGCCAGAGTGAGGGCCGAATCCACGATAGAATGCACTGAGACAGCATCGGAGGAATCCAAGATGGCCGCCGTTCCCGTATCAGACGGGAACGGGGGCGGCCCTGCAACACCCCGGTGCGATTTAGCACGTGAAGCAGTGCACACATCCGGCCTGGAGGTGCCCTCCCCACTGAGGAGGCACCCGGCACAAAGACCCTCCTGAGACATGCGGGAGGCCAGCTCCCCACATGCGGGGCATCGCGCAGCATGGAGGCAAGGCAGAGAAGACCTCCAAAGGTTGCCTGCAGCTGAGACACCACGCTGCTTTTCCAACAGAAGCTCGACCCCGGAGAGCAGGTACACAACCAAACTCTCCCTCATTGTGTTCAATCGGTGCCGTTTGGCTTTCTTATGTTTTTTTTTACTCTGTCAGAGGAATGTCTCTTCTCTGACCAACAAGGGCTGCTGCTGACAGGCAGCGGGTCGGCAAAATGGGGGAGAGGCTGGACTACCAGCTTACACCCCAGGCAGAACACAAAACGCTGAAAAGTAAAAACTACACTTACCCCAAGCCAGGGAACATGAGACAGCAAAAGATACAGAGAGGGAGCCCAGCCCCTGACAAGAGTCCTGCCTGCAAGCTCAGATCCAAGTGCCAGAGGTAACTCTCCCAAACGTCTCTTTATTATTTATTTATTTATTTAAAGAGCCAGATCCATCCAACAAAATAGAAGACAGAACTAGAAACTAAAGGAAAATTAGTTTCTTACCTGATAATTTTCGTTCCTGTAGTACCAAGGATCAGTCCAGACTGCTGGGTTATGCCTCCCCTCCAGCAGATGGAGTCAGAGAGAAAACTGAAAAGCACCCCCTAGATATACCGGTGTGCCACCTGCGATCCCTCAGTATAATCGATATCAAAGCAGAAGGATCTAAAGCAACCCCTCCGCTAAATGAACAAACAAGCAAAACGACAACTGACCAGATCAAGTAGTAACATTGTCCAAATGAGCTAAAACAAACATGTCCCCCTAAGAAAAACCCAGAAAAAATGAAGTGGGTAACAACTTACCGTATACCAGGTAGAGCAAAAAGAGAGTAAGAAACACCTAACACTGATAAAGGGTCGAGCGGACTCTCCTGAAACAGACTCAGGCGGGCATCTGGACTGATCCTTGGTACTACAGGAATGAAAATTATCAGGTAAGAAACTAATTTTCCTTTCCCTGTATGTACCAGGATCAGTCCAGACTGCTGGGATGTACCTGAGCCGACTTAAATGGGGTGGGACCCAGAGAGTCCCGCTAGAATCACTCTGCTCCCAAAGGACTCATCTGATGGACCACGAACATCCAGCTGATAAATGCCGAGCAAATGTATGCAAAGACTTCCACGTGGCCGCCCTGCAAATCTCCTGGCTAGAAACCAGCTGACTTTCAGCCCACGAAGTCGCCTGAGAACGCAGGGAGTGGGCCTTAAGCCCATCAGGAACAGCCTTACCGCAACCAATGTATGTGGACGCGATAGCGCTCTTCATCCATCGGGCAATAGTTGCCTTGGACGCCTGCAGACCCTTCTTGGGTCCCTGCCACAAAACAAACAGGTGATCCGACCTCCGAAGGTCATTGGTGACCTCCAAATATCGCAGGAGTACCCGATGGACATCCAAACGCCTTAACTCTCGACCTTGAGAAGATTGGAGCTCCGTCTCCGAGAAGGAAGGCAACTCCACCGTCTGATTAACATGAAAGGCCGATACCACCTTAGGTAAGAAGGAAGATACTGTACGCAAAGACACACCCGACTCAGAAATACGCAAGAACGGTTCCCTGCACGAAAGAGCCTGCAGCTCCGAAACACGACACGCAGACGCAATGGCCACCAGAAACACCGCCTTGAGAGTTAAATCCTTTAAGGAGGTCCTCCTAAGAGGCTCAAAGGGGGCCGCGTTGAGGCCACGGAGAACTAAGTTCAAGTTCCAGGAAGGACAAGGAACCCTCAGAGGAGGACGCAAGTTCCTAACTTCACGTAAAAACCGGGCAACATCTAGGTGACACGCGAGAGAGGACCCTTCAACCTTACCCCTCAAACAACCCAGAGCCACCACCTGAACCCTCAGAGAACTGTAGGCCAAACCCTTCTTCAATCCATCCTGTAAAAACGTAAGGATATGACCTACAGAAGCCCGACGTGGCGATATTTTGGAGACACAGCACCATGAGTCGAACACCTTCCATACTCTAGCATAAGTAAGCATAGTCGAAGGCCTATGCGCCCGAAGAAGGGTGGAAATGACTGTTTCCGGGTACCCTTTCTTCCTCAACTGCCTCCTCTCATAAGCCAAGCCGCCAGACAAAAGCGATCCGCCAGATCGAAAAATACCGGACCCTGTCGAAGGAGATTTGGAAGATGCCCCAGACGTAAAGGCCCATCCACCGCGAGATTGACGAGATCCGCGAACCATGGCCGCCTCGGCCACTCCGGGGCCACGAGAATCACCAGGCCCCGATGCGATTCTATGCGCCTTAACATTTTGCCCACTAGGGGCCACAGAGGAAACACAGAGGAGGATGTGACGAGGCCACGGGAGCACGAGTGCATCTACTCCTTCCGATTCGTGCTCCCGCCTTCGGCTGAAGAAACGCGCCGCCTTTGCATTTAGCCGAGTCCCCATCAAGTCCAGACGCGGAACCCCCCAACGCAGGGTTATGAGACCCATCGCCTCGGCCGACAGCTCCCACTCTCCGGGGTCCAAGTGTTGTCGACTGAGATAATCCGCCTGAATGTTGTCTACGCCTGCAATATGGGTGGCTGCGATGCGGTATAGATGACGCTCCGCCCAGGCCATTAACAATGACACCTCGTCCGCCACCGGCCGACTTCTTGTGCCGCCCTGCCAATTTATATACGCCACCGTGGTCCCGTTGTCCGACAGAACTCGTACCGCCCGACCTTCTACCATCGGAAGAAGGTGGTGCAAGGCCAGACGTACCGCTCTGGTCTCCAGACAGTTGATGGACCAAGAGGCCTGGCGAGGAGTCCACTTCTCCTGCACCGCTCTGGATTGACAGACCGCTCCCCAGCCTGACAGACTGGCATCCGTTGTCACGACAACCCACGGAGGAGGATCTAGGTCCACTCCCTGCAAGAGATGGTCCAGGATCAACCACCAATCTAGGCTGGACCGGGCCGGCTCCATCAGTGGCAACTCCACGCCATAATCCTCAGACCTGGGATCCCAACGAGAAAGAAGAGCCTTTTGCAAAGGCCGCATATGCGCAAAAGCCCATGGCACCATCTCCAGAGTAGAAACCATATGTCCAATGACTTGTAAATAATCCCAGGCCGTAGGTAACGGGAGATCCAGCAGGTTCCGCACTTGAGCCATCAGATTTTCCATTCGCTGGCGAGTCAGAAATACCTTGCCCACCAAGGTATCGAATCTGGCTCTCAAAAACTCCAAATGTTGACTCGGAACCAGCTGGCTCTTTGCAAAGTTGACTACCCAACCTAACGACTGAAGTTGCCTCATTACCAACTGAACCGACCGCTTGCACAAGTCCTCAGACTTTGCCCAGATGAGCCATTCGTCGAGGTAGGGATATACCAGTATTCTTTGATGGCGCAGAAAAGCCGCGACGACTACGAGAACCTTGGTAAACACCCTCGGGGCCGTGCTAACCCGAATGGAAGGGCGCAAAATTGGAAGTGGTCCCCTAACACCATGAACCTCAGGTACCTCTGATGACGCTCCCGGATTCCGATGTGAAGATACGCCTCGGCTAGATCCAAAGAAGCCAAAAATTCTCCCTTGTGGACGGCCGCAACAGACCGCAGTGTCTCCATGCGAAACTGAGGCACGCGCAAAGCATGTTTACCCGTTTCAAATCCAAGATTGGCCTGAACGTGCCTTCCTTCTTTGGAACCACAAAGTAAAATGGAATACCGGCCAGTCCTGGCCTCGGCCGGCGGAACGGGCAATACCGCCCCCAGGGTCCGCAACCGGTCCACAGTTTGGGCGATAACCAGTTGTTTTTCCCGAGGACCGCAAGGCGATATCATAAAAAGATCCCGGAGGGGCCGAGCAAATTCCAACTCGTAACCGTAACGAACGACGTCGAGGACCCATTGGTCTAAAGTGATCTTGACCCATTCCTCCCAAAACAGGGACAACCGACCCCCGATGCGCGGAAAGGAGGAATAGGCCTGCGCGCCTTCATTGCGTAGGTTTGCTGGCGGCAAAATTCTGCGAGGATCCCAATCGCTGAGGCCGCCTGCCCTGAAAGGAAGGAGTCCAAGATTGAGACCTGGACCCCTGCTGTTTTTGGGGAAAGGAACCACCCCTCCCCATACGAAACCGGCGCTGACCCCGAAACAGAGTCCGGGAATTTCCGAAGGAACGATACTGACGGGGCTTATCCTCCGGCAACTTATACACCTTGTTGTCTCCCAAGTCTTTGAGTTGATCCAACTCCTCACCAAACAACAACTTCCCCTTAAAGGGAAAGGAGCCTAAACACGACTTCGAAGAAGCATCCGCCGACCATTGACGGAGCCAAAGCAGTCGCCTGGCTGCAACCGCCGACGACACAGTGCGAGCCGAGGTCCGCAGCAAATCATACAAGGCATCCGCTGTGTAGGCAACTGCCGCTTCCATGCAGTTGGCCTGTTCTGTTTCGCCCGGCGGAAGCTCCTGTGCTGTAAGTAATTGTTGAATCCAGCGGAGAGTGGCCCTCTGCACCAAACTGCTACAAGCCGCTGCCCGGACCCCTAATGCCGCTACCTCAAAGATGCGCTTCAATAAGAACATAAGAAAATGCCATACTGGGTCAGACCAAGGGTCCATCAAGCCCAGCATCCTGTTTCCAACAGTGGCCAATCCAGGCCATAAGAACCTGGCAAGTACCAAAAACTAAGTCTATTCCATGTTACCATTGCTAATGGCAGTGGCTATTCTCTAAGTGAACTTAATAGCAGGTAATGGACTTCTCCTCCAAGAACTTATCCAATCCTTTTTTAAACACAGCTATACTAACTGCACTAACCACATCCTCCGGCAACAAATTCCAGAGTTTAATTGTGCATTGAATACAAAAGAACTTTCTCCGATTAGTTTTAAATGTGCCCCATGCTAACTTCATGGAGTGCCCCCTAGTCTTTCTACTATCCGAAAGAGTAAATAACCGATTCACATCTACCCGTTCTAGACCTCTCATGATTTTAAACACCTCTATCATATCCCCCCTCAGTCGTCTCTTCTCCAACTTCCGGTCCTGGAGATCCTTCAACGCTACTCCCCCCCCCCCCCCCCCCCGTGACGGGAATGGTAGTATGCTTAACTACGGCCATGACCACCAAATCCACTGAAGGGACCTTGAGGATCTCCAAGGACTCCGACAGCAGGGGATACAACTTATCCATAGCCCTGCTAACCCGCAAGGAGGCTTCCGGAATATCCCATTCCTTAGACACGATCTGCAACACCTTGGAATGGAAAGGAAAGGTTTGTGGAGGGGCCCTCAGACTCGCCATAGCTACATCCCCCGTGGAAGTATCAGCCTTCTGATGCGGTGCCGGGATTTCCAACTCCTTCAAAACATGAAGGATCAAAAAGTTGAGCTCGTCGTTACCAAACAGGTGCAAAACCTGGGGGTCATCCCCTTTGACAGACCCCTGACCGTCAGCGACATCCGCTCCGGTGCCATCCGGCAAGTCCTGGGCGAGATCCGGGGCTTCTGGAACTCTTGCACCCCCCAGTGAATGCGGGCCACAAGCCCCGGCTTTCCCCTGAGCCGCCTTAGGACACTTTGTAGGAGGGGGATCATCCGCCTCCCAACCTGCCTCTGCCTTTAAAAATGCCTTGTGCATCAATAGCACAAATTTAGATGAAAAAGGCACTGGCCGTTTAAATGTGCCCCCTGCGGGCCGGGGGGGGGAGGGGGGCCTCGAGGTGCTTCCAAATCAGAGCCACTGTGCAGGCTTAAAGCAGGCAGTGAAGGAGGAGAATCTTCCTCCTCCGACGCTGAATCGCGAGCCTGCCGCGTGTCCTCTCTATGGGAGGTGGGGACAACGATCGGGCTCCAGACACCCTCTCCAGCTGCGCTGAAGGACACAGAAGAACCGCTGCGGGCAGCGCTCGGCCCCCGAGAGGGTCCCTCGCCCCCGGGAAGACATCGGGAGCAGAGACCCTCTCGGGAGAGTCGCGCCCCCGCCCTCCCGCAGGCCAAAGATCGTGGCATAAAGAGGCCGGCAGAGAGGAAGTGAGCCAAAAGTAAGTGCTGAGGCAGGAGCTGACAACGCTGGGTGAAACCTGCCACCCCCTCCGGAGTCCCTGGTCAAACGGTAAAAAGCGCAGCAGGCTGGGGCTGTAGAAATATCACATTGCCTGCCTCCAACAGGACTTAAGTGGCCCTCAAGCAGCTATACTTGTAACTAGATATTTTTTTTTTTTTTTTTTTACAGACACTAAAATAAAAGATGTCTAAGGTAAGCCCCCTTCAGAGAAATAAACTCTGGTAGACACTCACTGAGGGGGGAGGGTGACCGGCCCACCGGTAAGCTCTCCCCCAGGACCAAATAGGGACACACACTATCTCCGGGAAAAATCACTGAGGGCAGTGCCCTCAACGCCTGCCTTTACGCTGCGCGGAACAAACAGCAAAGCAGAACAAACACTATACCTTTTTTTTTTTTTTTTTTTTAATAAAGAAAGAAACTAGTTGATCTAGTCAGTGTAAGCGTAAATAAGACACCTGGAAAATTCCAGAAGAAAAGCTAGTCAGAACAGGACCGCAGGTTATGCCTCTCAATCTGCTGGAGTCAGAGGAAATACTGAGGGATCACAGGTGGCACACCGGTATATCTAGGGGGTGCTTTTCAGTTTTCTCTCTGACTCCATCTGCTGGAGGGGAGGCATAACCCAGCAGTCTGGACTGATCCTGGTACGTACAGGGAAACAACTATTCCTGTTAAGCTGAGAGGGGAACCGTAGGTGAGACCCGCATCTGCTGGAGTCAGAGGAATAATGAGGGGACACAGAGGGCGCTCTTACTAATAAGGGTCCGCCTTCTCAGCTTTTGCTCTGACTCCATCTGGTGGAAAGGGGAAACAACCCATGGTCTAGACTGATCCTGGTACGTACAGGGAAGGGGTATGAAGCTTGCATTTCTGCTGCACTTTATTTTATTTTTTTTGCAGAGAGGAGAGGGGATAAAGCTTATACTACTGCTGCTTGTGCTGTGCATGGCATTTGTGTGTATGGCAGTTTCAGATTCAGACCTCTTAGTTATTGTGTACAATTATAAAACATTAAAAAAAAAAAACCCCTGCAAATGAATGATATATAAAATAAAAGCAAAAAGGCAGGAGAAAACCTGCTAAAATAATTTTTTTTTTTTTTTATAGAGCATATTAAATCCAGAATACTTGTAAAAAAAAAGACTGACAAGACCTTGGCATGTTTCATAGACTTCAGCTTCACAGATATTACACTTCAAGGGCAATCCTGTTTTTATTTTGAAGGTTCTCTCTTTTTTTAATTCACTTTTGAATTTTTATGTTGAAGGCACAGTACATAGAAAACTGGTAGTACTTTGTAAATACATATTTCTCTTTAACCTGGGAAACACAGCAAGAGAAGTCATTTACACAAAAATGTACAAATCAAAGCATAACAATCACCCCAAAGTTGATACTCCTCTATATAGAAAGGGGGAAGGATAAGGCCCAGGAGCTTCCCCATTAAATACCAGAGGATATTACAGGACTTACTCATTAATGCAAGCAGCCTACTTGCCGGATAACCTAAAACACTTAAAGCAGCAGCATTAGGGGAATAAAAACAGAATTTTCCTTGTACTCAAAATCCTTCTGAAGCCCTATTTTATGTTTTAATTTTTTTATTTTGCTCAAAGGAAACAGAGGAAAATTGGTTCTTACCTGCTAATTTTCACTCCTGTAGTACCACAGATCAGTCCAGACTCATGGGTTTTGTATCCCTGCCAGCAGATAAACACAGATCAAGTTTTATCGAAACTGCTATATAACCTAATGTGCCACCTGCAGTCCCCTCAGTATGGAGCTGTATCCAACCCAAGATGCCAAACAAAGCAACTAAATTTAACAGCCAACCCGATTCCCCACAAGCAGGAGGATGGTGATACTAAAGTGAATAACTCTGCAATCATTACAAACCAACAGACAAATGGAGCAGATGACTCTCCCCCCTCATATCATGGGGCAGGTCTCCGGCCAGATTTATGGTCCTACAGGAATTAAAATTAGCAGATAAGAACCAATTTTCCTTTCCCTGTACGTACCCAGCCCACAAAACTAGGTGAGACCTGGAGAGTCCTGCTCGCAGAACATTCTCTCAAAAACCAGCCGCAATTGGAGCCCCAATATCCAAATGATAGTGTCTGACGAAAATGTGCAACTTCCCAGTTGCTGCCCTGCAAATCTCCTGCAATAACACCTGCTGGGCCTCAGCTCAAGAGTCTGCCTGCGAACACGTCAAATGAGGTCTCAAACCTTCAGGCACCAGCTAACCCTTAGAAATATACCCCGAACCAATTGCCTGCTTGAACCAATGTGCAATCATAACTATGGAAGTTTGATGCTCCTTCCATGGGCCATTCCAGAGAACTAAAAGGTAATCAGAAGTGTGAAAATCCTTAGTGACCTTCAGATTATATAACGATGCCTGGACATCCAAAAGCCTCCGCTCTCTTGTATGAGGACCAGAGGAATCCAGATCTGGAAAGTCTGATATAGTTCCAGTCTGATTAACATGGAACCCTGACACTACCTTTGGCAGAAAGGAGGGCACTGTGCACCATGACACTTCTACCTCTGAAATCTGTAAAAACAGATCCTGGCATGAAAAAGCCTGTAGCTCCAAAATCCTCCTCGCTGAACAAATGGCCACCAGAAAAACCACCTTAAGAGTTCAAAGTTGCTCTCCTCAGTGGTTCAAATGGAGCCACATGAAGCTGTAAGCACCAGATTCAGATTCCAAGACGGACATGCCTTCCTCACCTGCAGCCACAAGTTCTTTGCCCAATAAAGTGTACAACATCCACTGCTGGACAGGAAGCAATCCTGTACTTTATCAGAGACAGCTGAGAGCATCTACCTGCACCCTCAGAGAATTAAAGGCCAAACCTTTGAAAAAAGCCTCCTACAGGAAGATCAAAATATGTCACACTGTAGCTTGCAATGCCTGCACATCTCAACCCATACACCAGGACTCTAAGACCTTCCAAACTCTCACATAAGATATACACGTGGAAGTTGCCTGGCCTGCAGCAAGGTAGTAATAACTGCTTCGGGATAACCCCATCGTCTTAGCTGACTCCTCTCAAAAGGCAGGCCCGTGAGACCAAAAATATGGGGCCCTGATGGAGAAGATTCTCTAGATGGCTGAACCGCAGGGGACTGTCTATGGCCATGTTGACGAGATCCACAAAATAAGGGTGGTGCGGCCATTTCAGAGCCACTAGAATCACATCTCTCAGATGCTTCTCTATCCGCCGTATCACCTTGCCCATCAGAAGCCATGGTGGGAAGACATACAACAGCACTTTGAGAGGCCATGCAGGACCAAAGCATCGATGCCCTCTGCACTGTGCTCTCTTCTTCGACTGAAAAACAGAGGTGCTTTTGTGTTTTTTCTGGTCGCCATTAGGTCCATATGAGGCACTGCCCATCTCTTGCGAATTAGAGACATCGCTGCCTCTAGCAGCTCCCACTCTCCTGGGTCCAACGCCTTGCAACTCAGGAAGTCCACCTGCACATTGTCCACTGTGGCAATATGCAACGTTGCTATCCTCTCCAAATGTTGTTCTGCCCAGAGAACCAACTCTTGCGCCTCCTGGTTCCACCCTGGTGACTGATATAAGCCACCATCATCGCATTATCTGTAAGAATCCTCACTGAACCTCGCAATTGTGGAAGAAAAGCAAACAACGTGAAGAACACCTCTCTCATGTCTAACCAACTGACACACCAAGAAGCCTCTTTCTTTGACCACTGGCCTTGTACCGTCTGATCCTGAAATACAGCTCCCCAGCACGTGAGACTGACATTGGTAATGACCACCACCAATATGGAACTTACAATGGTACTCCACATTCCAGATTGGCCCGAGGTAGCCAGCAGGAAAGACTATCCCTGCCTTCCCCCTTTAGTGGAAGAAGAAAGCAGAGTTGCTGATCTGTAACAGGTGTTCTCCCAGTTCAGCAGGATGTTAGTACTCACAGATGGGCGACATCATCAGATGGAGCCTGGCATGATACTATCCCCGCAGCCACGGGGGGGTCCACCTTCAGTCTCATTATAAAGCCTACAAGGCTAGCGAAAAATAAAACGCAGATGAACCAAACTCTGCAGGGTGGCGAGTGGGTTTCCTGAGGACTAACATCTTGCTGTCCTGGGAGAACACCTGTTACAGGTAAGCAACTCTGCTTTCTCCCAGGACAAGCATGATGGTAGTCCTTACAGATGGGTAAATACCAAGCTGCAGACCGCCCCTGGAACATACAGGGCCAACAGACACCCAAAAATGTGCAACAGGCACAACAACAAGGGTGCTGTTGGCAACAACAGGAGGCAGGCTAAACCACATACTGGGCCCTAGGCAGGGAGAGTTGGGTTCTCACACTGGGAACAGGTATGGAGGACAGACTGGCCGAAGACGCTGTCCTGTAGACCATCCTTGTCCAGACAGTAATGGGCTGCGAAGGGGTGGAGGGAACTCCACATCGTGGCCTTGCAGATTTCAGCAATAGGGACTGCACGGAAGTGGGCCACTGACGCTGCCATAGCTCTCACTGAGTGCGCTTTCACTCGGCCTCCGAGCGGAAGGCCCGCTTGCTCATAGCAGAAAGCGATACAGTCCGCCAACCAATTGGACAGGGTCTGCTTGTCCACCACAACCCCAATTCTATTTTTGTCAAAGGAGACAGAGTCGGGTGGACTGCCTATGGGCTGCAGTGCGCTCAAGGTAAAATGCGAGAGCACGCTTGCAGTTCAAGGTGTGCAGAGCCCTCTCACCTTGGTGAGTGTGTGGCCTTGGAAAGAAGGTGGGCAGTACAATAGACTGATTCAGGAAGTCAGTCACCACCTTGGGCAGGAATTTAGGGTGAGTGCGCAACACCTCCCTGTCATGGAAGAACCTCGTAAAAGGCGGATAGGTCACCAGGGCCTGCAGCTCACTGACCCTGCGAGTGGAAGTAATTGCCACCAGGAAGATAACCTTCCAGGTGAGGTGTTTCAACTCAGGTGCGCAGAGATTCAAATGGGGATCACAAGAGCCGCGCTAGCACTACGTTGAGGACCCAGGCCACAACCGGAGGATGCAGTGGAGGTTTCAAATGGGAGTAAGCCTATCATGAAGCGTCCCACTAAGGGCTGCATCAAAATCAGAGTGTCACCTACTCTGCGGTGGTAAGTACTGATGGCATTCAGATGAACTCAGATTGAAGCAGTCTGCAACCCCAACTCCGAGAGACATCAAAGATAGTCCAGAAGCCGAGGTGTGGGACAAGTGAAAGGGTCGAGACCCTGCTCCACACACCAGACCAAGAACCTCTGCCATTTCGATTGATAGGACTTCCATGTGGAAGGCTTACAAGAAGTTACCAGGACTTGTGAGAAATTGTCTGAAAGGTCAAGGGACCGTAACACTAGCCTTTCAACATCCAGGCCATGAGCGCCAATGACCGGAGGTTCAGGTAGTGCAGCCTGCCCTGATCTTGCGTGATGAAGTCGGGAGAGGTGCCCAGGCGGATGGCTCCTGGACCGACAGGTTGCGGAGGATCTGAAACCAGACCTGTCGCAGCCAATGTGGGGCTATCAGGATCATGGAGCTTCACAAGGGTCTGGACTTTGAGCAGAATCGGATATGCGTACAGGAGACCCTCACTCCAGGATTGGGCGAAGACATCCATGGCTGGTTCCCTGTCCTCCCTGCACATGGTGCAGAAGCAACTCACTTTGTGGTTCTGAGGGGATGCGAAGAGATCCACGTCCAGCAGACCTAACCTATGGACTATTTTGTCTGCCACGGAGGGGTTGAGGGATCACTTGTGGGGGTGTAATGTCCGACTGAGGTGGTCCGCCACCATATTCTCTGTTCCTGCCAGGTACATTGCTCACAGGAGAATGGCTCGTGACAGGGCCCAGGCCCAAATCTGCGCTGCCTCCTGACAGAGGAGATAAGAGCTTGTGCCCCTGTTTGTTCACGTACCACATGGCCACTTGGTTGTCCATCTGTATGGGTCCGTGGAGGCTCAGTACCAGACACTGAGATCGGTGGGGAACGCCCTGGGCTCCCGGGCCTACAGGGGGACGGGGCATCCTCGCCTCGGGGCCGCTTCGGAGGGGGTTCAGCCAAAGCCACTGTTCCTCAGATATTAGTGCCGGCACCGTGCTGTGATGACCATCGGTGCTGGTGCTTCCCCTCGGTGCGCGGCCTGGTCCTTCTCCGGCGCAGAGGAAGAAGATACCGAGGCCTTGGATTGGCCTGACGCTGGTGAGGGGTGATCCCCCATGCCTTTGTCATCACGACAGGACATTGATAGCGACCGCCCAGAGTCAAAAGGATCCCCCTGGCTCGACTTCCCTGGTACTGGAGTCGATGGAGCCAATTGTCGGGAACCGAACAAATGCTCCATCTTGTCCAGGAGGGCCTGCCAGCCTTTGGGGGTCATCTGAGCACAGCTAGGACACCGACGAACATCGTGGGAAGGCCCCAGGCAGAGAACAAAAACGTCGTGCAGGTCCGTGATGGACATAATCTGCGGACACTGGGGGCACTTACGGTCACCATCGAAAAAAGACGCACGGTCGGTGGCCGGCAGCCACTGGGGGGCAGACACTCGGGAATCGACCGCAACAACTCGGAAAAAAAGTACTTACCGAACGCAGGAGGAACCAACGCGCGAAGGGGGACCCCAGAGTGGGAAGTACCAGTAAAAAAAAACAAACAAAAAAAACCCAGCTAATTTTCCCCGTGAGGAAAAAAAAGAAGTGAAGAGCTCCAAAAACCCGTGAGGCAACAGCACTGTGGGAAAAAAGGAGACTGAAGGGGGACACCACATGGCTGCATGGGATAGTGGCATGCTGGGCATGCTCAGTGTGCCAGTCAATGTTTCTAGAAACTTTGACAAATGTATTCTGTGCCGGGCTCCATCTGATGATGTCACCCATCTGTGAGGACTACCATCCTGCTTGTCCTGTGAGAATACGAAATCCCCTGACAAAGGATTCTACTGGGAGAGAAGAGCCCTCTGGAGAGGTCACATGTGTGAATGCCCAAGGGACCAACTCCAAAGTTGAAGCCATGGAACTCAGAACATGCAAACAGCACCAAATCCTGGGTGTCGAAAACACCAGTAGGTTATGAATCTGTCCCTGAAGCTTCCATTTCCTCTCCTCCATGAGGAACACATTCATCTCCCGCGTGAACCACACCCCTAAATACTCCAGGGACTAAGAGGAACAAACTGGCTCTTTGAACATTCACCACCCAGCCTAGTGACTGCAACTGGCCCAGCACCTTCTGCACAGACCACTGACTTTGCCCTGATGAGCCAACCATCCAGATACAGATGCACTAATACTGCTTTCCTTCTTAACACCGCTGCCACCGCCACCTTGGTGAATGTACGCGGCGCTATTGCTAGCCCAAAAGGAAGGCTCGAAACTATGTTCCCTGAGAATCATGAACCACAGAAACCTTTGATGTTCCTGCCTAATGGCTTTGTGCAAATCAGCCTCTTTCAGTTAGAGACGCCAAATACTCTCCTCCCCACATTGCCACGATGACTGACAAAATTTCCATGCGAAACCACGGAACTCTGAGGGTCAAATTTAGTCTCTTTAAATCTAGGATGGGCTGGAAAGACCTTTCTTTGGCACCATGAAATAGATGGAATACCTACCTGTTCTCTGTTCCTCTATGGTAATGGGCACTATAGCCCCCAGATGCTTCAACCGATCCTCAGACTGCTAACTGCTTTGTGAACAAACCACAAGGGGAAATGACAAAGGCGACCCTGATGGGACAAGCAAAATCTAAAGTGTAGCTGTCTCTTACCATCTCGAGGTAATCTTGACCCACTCCTCGAAAAATAATTATTTTATTTATTTTTTATTTATTTAATTTTATATACCGGCAACCGTTTGCACATCGTGCCGGTTTACAGATAACTTACAACAATGGATATATAGGCAAAGCCTTTACAAGGAACAGTGTTTAACATAGCTCAGAAAACAGAGCAAAAACTAGCAAACTTGTGGAAAGAGGGGTAGGGGTGGTCGAGACAGGGGAGGGGGCGGGGGGGGAGGGTGGGTGGGTGAAAACAGGTACAAAAGGAGTAATATGTACAGGTACAAGAGGAGTAATATGTACAGGGGTCGAGAGATTATTGAAATTAATGATATCCAACAGCCAGAATCAGAATGGGCAGGCCTTGCATCATTACAAGGGCTTTGTGCCTCCTGAACTGGTATCAGAATTGTCCTTGGTGGGCCTTCTGCCCCCCTCAAAAGGACTGCCCCCAGAATGAAACCCTGACAGAAACCTGCTACTGCAGACCTCCAGAACTCTTGGAATGACAAAATCTTCTGTTGTCTCAAAATCTGGCCCAGGCTATCACAAACTTTCTACCCTTAGGCTTGTCCTTCGGCAACTTGTGCACCTTGGATTCACCCAGATGCTTCATTATCTGCTCCAAGTATTCAAACAACAGCTTTCCTTTAAAATGAAGTGCCCCACACACTGCGACTTGGACCAAATATCTGCCGACCAATTTTGCAACCATAGCAGATGCCTAGTGGACACTGCAGACATAATCCGTGAAGAGATTCTGATAAGTTCATAAAAGGCATCAGCTCCATAAGCCACTGCCGCTTCCAGACAGTCCACCTGCTGCGCTGCCACTGCCCCCTGCAGGCTGCGACTCCTGCACCTGTTAGACTCAGACACACACCCTCTGCACCAGACTGCTGCATACTGCAGCTCTTATGGCCTGCGTGGAAATCTTAAAAATCCTCAATATGAAGCTCCAACTTCTGATCCTGAACATCCCTCAATGCAGCCAAGCTTACTACCGGGATAGTAGTTTTCTTGGTGATGGCCGACACTGAAGCATCCACTTGGGCAGATCCAACAACTTCAAGGTATCCTCTGGCAAAGGATAGAGCTTTGCCATAGCTTTTCCAACTCTCAATCCGGATTCAGGAGTATCCCACTCTTTGACCACCAGAGTCTTCACTGATTTATGAAAGGGAAATGCTTTCGCCAGCCCTCTTAAGCAATCCAAAACCGGATCTGCACCCTCCAAGTCAGACTCTTTCTGCGCCACAGCTTGATTCCAAGCTCCTGGAGAACCTGTAGAATCAAGGCCCAGGGCTCCTCTTTGCGAAAAAGATGAACTATCTTGGGATCATCCCCTTCAGCCACAGGAACCTCCTGCGGATCCTCAATCAAGTCTGGCGCATCCTGCAGTGGATCCTCCTCAGGGATCTCCCCTGGGGCCTCTTGCAGATCCTCCAAATCATTCATGTCACCATGCGGCTCACCGGAACCTGAAGCCAGGCCCAAGACACACTGAGCCACCTCAGTACACTCTCTCTTAGGAGGACTAGACTTTACTTGCGCTTTGGAAACCCCCCCCCCCCCAGGGAACGAGGCCATAAGTCACCATGCCCCTGACGCTTCCTGGCCAGAAAGGTCTTGTGTATCAGGTGAACAAACTCAGAAGAAAAAACCTGAGAGTCATTAGAATCCTGAACATGAGAGGATTCAACCCCCACAGGCCCCAACATCTGAAGGGAAATCCTCCCCATCAAAATTGTCCTGATCTATCCCAGGATCCGTCACAGCCAGGGACAGGCAAGGTGGAGAAGGCTCGGGCTCCACTGAAGCCTCAGGAGACTGCGTGGCAGCATCCAAAATGACCACGGTCCCCCCTCGTGCTTGGGAGAGAAGCCCCAGGAGCGGTTCTGGCACAGCACACTGAAAATGCAGAGCTATTATAAGGGGAGGGCCTCGTCGATGCGCCTTCCCCAAGCAGCACACCAGGCACACAAATGTGGCCTATTCAGCCATGAACACAACCCCCGCAAGCCCAGCATAGCAAAGTACTCGGCATAGCTCTGAACACATGATTAGGGTCAGAAGCTCTACTTCCAGTTATAGTGCCGCGAGTTACTCACGCTGGGAGACTTGTCTGTTGCACCGCAAATCCCCTCGGTCACCTGTCCTGGGTCCCTGAGCTATGGAGCGATTCAGAAAGGAAAGGATTTTTTTTTTAAACTTTAACAAGTGACACAAAACAAGGGAAGACAAAATACTTCCCTGCATCCTTGGTAGAGTGGATAGGATCACCAGAAAGTCACAATGCTGCCTTATGTGGGCTGAGGGATTTGGACCACCAGATATCAGCCCCCACGGTACCTGGAGCGAGTTAAAGGAAGGATCACTAACCCCCTGCTTGTCTGCCTCGACCAGGGAAGATATCCCCCACCAGGACCTTACAACTCCCCGGGAGGCTTCCCTTGAAATCTTCTAATTCTTCTTTTTCTGTCTTTTTTCCCCCCCCCCAAACTGCAAGTTTTGTACTATCTGCCATTGCTGGAGACAGAAAAAATACTCCATACTGAGAGACTGCAGGTGGCACACTAGGTTATATAGCAGTTTCAATAAAACTTTATCTGTCTCCATCTGTTGGCAGGGGTACAATACCCAGGAGTCAGGTGGCACTCTCTCTTAATTAGCAATGTCCAAAGTTTTTGTTCTGACTCCATCTGCTGGTAGGGATACACAACCCACTGGTCTGGAATGATCTGAATAAGTACAGGATTGTCGCTTACCAAGTTTCTGAAAGCTTCTCCTCATAGGTGCTCCTACTGTTATGAGCCTCAATAACCCGGGCTGCTGCTGGCCTGATCAGAAGCATTGCTACACAGTTAAATCAACATGAATGTAACACACAAAACTGAGAGGAGATTTTTTAAATATATTAAGACAAAAAAAAAAAAGGACACTAAAGAATGAGACTGAGCCAAGAAAACACAGCTGATATGCTTTAAGCTTCACATTCTGATTCTTACTGCATTCCTGAGATTTAAGCAGTGCAATGCTGGTGGAAGGCTTCCCTGCTTTTATGAATCTGGTGCTGTCACCAGAAGTGTGAGCTAGCACTATACAGCTATAGGGTGGGTACAAATATTGCTAGGAATAGTTAGAAAAATAAATCAAATGGCAGGCTCGCTAAAAAATGTAAAACACAAGGCAAGGGAGCAGAATTAATATGATTTGCCTTTCAAGCGTGCATATCTCATTATGACAACATGATCACAATGAAGAATGCGAGCTGGCTACCTGCAATAAAAATTCATTTTATGCAGGCTATAAAAGTCTCAATCACACATATTTACAGGGGAATTCAGAATCAGTCACCTGGTCTGCTTTCAATTCAGCTTCTCTAGCAAACCAAGCACCAATTCAAAACATTTTTTCAGACCAAAAAGCTGATGAGCCAGTATTATAGAAAAACAAGTTGCTTATAACAATTATTGCTGTTGGGGAGAAGTCTGTCAAGAGCACACCCTGTAATGTTTTCCAATAGTAAAAATCAATATATACAAGAAAGTCTGTAAGTTAAAACGGCAAAACACTGACATTTTTCAGTAAAGAACTGAATGCAAAACTGTTAAAGCAAATAATGAAAAAGTGGTCAGGCTTTAGAAAGAACATGACTTTATTGTGCTGGACAGGAGACTCTGTGAGCACATGATGCATAATCTGTTTTGTCTCCCTCTGCTAGGGCTTGGAATGATCAGATGTGGCAGGTGCTGACCTGCATCCCTGACTCTGCGGTAGCAAGACTGCTAGGACAATCAGGGCAAAGAACGGAGTAACAGCCCAGACGAATGGCCCAAGGTACAGTCTCTCTACCAGGGACATTGTTCTCCAGTAAGAGGCAAAATAGCACCAGCTTGCATTTCAGCCAGCAGATCGTTTCATATCATCATCTGGTGCAAACAACCTGGAACTCAAACTTAAGCTCATTTGATCTCATATTTTATACACTTTCCTCCTCATTAATAAAAAGTTAAATGCTGCCCATCCACCAGAACTCTTCTCCTGCTGGCAGACCACACAATGGCCAGTTAGATCTTAGCTCCCCTCACTGTATAGCTGACACACACCTCAGACTCTTCCAATGCACTACAAACCTTCCAGTTAGCATCAGCAAGTGAGTGAGCATCATTTTATTACCTTCCAGGTGAGGGATCTTACTTTCTTCTGTACAGATGGGCTACGCTTACTGTAAATCAATCATCTGCTAATGACATCAATCATCTACAAGGCAGGTCAAAAGCAGATCAGACTTCAAGCAATCAGGGCAGGAGATGAACAGCATGTAATAAGGAGAACAGAGAACATATACAAGTGACTTGTGCATGTGCTGATGAAGCACGCTTAGGTGTCCACACTTCATCAATAGATGGAAACATCTTTCAGAATGTTTGCTCTCCTCTGAATTCCCCTTCTCCTCTAAGTAGAATGAAGCGAAGCTGCTGCTCTCTTCCACAATGTAATACAGCACAAGCTCCATCACTGCAGGACACAGATAATCATGTGCAATGGAGAAAACAATGGTGTAAAATCTCTCTGAAACTATACTACAATCCACCAAAGAGGCTGGGCTGGTAGGAGCCTCCTGGCATTAGGGCTTTGTAAATGGTTACTCTCTTCATCTGAATTCTGAACCACAACCGGGCTTGTGGAGATTTACTATTTTCTGACTGAAGGAGATGTCTGAACTATGGTTAATAGCCTTCCTCCAGTATTTTATCTCCTGATTCTCCTCCTCTCCAGAAAGGAATATGCCTAAACACCAACCCCAGCTCTGTGATCACATTCACCAAAAGAACTACACACAGTGAGGTCTATAGTTAGACAGTTCGGATAGCAAAGTTAAACGGATAAACAAATCCAGCTAACTTTGGAGGGTTATTCAACAGTGCAGCCACATCACTGAATATAGCTGGCTATCTTAATTAGTTAGCTGGCTAACTTTAGGACAGTTCTTTGATGCGACCAGAGTTAACCGGTTAACTTAGCTGGCTAACTTAATTCCTCCCAGTTATGCCCTTGGACCACTCCCTAACATCCAGCAAAATTCTAGCCACCTTAGTTAGAAATTTAGCCAGATAAAGGCAGAATATAGCCGGGTAAGCCATTTAGATGGATAACTATTATGTTAGCTGTCTAAATGGCTTTTGAATATGGACCTCAATGTCACTAAGATAAATACAACTTGTTCACCATAAGCCTTTGTTAGCTGCATGGACACACAACATATCAGACCAGGACAGAATCAGATTTTGCTAGCTGTGAATGGATTTAACCTTGTCTCTAACATCTACTGAAAATTTCAGGACTTTGCACAGTTCTGCCTTCCTTAGAGAAATGCACACCTCCGAGCACCAGGTTATCAGATAGGTGGGTAATGCAACATCTGCAAAATTTAGCTAAATGAAACCCAAGCGTCTATGACCAGAATTGAAAGTGCTTGTAGTTCCAGCTGCTGCTCTACAGTGTCAGCTGAGAATCCTATATGGAAATGAAGCCCTTTGCTACCTTACTCATGCAAGTATTCCAGCAAAATAATTTATACTTAAATAAAAAGTTGTGTGTTCCACACTGCTCTTCTGGGAAATTCGAAGGCATTTTGAAACAGAGATGGATGATCAAGAACACGGAGACAAATGCAATCTCTAAATCTGCTCTGTGCCAAAATGGTTCTGCTCACCAGCTGCTCTGTCTGGCACTGTTCATCTAGCGATCTAAGCACTGAGACCAGGATGAGCTTATTTCGGAACCTCCTAAACGTAAACACCTCTCTGTTCAAGTGTATAATGAAGCTGGATTTGCACACCATTTCAAGCTGTCTGGGCCCTTGGTGCTCAGCTCTCAGACTCACAAGCCCTCTGGCTACTAAACATGTGCTGCTCCCGTTTTGACTAAGGAAGGGTTTCTGCCTCCTAGTCAAGTGGCATAGTACAGCTGCACATGCAACTGCAAAATCAAGGGCTGGGACAGTTCTGTGCCCAAAATCAATGAAAAACGTCTCTTTTCCTGGAAACACAATGCAATCTTCCTTGTTTACATAATATCATTTTATACTACTGTACAAAAAGAATAAACACTGGGATCATGATTTAAACAAGACCTCACCTCAGTTTTTAAACAAACAGCTGAAACATAACTAATGTGCTCATCTATTTGTATTAAACTCCTCATTATCTCTCTCTTTATAACAGAGGAAGTACAATATTCATAAAAGATTCATTTTTGGCAATGTTAACTTGATTCAGTCCTTCCTCAGGAATACTATAAAGGCTGCATTTGAATGAACAGGACATCTGGGCCAGCAAATCATTTCTACACAGACACTACTGGCAGGAGCGAGATGAATTACCTGGCCTCCATGCTTTTATTGCTAAATATGGTATCACAGCAGAAAGTACCAAGACCTACTTATTTAGACATTGGTCTACCCACCTTCAAACAACAGGAATACAGCTCAATCC
Source organism: Rhinatrema bivittatum (assembly GCF_901001135.1). Lineage (NCBI taxonomy): Eukaryota > Metazoa > Chordata > Amphibia > Gymnophiona > Rhinatrematidae > Rhinatrema > Rhinatrema bivittatum. Next base: position 168,241,809 of record NC_042622.1, on the reverse strand, counting down.
TGCAGTGCTCATGAGAAGAATGATAAAGAAGTCCAAGTTGCAGGATACGTGAGAACTATGTGAGCAGGCCTAGCACTCGCTGCCAGAAAGGAATAATAAATGGCTGAGTGCATCTGTTGCACACCTGCAGAAGGCTATGAGCAAGTCCATTTCCACTATAATCCTGACAGTCAAGTTCCCCCCTTTAGAACACATACTGCAGCAGATTAGCAAACTCGCATGTCTCTTCCCAGGGATGGGATGGAAGAACTGCAGTACATTTTTCCTAACGCAACAATTTTTTTTTTTTTTCCAAAAAGATAGCCCACATGGTTTAGGTCCAGAAGAAAGGGGGTGAAACAGGCCATTTCTCTTCCTGTTGAATTTTCTTCTGTACTCATACCACATTCAAACCCTAGACTGCATATAGGGCCTAACAAACCTAAGCAGCGAGACTCGCTCCTCGCCGTCCTGTGAACAAGTTCAGACAGTAAAACCTTCCACTAACTTCCCCATCCCAACACTTGCGCGCACACACACACACACAAAAACACACACACACTCTCCCAGTGCTGTGCACAGATTCTAAAAAGCCCAGGCAGTAAGACATCCCTTTCTCTCTCTCCACTCAAACTTAGCACTGCCCATGGCTCCCTACAAGTCCAGTCAGTGAGGACACCCCTCCACCCCTAAATCCAGCCTTGTGCACAGCCAGAAGCACCAAGTCAAGAGGAACTTATCCTATTTCTAGTCACACCATAATCATTTGTAAAATAGAGGTAAATAATCCAGAGTTACAGGAAAGTCAAGTTGATCAGGCAGTTATTCTATCAGTCTGAGGCTTGATTAATGCATTTTTGTTAAATAAAGAAGAAAAGAAAAAAAACACACCCCCTCACTCCCTCCCTCCCAAATGCTATTTTAAAATCTTATGGAATCAAAATTCATTATTAAATGTCCTATTGCCTGGCAGCCTGATCTTTGACCTCCTTATGACCTAACTGTGGTTTAGAAAAGGCTGCAGCATCAGTGCAACCCTTTCTATAAATAAGACAGTCCAGTGAACGGAACCAAAAAGGTAAGAAAATGAGAACACTTTAGAGAAGGGAGGCTCAGAAAGCCACCGAGTTCAGAGCTGCAGCTTCCACAGTTGCCAGCTCTTGCCTTGGAAGTGTCTTTCAGCTTTCCTAGTGCTCCTGCACTGCAGCCCTGCCTCAGTGTTTGCTGGTGTACAGTGTCTCCTCTTCTGTGTCCGTCTCATCCTGGAACTCATGGTTCAGGAGGGATTTCTTTGAGCCAGTGGACATCATGCGGATCTCATCCTCATAATCATCGTTGTGCTGCCGTAGTCTGTGGAAACCATCTTTGTGCCTGTTTGACTTAATGGAGCAGACGCACCAAATGATACAGGCTGTCAGGACCAGGGCGGACATGGTGGCACCTGAAATAAGCAAAACCAGCAGGTGTGAAAACTAATGCTACTGTTAATGCTTCATACCCCCATTTAACTTTATCAACAGCACTTCAAATATTGGACCACGCTCCTCAGCACCCAGTGAAGCCTGTGGGTGCTGGGATGTGAAGGCACTTAAGTAACCAGCTACAGCCAAAGTGGCAGCAGACAATACCCAGAGGAATAACATTGTGCTCTCTGCCATCTACATGAGAATTCAGGTTGGGGTCCCGCACCATCTGAGACGGAGGTATGGCACCACAATAAGTGAGGGGAAAAAACAATTTTGCCCAGTCAAGGCAAGGCCAGGGGCACTGTACTTGGGGAAAAGAAAACCTCCGTCTGCCCTTGCAAATCATAGTCCTCCCTCTCTCCAAGAAAGAATACGTCCCATTTTATATAAAGAAGTTTCCTTTACCTGCAACTGTTACAACAAGTTCTCTGGACAGACCAAATATTCTGTTATCCATGTCAAAAACTATAGCAACAGAGGCAGCAGCATCATGCCGGACAAGCACCTGAAAAAAAAAACCAAAAAAACCCACAGATGGACTAAAACCATGGTTTGCAGGCAGTATTCCCATAG